>NC_135232.1:225501988-225803238 GCF_051348905.1 Ranitomeya variabilis | reverse complement strand
ACAGTGTAACATAAACCTGCATTGAATACATGCAATTCTGCCTTTTTTGGGTGGTTAATTTTTTTATGGAATTATTTGTAATGTAAGTGACTGGTCAACACGATTCTCCAGGCCAGTGGACTACGGCAATACCAAACAAATTATTTTTCCGTCCATTGAAATATGTAAAGAGTGGTTTGCACACTAACCTGACAAGGCAAGGTGACAAAAAAAAACAAAAAAAAAAAAACAAGAAATGAAGATTTTGGGTACTCACCGTAAAATCTCTCTCAGAGACTTTATTTCTACTGCTTGCTCACTAACAGACAAGCCTTGTGCCAGTTGATGGGGTGTATGCTGCTCGGGAGGAGCTAATTTTTTTGCATCACCAGCCTCCTAGTAGCATTTACCCATGTTTTTTTGTGTCCCCCAATGAAGTGATAAAGAGAAACGAATTCTGGTGTTCAACTTTTTTCTCTCTATGTCATTTACTGTACAGGATAAGAGGGTTTTGTCCGGGCTGAATAAAAAGTGTGCAGTCACTCTATACGTCTGCCGAATCATGACAGTGTGTTATGCACATTATCACAATTCAGCTATAGTCTCTGCAAGGGGGGTCAGCAATGTGACCATATGTAGGTAACTTGCACCAGATCTCATCCCACTTCATCCCTAACCTCACCACACTCTTCATCCTTAACCTATCTCTTCAACCTATCACTAACAACTGGCGTTTTCTAATCATGCTTCAAACATGCCTCAATAAAACCCATCCTCAAAAAGCCCTCTCCACCCATCCTTTGTATGTAGCTATCGTCCCATATCACCTCTACTCTATGCTTCAAAACTACTGGAACAACAAGTCCATCTTAAACTGTCCTCCCATCTCTCTTCCTGCTCCCTTTTCGACAGCTTACAATCTGGCTTCTGACCGCATCACTCCACTGAAACTGTCCTAACTAAAGTTGCCAATGATCTATTAACCGCCAAAGCCAAGCAACACTACTCTGTCCTCCTCCTCCTGGACCATTCCCTATTACTACAGACCCTCATCTCTTGGCATCACAGACTTGGCCATATCGTGGATCTTGTCATACCTAACAGAATGGACATTCAGTGTCTCCCACTCACACAACCTCCTCATCTCGCCCCCCTATATGTCAGAGTCCCACAAGTTTCAGTTCTAGGGCCCCTGCTCTTCTCCATTAACACCTTCGGCCTAGGACAGTTCATAGAATCTCACGACTTTCCGTATAACCTCTAGGCTGATGACAGATCTACATCTCTGGACCAGATATCACCTCCCTACAAACCAGAATCCCTCAATGTCTGTCTGCTATTTCATCCTTCTCAGCTAGATTTCTAAAACTTAATATGGACAAAACAGAATTCATCATCTTTCCCCCATCTTACTCGACCACCCCCCCCCCCCAATGGACCTATCCATTAAAGTAAATGGCTGCTCACTCTCCCCAGTCCCACAAGCTCGCTGCTTCGGGGTAAACCTTAACCCTGATCTCTCCTTCAAACCACATATCCAAGCCCTCTCCACTTCCTGCCAACTTCAACTCAAAAATA
This sequence comes from Ranitomeya variabilis, assembly GCF_051348905.1. Classification (NCBI taxonomy): domain Eukaryota; kingdom Metazoa; phylum Chordata; class Amphibia; order Anura; family Dendrobatidae; genus Ranitomeya; species Ranitomeya variabilis. The sequence goes on along the minus strand of NC_135232.1, from coordinate 225,801,681 downwards.
TTTCCCGGATCCATACATTCCCCAACCAACAATCTAAAAAAACACTAGTGCATGCCCTCATCATCTCCCTTCTTGACTACTGCAACCTCCTGCTCTGTGGCCTCCCCTATAACGCTCTCGCACCCCTCCAGTCTATTCTAAACTCTGCTGCCCAACTAATCTACCTGTCCCCCCCCCCCGCTATTCCCCGGCCCCTCCCCTCTGTCAATCCCTGCACTGGCTCCCCATTACCCAGAGACTCCAGTACAAAACCCTAACCATGACATACAAAGCCATCCAAAACCTGTGTCCTCCATACATTTGTGACCTAGTCTCCCGATACTTGCCTGCACGCAACCTCCAATCCTCACAAGATCTCCTTCTCTACTCCCCTCAATCGCAGACAAGATTTCTCCAGCAAATCGCCCCTATTGTGGAACTCTACCACAACATATTAGACTCTCGCCAACCATGGAAACCTTCAAAAGGAACCCGAAGACCCACCTCTTCAGAAACGCCTACAACCTGCAGTAACCATCGATCCGCCAAACGACCAGCTCTGCCCTCACCTACTGTGTCCTCACCAATCCCTTGTAGACTGTGAGCCCTCGCGGACAGGGTCCTCTCTTCTTCAGTACCAGTCGTGACTTGTATTGTTAAGATTACTGTACTTGCTTTTTATTATGTATACACCTCCTCACATGTAATACGCCATGGAATAAATGGCGCTATAATAATAAATTATACTTGTGGTCAGGGGCCAAATAGCTTCATCTGCCGACTTTTCATTTCAGCCCGGACAACCCATTGAACTACCCAAGTATGTCAGTACATAGTTAAAATCTCAAACTGTGGAGCTATAAAGGCAGCGACAGACTACTTGAGTAGGTCCCTGGCTGCCAATGGATCCTATCGGTGCCATGTGATAGCGTCACGTGGAGGGGGGACAATGGGAGCCAGCGCAAGTAATCACTGGCAACTGATCCATTTATGTGCTGTTGAGATTGAAAGTGTCATCTACAGTTGTGCTCAAAAGTTTACACACCCCGGCAGAATGTTTGCTTTCTTGGCCTTTTTTCAGGGAATATGAACAACAACACTAACTTTTTCTCCACTCATGGTTAGTAGTTGGGTGAAGCCATTTATTGTCAAACTACTGTGTTTTCTCTTTTTAAATCCTAATGACAACCCAAAACATCCAAATGACCGTGATCAAAAGTTCACATACCCTGGCAATTTTGGCCTGATAACAAGCACAGAAGTTGACACAAATGGGTTTGAATGGCTACTAAAGGTAACATCCTCACCTGTGACCTGTTTGCTTGTAATCAGTGTGTGTGCATAAAAGCTGAGTGAGTTTCTGAGATCCAGACACACGCTTGCATCTTTCATACAGCGACTGACGTTTTTGGATTATGAGTCATGGGGAAAGCAAAAGAATGGTCAACGGATCTACAGGAAAAGGTAGTTGAACTGTATAAAACAGGAAAGGGATACAAAAAGATATCCAAGGAATTGATAATGCCAGTCAGCAGTGTTCAAACTGTGATTAACAAATGGAAAATCGGGGACTCTAAAAACAAAATCACGGTCAGGTAGACCAACAAAAATGTTGTCCACAATTGCCAGGAAAATTGTTCGGGATGCAAAGAAAAACCCACAAATAACATCAGCTGAAATACAGGATTCTCTGAAAACTAGCAATGTGGCTGTTTCAAGATGCACAATAAGCAGGCAGTTGAAGAAAAATGGGCTGCATGGTCGAGTCGCCAGAAGAAAGCCATTACTGCGCAAATGCCACAAGTATCTCACCTACAATATGCAAAACAGCACAGAGACAAGCCTCAAAACTTCTGGAACAAAGTAATTTGGAGTGATGAGGCCAAAATTGAACTTTTTGGCCACAATCCTAAACGTTACATTTGGAGAGGACAACAAGGCCTATGATGAATGGAACACCATTCCTACTGTAAAGCACGTAGGTGGATCGCTGATGTTTTGGAGATGTGTGAGCTACAAAGGCACAGGAAACTTCGTCAAAGTTGAAGGAAAGATGAATGCAGCACATTATCAGCAAATACTGGAGGCAAATTTGCACTTGTCAGCCCGGAAGCTGCGCATGGGACGTACTTGGACGTTCCAACATGACAACGGTCCAAAACACAAGGCAAAGTCGACCTGTCATTGGCTACAGTAGAATAATGTGAAGGTTCTGAAGTGGACATCTCCGTATCCTGACCTCAATATCATTGAGCCACTCTGGGGAGATCTCAAGCGCAGTTCATTCTAGACAGCACAGGAATTTACAGGAATTGGAGGCTTTTTTTGCCAAGAAGAGTGGGCAGCTTTACCATCTGAGAAAATTAAGAACCTCATCCACAACTACCACAAAAGACTTCAAGCTGTCATTGATGTTAGAGGGGGTAATACATGGTATAAAGAAATGGGTATGTGAACTTAAGACCAGGGTCATTTGGATGTTTTGGGTGGTCATGATTTAAAAAGAGAAAACACAGTAGCTTGACAATAAATGATTTCACCCAACCACTAACCATGAGTGAAGAAAATGTTTTGGTGTTAGCATTCATATTCTCTGAAACAAGGTAAAGAAAGCAAAAATTCTGCCAGGGTATGTAAACTTTTAAGCACAACTGTAAATGGTTAAGGGAGCTCAGATTCATTCGCTGCTGTTAGAGACAGATGCTACCTGTGTAATACAGCCGGCATCTGCCCTGTATAGAGTGGGTTGAGCTCCTGAACCCCCTCTGCACACATTGTCACTCTCTGAGGAGTATGAAGGCAGAGTTCTCAGGGAGGTGGCATTATTCCTCCCCGCTGAGGGACATCTCAGTCCATTGCCTGAAGAGAGATGCTCATCTCACCCCAGGGCAGAAGCAGACTTGCCTACACGAGTAGTTATGCCTCAAAGGATGTAAAAAAGTGGTGTAAATACGCATACAGAAGCCCAAACAAGATAGCAATACTAGCACTGGTAGGCAAGAGCCATCCTTAATAGAAAAATACTATATATCACCTCTTTGGTCAGGTAGCTGTCAACAAAGCAACATACTTATTCTCACTCATCAATTGCACAAAAACATTGTACAGATGTGGTCTGTGTTTCCAGTAGGTTACCTCTGGCCACTTTTCCTGGATTACATCAATAATATCATCTGTGAAGTCTCCCTGAATAATGATTTCATCTTCCCCCGTCACTGAGGCACCACAGGAGAATTTCTGAGCAAAGAATCGTTGTGCTTCCTTGAGATCAATTTCTGCAAAGATAAATTACCATCAATGAGCAAATATAAGAATCAGGATTGAGGTCCGCTCACAAGACTTCTCAGACTCACCAAATGTCGCCAGCCCGCACACTCTGGTTACGTATTTCTTCTTTGCTCTGGGGATTTTCGCTATTGTAACCTTTTGGGGTACAGTCTTTTTCTTCTGTTTAATCTGACCTCTTCCTCCTGCAAAAGTTCAAACCCTTGAATCAAATCTATGCAATAAAAAGGTGGCCTAAATCCATTCTTCCAACTGGTGTGCCAGATTAACTACTTTTAATTACTCCACATTATTATTATTAGTTGTTTTTTTTTTTAATAACATTAACCCGTAATGATGCCAATTTTCATTTTCGCATTTTTGATTTCTATGTCTCTTCCAAGAGCAGTAAGTTTTATATTTTTGAGTCGACAGTGGGGTGAAATGGTGAAAAAATATTCAAACCTGCAATTCTGGCATGATTTTACACCACTTATGTGGTAAAGAAAAAAAAATTACCCAATTTTTTTTTTTATTATTATTACTTCAGTGGCTTAAAAAGAATCTAATATTACTAAATCGATTTTTTGTTTGCGCTGCCTTTTTCAGAGATCCATACAATTTTTTTTTTCTGTAGACTGATGTTTGTGTGCTGAGCTGCAGTATTTATTGATACCATTTTAGGGTACATAGGGCATTTTGATCACTTTCTATTGCATGTTTTAAAAGGTTTGGTAGGTAACTGAAAACCAAAAATTCTGGAGCTTCTTTATATTTTTCTTAGAAGTTAAATAATTTTATATTTTGCTAGATTGGGCTATTACGGACAGTGACAATGATTATATATTTTTTTTTACATTTCTTTATTATTGCATAGAATAACAATCAGCACCTGCGCTGTGTGGGGCACCCACACATGGTGTACTGTTCTGTCCTCAGGAGGGAAGGTGTTAAGGTGGGCAGACATCTTAGGCTGCTTTTCATGGAAGTATAATGTGGTCGCAATAAAACAGGTTTTGTGCCCATATTACGTTGTGTGAAACTGGCCATACATAGCAGTTAGTCGAGTGTGCCAATGACAAGGGTTTTTAATAAAAATGTATGAACCACTGCGCCCCACCTCTTCAAAAGAAATCAACATGCCAAATCCTACCTCCCTGACATCTGCTGGGTGACTTACTCCAGCTGGGTTTACATGCTGAAATTAGTCCCCAAAAACGGACAGCACTGGTACAGCAAAAGGAGAATGAGGTGAGTACCTGTAATTTTTATTTTACTTGTGTAATTACAGCATTTAAGAAGGACATCTCAGAACAGTGGACAACCTCTTTACCGGATGCATACTTCACTGCACATACCCATAAAATATACAGTGTACAGTGCCTTGCCAAATTATTCGCTTCCCTGGAAATTTTCAACCTTTTCCCACATATCATGCTTCAAACAAAGATACCAAATATAAATTTTTGCTGAAGAATCAACAATAAGTGGAACACAATTGTGAAGTTGAACGAAATTTAGTGGTTATTTTTAATTTTTGTGGAAATTCAAAAACTGAAAAGTGGGGAGTGCAATATTATTCAGCCCCTTTACCTTACTACTTTGTTGTGCCACCTTTTGCTGTGATTACAGCTGCAAGTCGCTTGGGGTATGTCGCTATCAGTTTTGTACATGGAGAGACTGAAATTCTTGCCCATTCTTCCTTGGCAAAAAGCTCGAGCTCAGTGAGGTTTGATGGAGATCGTTTGTGAACAGCAGTTTTCAGCTCTTTCCACAGATTCTTGATTGGATTGAGGTCTGGACTTTGACTTGGCCATTCTAACACCTGGATACGTTTATTTGTGAACCATTCCATTGTAAATTTTGCTTTATGTTTGGGATCATTGTCTTGTTGGGAGACAAATCCCTGTCCCAGTATCAGGCCTTTTGCAGACTCCAACAGGTATTCTTCAACAATGGTCCTGTATTTGGCTCCATCCATCTTCCCATCAATTTTAACCATCTTCGCTGTCCCTGCTGAAGAAAAGCAGGCCCAAACTACGATGCTGCCACCACCATGTTTGAGAGTGGGGATTATGTGTTCAGGGTGATGAGCCGTGTTGCCTTTACGCCAAACATATCGTTTGGCATTGTTGCCAAAAAGTTTGATTTTGGTTTCATCTGACCAGAGCACCTTCTTCTACATGTTTGTCTCCCAGGTGGCTTGTTGCAAACCTTAAACTACACTTTTTATGGATATCTTTGAGAAATGGCTTTCTTGCCACTCTTCCATAAAGGCCAGATTTGTGCAGTGTACGACTGATTGTTGTCCTATGGACAGACTGTCCCACCTCAGCTGTAGATCTCTGCAGTTCATCCAGAGTGATCATGGGCCTCTTGGCTGCATCTCTGATCAGTCTTCTCCTTGTTTGAGATGAAAGTTTAGAGGGACGGCCGGGTCTTGGTAGATTTGCAGTGGTATGATACTCCTTCCATTTCAATATGATCGCTTGCACAGTGCTCCTTGGGATGTTTAAAGTTTTGGAAATCATTTTGTATCCAAATCCAGCTTGAAACTTCTCCACAAGAGTATCACGGACCTGCCTGTTGTGTTCCTTGGTCTTCATGATGCTCTCTGTGCTTCAAACAGAACCTTGAGTGTATCACAGAGCAGGTGCATTTATACGGAGACTTGGTTACACACAGGTGGATTATATTTATCATCATTAGACATTTAGGACAACATTGGATCATTCAGAGATCTACAATGAACTTCTGGAGTGAGTTTGCTGCACTGAAAGTAAAGGGGCAGAATATTATTGCACGCCCCACTTTTCAGTTTTTGATTTTCGACAAACATTTTAATAACCAATAAATTTCGTTCAACTTCACAATTGTGTTCCACTTGTTGATTCTTCACCAAAAATATAAATTTCGTATCTTTATGTTTGAAGCATGATATGTGGGAAAAGGTTAAAATGTTCCAGGGAGCCGAATACTTTCGCAAGGCACTGTATGTCTTCAAAAGGGAACTTATGTGAAAAAACGCTATTAATTTGCAGACTTGGGGTTAATCTGCAGTTTAATAGCATTATGAAGCCTTGCGGCCTCCGCACTGACAGCCCAGCAGCCGAAAGGAAATTAACTTTCTCTTGGCAGCCTCCGGCTTTCAGTCATAGAGGCGCAGCTTCAGTTACCACACAATACATAGTGCCGGGGGTATGGTTCTAGTCGTTGCACACCGACAGTCGACTGCATGTTGATGCACTGCTGACTTAGCTGTCCATCAGTGCCAGGGCGTGGTTACACCCATCGCTTACTGTATACTGAGCGGTGACTCAAATGGCGCTCTTATGACTGAAAGCTGGAGGCTGCCGGAGGATTAAAATTAATTTCCTTCCGGCAGCAGAGCTTTCAATGCGGCCACCACACGATTTCAGAACGTTATTAAGTGCAGCACTTACAGTAAGTGTACTGCAATGAATTAGACCAGAATTTCAGAATTGAACCAGAAGGGAATTGAAGGTAACTGGATACATAGTCACCGTAAACAATGTTTCTGTTTGTTTTCATTCTTACCCCCATAGTCATTCACTTCCTACTAACCTACTAATTCTTATACATAGTAATGAACTGGTTATCTTTTCCTCCATCCCATCAGCTTCTCAGAACTGTTCCTCAACATAAAATCCTGTGTGTCCAAACACAGACAGCCACCTCATGCCATCTCCAGCTCCCACCTAACACTTTCTCTGCTCCTCTCTGCCAGCAAAATCTCTCTAAATCCTGGTCCTCCTAACCACATCCCCTCAGTCACTTCTACCTCCCATTCACAATCGATCACAAATTTCCACAACCTTTATAACCTTATATACATTCACCCAGCCCCCGCTCCCTCAGGGTATCTAACAGGAGCTCTATGGAACGCTCACTGTCTGCAACAAACTGGCATACAGCCATGATTTTTTCACTACTAACAAACTCTCCTTTCTTCGGCATCATTGAAATCTGGCTCACCCCCTCTGATACAGCCTCTCCAGCTGCACTTTTGGTGGATTCCATCTCTCTCACACCCCCAACCCAGCAATAAGCATGGTGGATAAGTTGTTTTTCTCCTGTCAGATACGTACTCCTTCACCCCAATTCCACTGACACCCTCCATTACTCTCCCTTCTTTTGGAGGTGTACTCAGTGCGCATCTACTCCCCCTTAACTGGCTGTCATTTACCGCCCTCCAGGGCCAGCCACCACCTTTTTTGACCACTTCACCAACTGGCTACTTGATTTGTTTGCAGCCGACATCCCCACTATCAAGAGTGACTTCAACATCCCCATTACACTTCCCATTCAGCTGTGTCTAAGCTTCTATCTCACTTCCTCCTTCAGCCTTGCTCAATGCCACTTTGTGGCCACACACTGGACCTCATCTTCACCCGCCTCTGTTCCCTATCTAACCTCTCCAACTCACCTCTAATAATAATAATATTTTTTTTTCTATCGCGCCAACATACTGTGCAGAACATGACATTTTAGAGGGGATTTTTACAGACAATAGACATTACAGCATAACAATGAACACATAGACCAAAACAAACCTCTCCCTCTGTCTGACCACACCTACTTACATTCTCTTTCTACTCCTCTCCAGGTGCACATTCCCAACTCCACAAGCTTGCTTACCCTAGCAGAAATCACAAACACCTTGTTCTACACTCACTTTCTGAATCCCTTCTCCCTCTTGCAGACATAAGTTCCTTACAAAATGAAAAATGCTGCTTCCGCTGTATATACCACCACAACAGTTGCAGCTCTCAAATTGATCTCCCCCGTCACACACACCAAAGCTCCCACAATCAACAGGCAACCCTGGCACACCAGCCTGTCTAAAGAACTGATTCGGGCTTCCAGGGTTGCTGAGCGGAGTTGGAAAATATCCCACTCCAACAAGCACTCCATCACATTCAAACAATCCCTCACTACTTTCAAGACCACACTCTCTGCAGCAAAACAAATATACTTTACATCATTGATATCCTTCCTGTCTCACAACCTTAAACAGCTATTCAACACTTTCAATTCTCTCCTTCGTCATTCAACGGCTCCTTCCTCTCCTCTCAGCTGAAGACTTTGCCTCATTCTTCAAGCGGAAGATTAATGACTTGTCATGAGAGAACGTGCTCGAATAACATATTATCCTCGGATAATATATTCGAGTCCCTGCAGCTGCATGATATGAAGCAGTAGATAGCCACAACACATGCAGGGATTGCCAAACAAACAGGCAACCCTGCATGTGTTACGGTTGTCTACCGCCGCAAAACATGCAGCCACAGGGATTCGAATATATTATCCGAGCATGCCCAAGATACTCGAACACCACGATATCTGAGCACGTTAGCTCATCACTATTGATAACAGAGAAAACTTTGGCCTACAGTTCCCACAGCCCCATCTCAATTATTCAGCCCTCCTCCTTCAAAACCAGCTTCTCCGCTATTACGGAAAATAAACTTTTTTCTCTACTCGCCAGAACACATCTCCCCACCTGTACACTTGACCCGCTCCCATCCCACACCTAACTACCGTCTTCATCCCAACCTTAACCCATCTCTTCAACCTATCACTAACAACTGGTGCCTTCTCAACTTGCTTCAAACATACCTCAATCACACCCACCCTCAAAAAAGCCCTCCCTTGACCCATTCTCCGTGTCTAGCTATCGCCCCATATAACTTCTCCCCTATGCCTCAAAACTACTGGAACAACATTGTCCATTCTTGAACTGTTCTCCCATCTCTCCTCCCTCTTTGATTGCTTACAATCTGGTTTCTGACCACATCTTTCCACTGAAACTGCCCTGACTTAAGTCACCAACCTACTAACCGACAAATACAAGCGACACTAATCTGTCCTTCGACACAGTGGACCATTTTCTCTTACTACAGATTCTCTTATCTCTTGACATCACAGGCCTGCCCTATCCTGGATCTCTTCACACCTAACAGGACATTCAGTGTCTCCCACTCACACACCACCTCCTCCTCATCTTGCCCCCTATCTGTTGGTGTCCCCCAAGTTGAGTTCTAGGACCCCTGCTCTACACCTTTGGCCAGGGATAGCTCAGCGTCCCATGGCTTTCTGTATCATCTCAATGCTGAAAATACACAAATCTCTCTGGACCTAATATCACCTCCTTACTAACCAGAATCCCACTATATCTGGCTGCTATATCACCCTTCTGTGCTAGATTTCTAAAACTTAACATGAACAAAACAGATTTGGTCATATTTCCCCCATATCACTCAACCACCCACCCCCAACAGACCTATCCATCAAAGTCAATGACTGCTCATTCTCCCCAGTTCTGCAAGGTCACTGCCTCAGTGTAATCCATGACTCTGATCTCTTCTTCAAACCACAAATCCAAGCCCTCTCCACTTCCTGCCGACTCCAACTCAAAAATATTTCCTGAATCTGCAAACACACTAGTGCATGCCCTCATCATCTCCCACCTTGACTACTGCAACCTCCTACTCTGTGGCCTCCTTTCTAACACATTAACCCCATATCTGCAAGTTAACTTTTTTGTTTGTTTGTTTTTTAAAGAAACACATTTTTGCTGATTAGAAATGTTTTACCTCTTTTTTGTTTTTTCTTCTCCTCCTCTTCACCTATGGGACCTGACCCCTCGCCAGGAGTTTCTTGTTTGGGAGAGTTTCCTAGAAAAAAATAAAAATAAAACAGTTTGTGACAGGCAATATCTACATGAAGATAGAGAAATAATAATAATAATAATAATAATAATAATAAATACTGGTCCCTTGTTTGACAGGGAAAAAAAACGCACAGAAAAAGGACTATTGAACCTAAAGGCATGTATGTTATGTGCTTAGAAGTTTGCTAACAGTCAGAATAGAGAGAATAGGGAGGATAGAAAGCAGAAATCTTAGGCCATGTTCACACGATCCTTTTTTTGATCCTTTTTTTGATCCTTTTTTTTTGCAGGTCCTGATTTGGAAAACCCGCAGTGCAAAACTGCACTGCTGATTTTCCTGCAGTTTCTTCTGCAGATTCCTCTGCGGGTTTTCAACAGCACTTTCCTATTGGTGCCTGTTGAAAACAGGAGCTGAATCCGCAGAAAGAAGTGACATGGTACTTCTTTTTTTCTGCAGGCAAATCCTCGCGGATTTGCCTGAGAAAAAAAGGATAGTGGGCACAGCGGTTTTTGTTTTCCATAGAGTAACATTGGACTGTACCCTGCATGGAAAAAGGACCTGAAAAAAAAAAGGATCAAAAAAAGGATTGTGTGAACATAGCCTTAAAATGTTTTGGAATTGAAACAAAATACATCAGACAACTACATAAACTGTAGAACCTCTGAGAAACTAAAGACAATAAGGAATATACTACAACTAGCTATTGAACCCGTTCTACGCCCGGGTGGCGAGCATTTATATTGGAATATGGTCTCCATCCTGGTATGTGCTGCTCCCATCCTGTCATATGCTGCTCCATCCTGCGCCCCCATCCTGTCATGTGCTGCTCCACCGTGTCATGTGCTGCTCCATCCTGCACCCCCATCCTGTCATGTGCTGCTCCACCGTGTCATGTGCTGCTCCATCCTGCATCCCCATCCTGCCATGTGCTGCTCCACCGTGTCATGTGCTGCTCCATCCTGCGCCCCCATCCTGTCATGTGCTGCTCCACCGTGTCATGTGCTGCTCCATCCTGCGCCCCCATCCTGTCATGTGCCACTCCACCGTGTCATGTGCTGCTCCATCCTCATCCCCATCCTGTCATGTGCTCCCATCCTGCGCCCCCATCCTATCACGTGCTGCTCCATCCTGCGCCCCCATCAGTGCGGGCGGCTGTGCTGAGTGCGGGCGGCTGTGCTGAGTGCGGGCGGCTGTGCTGAGTGCGGGCGGCTGTATGTGGCTGTGCTGAGTGCGGGCGGCTGTATGTGGCTGTGCTGGGTGCGGGCGGCTGTGCTGGGTGCGGCAGCTGTGGACGGCTGTGCTGGGTGCGGTGGCTGTGCTGGGTGCGGCGGCTGTGCGTGGCTGTAGGTGGCTGTGCGTGGCTGTGGGAGGCTGTGCGTGGCTGTGCTGGGTGCGGCGGCTGTGGGCGGCTGTGCTGGGTGCGGCGGCTGTGCTGGGTGCGGTGGCTGTGCTGGGTGCGGCGGCTGTGCTGGGTGCGGCGGCTGTCCGTGGCTGTGGGCGGCTGTGCGTGGCTGTGGGCGGCTGTGCGTGGCTGTGGGCGGCTGTGCGTGGCTGTGGGCGGCTGTGCGTGGCTGTGGGCGGCTGTGCGTGGCTGTGGCGGCTGTGCGTGGCTGTGGCGGCTGTGCGTGGCTGTGGCGGCTGTGCGTGGCTGTGGCGGCTGTGCGTGGCTGTGGCGGCTGTGTGTGGCTGTGCTGGGTGCGGCGGATGTGCTGGGTGCGGCGGCTGTGCTGGGTGCGGCGGCTGTGGGTGGCTGTGCTGGGTGCAGCGGTTGTGCGTGGCTGTGGGCGGCTGTGCTGGGTGCGGTGGCTGTGCGTGGCTGTGCTGGGTGCGGCGGATGTGCTGGGTGCGGCGGCCGTGCTGGGTGCGGCGGCTGTGCTGGGTGCGGCGGCTGTGCTGGGTGCGGCGGCTGTGCTGGGTGCGGCGGCTGTGCTGGGTGCGGCGGCTGTGCTGGGTGCGGCGGCTGTGCTGGGTGCGGCGGCTGTGGGTGGCTGTGCTGGGTGCAGCGGTTGTGCGTGGCTGTGGGCGGCTGTGCTGGGTGCGGTGGCTGTGGGCGGCTGTGCTGGGTGCGGCGGCTGTGCGTGGCTGTGGGCGGCTGTGGGCGGCTGTGCTGGGTGCGGCGGCTGTGCTGGGTGCGGCGGCTGTCCGTGGCTGTGGGCGGCTGTGCGTGGCTGTGGGTGGCTGTGGGAGGCTGTGCTGGGTGCGGCGGCTGTGCGTGGCTGTAGGCGGCTGTGGCGGCTGTGCTGGGTGCGGCGGATGTGCTGGGTGCGGCGGCTGTGCTGGGTGCGGCGGCTGTGGGTGGCTGTGCTGGGTGCGGCGGCTGTGCGTGGCTGTGGGCGGCTGTGCGTGGCTGTGGGCGGCTGTGCTGGGTGCGGCGGCTGTGCGTGGCTGTGGTCGGCTGTGCTGGGTGCGGCGGCTGTGCGTGGCTGTGGGCGGCTGTGCGTGGCTGTGGGCGGCTGTGCTGGGTGCGGCGGCTGTGCGTGGCTGTGGTCGGCTGTGCTGGGTGCGGCGGCTGTGCGTGGCTATGGGTGGCTGTGGGCAGCTGTGCTGGGTGCGGCGGCTGTGCTGGGTGCGGCTGTGCGTGGCTGTGGGCGCCTGTGCGTGGCTGTGGGCGGCTGTGCTGGGTGCGGCGGCTGTGCGTGGCTGTGGTCGGCTGTGCTGGGTGCGGCGGCTGTGCGTGGCTGTGGGCGGCTGTGCGTGGCTGTGGGCGGCTGTGCTGGGTGCGGCGGCTGTGCGTGGCTGTGGTCGGCTGTGCTGGGTGCGGCGGCTGTGCGTGGCTATGGGTGGCTGTGGGCAGCTGTGCTGGGTGCGGCGGCTGTGCTGGGTGCGGCTGTGCGTGGCTGTGGGCGCCTGTGCGTGGCTGTGGGCGGCTATGGTCGGCTGTGCTGGGTGCAGCGGCTGTGCGTTGCTGTGGGCGGCTGTGCGTGGCTGTGCTGGGCGCAGCGGCTGTGCTGGGTGCGGCCATTTTCTTGGTCCTGCTCCCGGAGTCGGCGCCTGCGCAGTCCGCGCTTTCCGGCGCCATTTTCTTGAAGACACTGCAATGTGTCTTCAAGAAAATGGCGCCGGAAAGCGCGGACTGCGCAGGCGCCGATTCCGGGAGCAGGGGGACAGTCACGGCCCGGAAGCGCGTCGGTGGAACGGGTCAGGTAAGTATACTCACCCTCCGCCTCCTGGCTCGTCCCTGCTTGTCCGGTGGAGATCGCGGTGTGCGTTCAGCGCTTACGCATACCGCGATCTCCTGGGAGCGTCGCTCTGTGCGGTCCAGACTGCGCCGGCGCGTGCGCTTGCGCAGTCTATAGAGGCTTCGGACAGAGTGACGCTCCCAGCGTTATATTATAGATTTTGGTACAAGAAAATAACAAAAAAATTAGTGAGTGCAGGTGACGTTCACATCTCATGTCATGAGATATTTAGTGCCCACTACATGGTAATCTAATGAAATCACCTGGTGATGATAGCATATGATGGGTGTTGCGCTCATCATATGTTCATAATCTCATATTAGATTTGTGTAACTGTTTTGTTCCATCGTGCAAATATCACACAGCGCCAGTTATTATTTTCCATGTAACGTGAGGCTGTTGCACTTCAGTGTCAAGATATCCATCCTTTCCACTTTGTACAGAGATGCCATACACTGTAGTAGAGTCCATTGCCATTGACTAATAGGGTCTCTCAGCTTCAGCTGCTGTTTGTTGTGCTGACAAGAAAATTAAGATTTTGGGTACTCATCGTAAAATCTTTCTTGGAGCCTTCATTAGGTGACACAGGTAACCATAGGTGTATACTGCTGCCATTAGGAGGCTAACACCAAGCAATAAATAAAAAAATAAAAACTTAGCTCCTCTTCAGTAGTACACACACACCAACCAGATCCAAACAGATCAGTTGTGTGAAAGCAGTAGGAAAAACAATCTAAAACAGAACACAGACTAGCCCAACTTAACATTTAGAAGGGAAGGTGCCGTGTCTCCCAATAAAGGCTCCGAGAAAGATTTTACGGTGAGTACCCAAAATCTTCATTTCTCTATCCCTTCATTGGGGAACACAGGGACTACTTTGAAATGTCCCATGGCTTCCTAAGTGTGGGAAGGGAAGAAAAAAAAAGGGCTAACCAAATGTAAGAGCAGAGACGAGAATCCCAGATTGGAAACTAGCCACTGTAATATGCAAAACCTTTCTAGCCAGGCCCGAAATAGCCAAGGAGAAGGATAACAGTGGGTACTCTAACACCTGTAAAAGGTAGGAACAGATAAATAAGAAGCAACTTAGACAGCTGCCACAGAGGCCTAAAAAAGAATGGTGAAGGAGAGGCCCCTAGGCCCAGATGAAGAGAGTAGGAACGACAGGGATGGTGTTCTGTCCCTTGCCAGTCTGCATCCAGAATGGCAGAGGGATCCAGACTGTAAGACCATTAAGATGGCTCTCAAGACACAAGCAGGGAATATGAATGACTAAGGAATCTGCTCCCGACACATAGGGCGCTGAGCTGCACTCTGACCAGATACAATATATCCTAGAGACCGATGGTAGAAGGAAAAATGGAAAGAGAGAAGGATCTCTCCCACAATGAATAAGAGGACCGAACGCAGGAGCACCATGACCCGAGAAGATCAGCAAGTGAAGGCAACAGGGCAGGGCTGGAAAAACAGTTGGTGGAAGGGCTTTCCAGGGAGCAAGGAAGTATGACTTAAAAAGGGTAAGAAGAAAAGTGCAGTAGAGCGTTCAACACCAGATCGGGGCCCCCAAGGTTCACGGGAGGTCACTAGAAAGTTAATAAGCATGCACAACCCACAGGAAAACTGGAAAGGATAAAAGCTAGTTTACTTTGAAAGTAAAGTAGAATACTGACCTTAGGGAGCCGAGGAACACACAAGAATCAAGGCCCGACATAAGGATGTCAGGAGGGAGAGAAGAGGAAGGAGAGAATAAGAGGCATTCCACACTTAGGCCGCAATCAAGACGTGATTGAAGAAACCGGAGATTGAACACTGCTGTTCATGACCTAGGCCGTGAAACAGAAAGTAGGGAAAATCGTGATAGTGAAGAGGATGCAGCTGGAAACAGATATGGACGTTTCCAGAAGGAGACTGTAAGAAATAGACTATCTGTGCAAGAGAGGACTGAAGGAAAGGGAAAGAATGAAGTTTTGGAGAAACAAATTGCTGAGTTGTAGAATATGGAAGTGGACTGAAAGTCCCTGTAGAGCACCCTGGTTGCCTTTGGATCAATATTGGACATGTTCCGCCATAAGCAAGAATTGACCGATGAGACAACCTTTCTCCTGTCAAAGGCTTTTCGCAGGTCAGGAAGCAGGTAGAAAGTAACTAGCTGTGGACGAGTGAACTGCTGAAACACCAGCAGGTGACAAGATATCTCTGCCAAGGATGACTACGATAAGAGTTCCACCTTGGAAGGGAGAAGAAAAAAGTGTTTCTTCTTGGAAAGTAAAAGAGAAACCTACCACTCCAGGTTCCAAATGAAGAATGACTTACCCAGTCTACAGGCGATCTTGAACTGTGCAATGATGGAATAAAGTTCCTAACTGCGAAGAAGGATGTCTGTCAACACGAACTTCCTTCGCTCTGAAGGGGTCCTTTACGACGAAGGAGGGTAGGACACCACTACTAGGCTAAGAATAGAGTATGCTCGAATTAGAGGGCATAGGAAGGAAGTTAGGGTGATTGAGCTCCAAGAAGAGTAAAGAACACATCTTCAGGGAGAGAAGGGCAGCTCGTGTTCCAAGAGGAAGGATAATGAACCCTTTTTTGGGGAGAAAAGGACTGCTCATGCTCGTGATGAACCAGGCAACTGAGGCGCAATTGATAATCAGGGTGAAGAGCGTGAATGAAGTGGGTGTGCCTCGCTAGATAGCGGACAGAGCACTTGGGTCGCTGATATAACCAGTCCTATGCCGAGATCTCCATCTGCGCATGCGCCACCCCGGGCAGCCATTTTCCCGGAGTCCACCGCATAGGAAACCATGGAACTGCAGGGGCTCTGGCCTTTCACAAAATGTCGGCAGAGCCCCCAGCAGCACCGGACACGCGCATTGGTGCGCCGCACACGCGCATTGGTGCGCCGCACATCCAAACACCCCCTGCGGCCTGCAGCCATGCTCCACTCTTTCCTCCAGCCGTGACCCGCCTGCCTGTGGTTGCCCTGGAAACTCTACATGTGTTAGGGGGATAGGCTCCTACCAGATTGACCTGGAAGACAACAGTAGTGATGCAATCCCACACTGTACTCTCGGTCATTGGGGAGGGTGGAGATCAGAGTGACAATTCCACTCTGTCACCCTTAGCAGCCTAGAGGGCTGCTTCACAAGCTGTATATGGAAGAAAAATGGAAATCATTAATAAAATACAACAAACCTAAGGTAGAAACCAGCTAAACTGGTCGGTTTGGCTCCGGTTGGTGGGTGTGTACTACTGAGGAGGAGCTAACTTTTATTGACTAGTGTCAGCCTCTTAGTGGCAGCTGCATACACCCCTGGCTTCCTGTGCCCCCCAATGAAGCCATAGAGAAAACCGCGCTGCATGCAGACAATATCTATGACAAAGGTGGGTTCCAGCAGAGAGGCCAATGCAGTTGAGAATAAAGTCATTAATACCAGTAGAATTTGAATGGTGCAGCACAGAAGCATCAAACAAAAATAGATGTCAACTGCCAGTTTGGTAGGATCAACTGTCACTGATGAAGCCAGACCTGAAGGGCCTAATCCCTTATGCAAATACATAGTGTACAAGATCCCCATCCATGGCAGGAATCTGAAGGGCAGCCTAGATTTCTGCCACCAAAAGTAGAAGTTTGTTTCCAATCCAACGTGAAAGCATAATCTTAGCCCTACAAGCGAAGGTGGCACAGCACCTAAGGAAAAATTCTGGTCATCAGTATAACAAGATACTGATTGGGCTAAAATCATTTTTGAAATTGAGTTACATTAAAAATATTGCACGTTATGCCTGTTATAGCCTTTGTTGTGCAATTTCTATCGATGACTGCAGTTTGCAACTCTTATCTGCCTTTTCTAGTGCTGTTTTAGGACCAAAAACTTCAACACAAACATTATGTACTTTGTGGTCATAAATCAGCTAAGGAGCTCAGAAAAAATACAAAATAAAACACCCCATAAAAAAAATTGACACGATCTCCTGTCTAAAAGTCATTCTGCGACCAGCAATATACAGATAAGCAAAGAACCTGTAAAAGCCAAAATGGTGAAAATGTTTAAATTAAATTACAAAAAACAAATATTGTTTTTTTTTTGCCCAAAACATATACATTAAAAATAATAAATAAAATACCCCCAAAGGGGTCAATACCATATTATTGGGGAGCGTGTACTCTTCTGTAAAATAATTTGTCTTGATGTTTTAGGCCATGTGCACACGCAGCGGATTCCATTGCAGAATTTTCCGCAGCGGTTTTGATAAATCCGCAGTGCAAAACCGCTGCAGTTTTTACTGCGGATTTATCGCGGTTTTTATTGCGGTTTCCGCTGCGGTTTTTCACCTGCAGTTTCCTATTGGAGCAGGTGAAAAACCGCTGCGGATTCCGCACAAAGAATTGACATGCTGCGGAAAATAAACCGCTGCGTTTCCTCATGGTTTTTTCCGCAGCATGTGCACTGCGGATTTCATTTCCCATAGCATTACATGGTACTGTAAATGCATGGAAAACAGCTGCGGATGCGCAGCAAAATCCGCAGCGTGTGCACATACCCTTAAGCTTCTATAGTAACAAAAAATAAAAATAAGATCATTGCCAGCATTTTCCAGCCGTATTACAAAAGGTTTCCTAAGCAGGATGGTAACATCAGCAAGGCAAAAACTCTTACATTAATTTATAAATAAGTGAATTTATTTTCTCCCCCCTTTTTAAAATATGACAGTTCATAAATAGCAATTTTTCAATAGAATGACATTCATTAGTGGAACGTTAAATTAGCATTTTTCATTGACAGATGCTTGTCCAAATGGAGCTGCAGACGCCATCCTGAATGATGGAAACCACCAGCAAACATTAAAGGGAACCAGACAGCTGATTTACGCTGCTCAAACCAAGACCAGCGCTGCTATTGCAGACATTTACTCTGCAACACTGCAAACATACTTTTATTAGCCGGCCAGGAACAATACGACTGAGACATCCATGTTAAATTTCTAAGTGCTGCCAGATTTTTGATTGTCTTAATCAGACAGCACACTGACCCATTGAGTTAAGTGGATTTATTCAGACATCTGTTAAAATGAAATTCATAAATGAAACTCAGAGCACGTGCTATCTTGATCAGATTTGGATCATCAGAAATTGACATAATGGGTCTGTTTTTTTCTGATTTTAACTAAAAAACAAACAAACAAAATCCACAAAACAGAAACTCAGACAGTACACAGGTGTGAAAGAAGCCCGACATATAAAACGGCTGCAGGAACTAAACCCAAGGTCCTGGGTGCATGAATCAGCTGTCAGATTTCATTTAAAGCACAGTTTATGTCGGGAATTTTCCCCAACGTATACTACAACATCGCCATAGGCGAACATTCACCAAGCAAAGGCTGAATGTGTTTTCTTTTGGATTCCATGTGACTCGGTCTCAATCTATGTAACTACATAGGAGAGTGCAGCAGACTGCACTTTCCTATACAGAGGAACAATAGAAAGAAATGTATACCATTGACAGTGGGACCCTATGATGGACAGATGCCTAAGCGGCATTTTTCTTGGAGTTCAGGGATATGACCCCTTGTCAAAAGATGCAAGTCTTCATGGCAACTGCACAAAATGACAATTATGATGTACATGCAGCACACACGAAATAAGAGAAAACTATACAGCAATCACTTACCTAACGTAAGTTTAACAAACTCATTTGGAAAATTCTTCTCTAGCCATTGCCTGCACTTCGTAACATCGGGCATGTATTCACAGTACTAAACAAAGCAATGAAATATACGTGAGGCACAGCGAGTACGGTATGTAACTATAAAGCATATATTCCACCATTTTTAGGTTCTAATCAATGTACAGTTTATAATATTATATTTTCTATTTACTTCTTAAAGAACTTGTCCTATTAGGGCGAGCTCCTTCCATATTCCCTTTGGGGCGTGCAGACATCATACAGCAGTGTTCCCCAACTCCAGTCCACAAGCGTCACCAACAGATCACATTTTCAGGATTTTGCAGATATTGAACAAGTGATGGAATTATCATCTGGGCAATACTAAAGCTATTGTGAAAACATGATGTTTTGGGGGATTCTCTGCAAGGAGTTTGCATGCTCTCCCCGTGTTTGCGTGGATTTCCTCCGGTGTCCTCCCACATTCCAAATACATACTGATAGGGAATTTAGATTGTGAGCCCCAATGGGAAAAGTGCCGATAACGTCTGTAAAGCGATGTGGAATTAATGGCGCTATATAAGTGGGTAAAATAAATAAAGAAATCCTGAGGACTGGAGTTGGGAACCCTTTTCTCTTTGATAGTGGCCCCCTTCTTGGGACTTCACTCCATTAGCCAAACAATTAGCAACCAAGAAGGGAGGCTATCTCTGGATCTGGATGACCCATTTTAGTACTTTCGTTATGCGCCATCTCAAGCTAAAGGTGGCCATATGCCCTGGATAACTGTCAGCCCACAGCTATCTCACCCAATTTCTTTGACAAGATCAGGGAAAGACACTGCCAGACGAGTCTTTTCTACCTCCAGAACATAAGTATTTGGGCTCTGATTCATAAAAGATAACGTTCGCCAAAATTCTGGTGTTATGAAAAGTCACAAAATGTTGTGACTTGGCATTTTCAAGGGAATCTGTCACCCCAAAATTGGCCTATAAACTAAGGCCACCAGCATCAGGGGCTTATCTAAAGCATTCTGGAATGCTGTAGATAAGCCCCCGATGTATCCTGAAAGATGAGAAAAGAGGTTATATTATACTCACCCAGGGGCGGTCCCGGTCCGGTTCTGGTCTGATGGGCGTCGTGGTCCGGTCTGGGGCCTCCCATCTTCTTACGATGACGTCCTCTTCTTGTATTCATGCTGCAGCTCCGGCGCAGGTGTACTTTGTCTGCCCTGTTGAGGACAGAGCAGACAAAGTACGCCTGCGCAGGAACCGCGGCAGGAAGACGTCACCGTATGAAGATGGGAGGCGCCGGACCCGGAACACAACGCCCATCGGACCCAAACCGCACTGGGTCCTCCCCAGGGTGAGTATAATATAACCTGTTTTTCTTATCTTTCAGGTGACATCGGGGCTTATCTACAGCATTACAGAATGCTGTAGATAAGCCCCTAATGCCGGTGGCCTTAGTTTATAGGCCAATTTCGGGGTGACAGATTCACTTTAACGTAGATTTCACTTGGCTAGACCAAAATGGGTATACCTGGGGGCAGGATAGGTGTAACATTGGGGATAGTCGCAGACACTAGCTCTTAACGAATCAGGTACCTGTGACTCCAACACACTCCCTCATCAATACCAATATGAACATCGCTGGACTTGCTGAATTTGGGTCCAAGTGTTTTAACTCAAATTCATGTCTAGGTGGAGTAGGAAGGCCCCCATACACATTGGGATATAATTTGTTAGGACATTATATTTGTCTGTTCCGTTTTAGGGTAGGGCAGACAGACAGAATCCACGTCCAAAATGGATCTGTTGTATAACTGACGAAAGACAGTTTTTAAAACAGATGTTTTAAAAGAAAAAAAAAAAAAAAAGTCTGGTAAGAAAAACGTTTTCTGATCTAAAAACAACCCTGAACCCATAACCTAGATGTACCCCATAATAATCAGTTGTGCATCAGATCAGTTTTGGAGATATATTCCGCTTATCTGTTTCTAAACGGAGAACAGGCAGATGGGTGCCCAAATGCAGATGGGAACATGTTCATTTGACTTTAGTGTGTGTATGGGACCTTGACTTCCATGCCAGCAAAGTCAACACTTTATGACTGCATTCTCTGGGAATTACCACTGATCACTGGAAGGAGAGCTTACTCATCTCCTCTCCAAATCACTTCACCTGCGCATTTGACCCCATCCCACCTCCTCCCCAACCTCATCACCACACTCATCTCTGCTCTAAGACATATCTTCAACTTATCACTAACTTCTGGTACCTTCCCTTCTGCGTTCAAACATGAGACAATTACACCTATTCTGAAGAAGCCATCCCTCGACCAGACCTCTACATCCAGATATCGACCCATATCACTGCTCCCGTTCACCTCCAAACGCCCAGAAAAGCACGTCCACACCGTACTTTCCTTCCATCTCTCATCTAACCTACTCTTTGACAACTTTCAATCCGTCTTCTGCCCCCCACAATTCCTTTGAATTTGCCCTAACCAAAATTACCATTGACTTGCTGCCAAAGCTAAGATACATTTCTCCATACTCCTCCTCCTAGATCTGTCCTCTATCTTCAACACAATAGACCACTCCCTCCTAATACAGATCCTTTCTTCCTTCGGTATCAAAGACATTGCCCTCTCCTGGATCTCCTTATTCCTCTCTAACCGCACATTTATCATCTCCCACAATACCTCTTCATCCCTTCCTTCTTCTCCATCTATACCTTTGGTCTGGGACAACTGATAAAGCCCCATGATTTCAAATATCATCTATACACTGATGACACTCATATCTACCTCTCTGGCCCAGACGTCACCTCTCTGCTGTCCAGAATCCCGGAGTTTCCATCAGCCATATCTTCCTAATTCTCTTCTTGCTTCCTAAAGCTCAACGTAGAGAAAACTGAGCTCATCATCCTTCTTCCATTTGAACTATCTTTCCCAATAAATGACATCACGCTTTCCCTAGTACCTAAAGACCGCTGCCTTGGAGTAATCTTCGACTCTCCCTTGTCCTTCAAAATCACATATCCAAGCCCTGGCCACCTCCAACTCAAAAATATCTCCAGAATCTATTCCTTCCTCAACCCTCAATCTACTAAAATACTAGTGCATGCGCTCATCATCTCCCACTTTGACTGTTGCATCATCCCGCTTTGACTGTTGCATCATCCTCCTCTGCGGTGTTCCTGCTGACACTCAAACCTTTCGAGTCTGTCCTTAACTCTGCTGCCCGACTAATCCACCTCTCTCCTCACTACTCCTCTGCAAATTCCTTCATTGGCTCACAATTCCCTAACGTATCCACTTCAAGCTACTAACATTACCCTATAAAACTATCCATAATATGTCTCCCCGAATAAATCTCTGAACTAATCCACAGATACCTCCCACCACATAATCTTCGGTCCTCCCAAGACCTCCTCCTCTCCTCCACAGTCGTACGTTCCTCCCCCAGTTGACTTCTCCAGAGTATCCCCCATCCTCTGGAATTCTGTGCCCAAACAAGTGTGATTATCCTCTACTTTCGGAACTTTCAAGGGGGATTTCAAGCTGCCAAGACCCCCCCCCAAACCTACAGTTTCCTTCCCCATTATCATGTGAAATGTAAGCCTACAAAGGCAGGGTCCTCTGCCCTCTGTACCTGTTTGTCACTATTAGTTTGTTCATTGTAATTTTTATTTATCTATTGTATATAAACCCTTGTCATGTAAAGCACCATGGAATCAATAATGCTATAAAAACAATAACAGGTCATCAATATAAGTATAAACAACCACTTTAGGAAATTGCAGGTGTACTGTACACAATTATCTGTGCAGAGTGTAATGTAATATTCCCATCATGAAGTAGGTGTAAAGCAAGGTGGCTCAGTGGTTAGCACTGTTGCTTTTCTACCACGGGTTCAAATCCTTCCAATGACGACATCAGCAAGGATATTGTATGTCCTCTCAATGTTTGCATGGGTTTCCACTTGTTTCCTCCCACCCCAAAGACATACTGATAGGGAATCTAGATTGTGAGCCCCAATGGGGACAGTAAAGATAATGTCTGCAAAGCGCTGTGGAATTAATGTGCTACATAAGTGAGTAAAATAAATAAATCATTTTGTGCCTTATGTCCGAACTCAGGATGTGAGCTATGGCACTTGGTGGACTCCAGACACAAGAGGCTCAGCCTGCACTGGTCTAAAGTAACCTGATCAGCTGGTTAGTAAAGTTTGGCTAAAGGCAAGCACTCTTTAATAATGCCATTTCAGAAATAAGGAGAAAACTGAAGTCTTACCTCTGTTGGTAGTGAACACACTGCAGAGGGACAAGAAATGACATAGTGTTAAGTCTACAAAGAGATTTCATTTTCAGAACAAAGACAAGAACATCAAGAAAATAAAGGTCTAAAAATAAAACAAACATGGATAACATAGCACGATTTCTAAGCCTGGTATAATAAGAAAAGGAGAAGAAACCAACAGCGAAAAACTGGACAGATGAACTCATCAAAGGTAATGTACGGCTGAAAAATGCATTAAAGAAGTTGTCCACTACTATAAAGTTGTTTTTTTTTTTTCATAAATCTTGCTATTATGTGCCACTGAAAACATCTACTGTGTTTATTTTAACAATATTACCTTTTATCATGCTGTAGCAGCACATCTTCAGTGCTGGATTCAGCTCTCATGGGGTTAATCGACTACTTCCTTATTGTGCCCTAATACTACAAGTTCCATGATGCTTTGCACTGTCCTCTAAGCCCGAACTTAGCACACCCTCTCCAAAACACACCCAAACCCCTCCCTCCTCTCCCTCCTCTCCCTCCTCTCTGTTCAGGCTGATGAGGAGAGGTCACATCTTTGTCACAAGCTGTAAAGCAGCACCAAGAACTGCACAACCATGGTGATCAAGCTTTTAGCTTTTTTTCTTTCTCATCTATTTCATAGTATATATAGTTTAGTATACATATGATATACTGTAAAGAGATCCTACTGCGTATATGTCTTAGATATGTAAATTACACAGTACATGTGTGGTTATATGTGTCCATCTACATACGCTTGTGTACATGTATATATTATGTGTGTTCTTATTTTACACTATTTGTGCTCATATACAGGAGAGGCCCCAGTTTCAGAAACAATATATGGGCCATTTGCAGAAATAACAGCTCATCCTAAGTCACAATTCCACCTGCTTTCGAGGTAGAAATGGCCCCCATTGCATTTTAGCTGCACAAATATGTGATCACACCTTTTATATACACACCAATATATACTTCTATGTGTATGTATGGAATAAATTATTTATTCATATACATACACTTTAATATTTTGTTGCAGTGATATATACATACATATAGAACTTTGAAGGGTTTGTCCACTATTCTAACAACCCCCTCTCAGTCTGTATGTTTACTAGATTCCAGTGCCTGCACGTTCCAATAGTGTCGGCGCGGTGTCTCGCAGCGATTGTACCTGTGGTCAATCAGTGGCCGCATCACTCTCACCACCTTCTAAGCAAACTCTTATATCTGTAGGAAGTGAGTGTTGCTGCATTTTTTTTAAGAATTACCAAATGTAAGCCACTTCTTCCTAAGGCGAAGACAGTGAAGCAGCCACTGATTGTCCACAGGGTTCACATAATGACACTGACACAAATTCTCCGTGAGAGAAACTGTGGTGACAACATTGGGAGTATTCAAATCACATCCTTGTATTCACTCTGAGTGTAATATGAGTAACCAAAAATCTGCATTCACACTGAGAAATTACAGATTTGTAGACTGTAGTCTACACTGTGCATTTTATAGATTCAAAACAGTTTTAGTATCATATATTAAAGGGATTGTTCAGTACTTGTCCATTACTTTATATTTATGGTCTTTACTTTGGTTATGTCATCACTGGGATTGCGATAACCATATCTTCCACCCTCACCGATGATGCGTTTTTATAGAAAAAAAACTGAAAAAACACCCACCACCATCACGGTGATAAAGGGATCCAAACCCTAACCCTACCCCTAACCTCACCCCTAACCGTTTAATGAACATTTTCTGACAGTCATAGTGCCACGATATTTCAGTGCCACGTATTTCAGTGCCACGTATATAAGTGCCACATATATAAGTGCCACGTATGTAAGTGCCACGTGCCACGTATGTAAGTGCCACGTATGTAAGTGCCACGTATGTAAGTGCCACGTATGTAAGTGCCACGTATGTAAGTGCCACGTATGTAAGTGCCACGTATGTAAGTGCCACGTGCCACGTATGTACGTGCCACGTATGTAAGTGCCACGTATGTAAGTGCCACGTATGTAAGTGCCACGTATGTAAGTGCCACGTATGTAAGTGCCACGTATGTAAGTGCCACGTATGTAAGTGCCACGTATGTAAGTGCCACGTATGTAAGTGCCACGTATGTAAGTGCCACGTATGTAAGTGCCACGTATGTAAGTGCCACGTATGTAAGTGCCACGTATGTAAGTGCCACGTATGTAAGTGCCACGTATGTAAGTGCCACGTATGTAAGTGCCACGTATGTAAGTGCCACATATGTAAGTGCCACGTATGTAAGTGCCACGTGATGTATTTCAGTGCCACGGATTTAAGTGCCACCTATTTCAGTGCCACGTATATAAGTGCCACGTATGTAAGTGCCACGTGCCACGTATATAAGTGCCACGTATGTAAGTGCCACGTGCCACGTATTTCAGTGCCACGTATTAAAGTGCCATGTATTTCAGTCCCACTCCCGTGTAGCGGTGGGATATGGGGTAATAAGGGGTTAATGTCACCTTGCTATTGTAAGGTGACATTAAGCCGGGTTAATAACGGAGAGGCGTCAATAAGACGCCTATCCATTATTAATCCAATACTAAAAAAGGGTTAATGAAACACACACATTAGGAAAAAAGTATTTTAATATTCTTCATTTAACCATACTTACCATACTTCAGTGCCTGCAAAAAAGTAAAATAATAAACCGTATACTACCTGTCCGCCGTAGTCCAATTAATAACGAGTGTCCCACGACGATCTCCCCTATAGAACAGTGACATTGGGTGGTGTCACTGCTCTATAGGACCCTCAGTGACACACTGACAGGAGACAATGGCTCCTGTAGTGCATCACTGAGGTTACTAAAGTTCACTGGTCTCACTTTATGGCAAAAAGCTGCGTGGGAACTTTCTCATACAGCATGCCATAAAGTGAGACTAGGGACTATTTTCTCACAGGGGTGTAGGAATACATTGTGGGGAATACATTGTGGAAGGATACCTTCCTCCCCTCATTGTGTTCCTGGAGCCCCTGGAGAGTGGTTGCATCAGCAGAGGCTCCTGCTCTCCACGGGAGATCGTCGTGGGACACTCGTTTTAATTGGATTTCTGCGGATCAGGGAGTATAGTGTTTGTTTATTATTTTAATATTTTTTACAGATGACAATGGCTTCGGGGATCAAAGTGACAAGTGATGGTGAGTATGTAATCTATGTTATATGTACTGTATGTCTGTTGTATGTACGTACTGTATGTGGCATGTTTCATGTCGCATGTCACATGTTGCATGTCGTCGCATGGTGCATGTCGCATGTTGTCGCATGGTGCATGTTGATGCATGGTGCATGTCGACGCATGGTGCATGTCGATGCATGGTGCATGTCGTCGCATGGTGCGTGTTGCATGTCGTCGCATGGTGCATGTCTCATGTTGACGCATGGTGCATGTTGACGCATGGCGCATGTTGGTGCATGTCGCATGTTGACGCATGTGCATGTCGTCGCATGGTGCATGTCGCATGGTGCATGTCGCCGCATGGTGCATGTTGTTGCATGTCGTCGCATGGTGCATGTTGTCGTATGGTGCATGTCGTCGCATGGCGCATGTCGTCGCATGGCGCATGTCGTCACATGACGCATGTCGACGCATGGTGCATGTCGACGCATGGTGCATGTCGATGCATGGCGCATGTCGTTGCATGGTGCATGTCATTGCATGGTGCATGTCGTCGCATGGTCATGTCGTCGCATGGTGCATGTCGCATGGTGCATGTCGTCGCATGGTGCATGTGTCGCATGGTGCATGTGTCGCATGGTGCATGTCATCGCATGTCGTTGCATGGTGCATGTGTCGCATGGTGCATGTCGCCGCATGGTGCATGTTGTCGCATGTCGTCGCATGGTGCATGTCGTTGCATGGTGTGTATGTATGTATGTATGTACTGTGTTTTTGTTTTGTTTTTTTACATTCAACACATTAGCCGGATGATGGGACTACTACTGTCCCATCATTGGCTAATGTGTCACTCACTGTCACTGTAGCAGGCAGAGCCCGATGGGACTTGTAGTCCCATCGGACGATGCCTGCACACACACGCACAGCGCCGGCACACACACACACACACACACACACACACACAGCGCCGGCACACACACACACGCACAGCGCCGGCACACACACACACGCACAGCGCCGGCACACACACACGCACAGCGCCGGCGGGCAGAAGTACCGGCGCCGGCGGTCACAAGCACCGGCACCGGCGGGCACAAGCACCGGCACCGGCGGGCACATGCACCGGCGCCGGCGGACACAAGCACAGGCAGACCCCCGGCGACCGAAGCACAGCCCAGCCACACATCATGATCCCAGCACTGAGCAGTGAGCACACACAGCCCCGCCCGCCCCCAGCACCGCCCACAGCCCAGTCACTCTTGCTGAGTGACTGCTGACTGTGGGGGCTGGTCACGCCTGCTGCTGACGTCACGTCAATTTTCAGAGCCTGGAAATTGACGTGACGTCGGCGGAAATGAGCGGCGGCTGCAGTCTGGGGGTCATGTGACCCGGACTCAGCAGGAGGAATAGCGCCGCTCACAGGCGAAAACGTCAACAGAAGGTAATGGCACAATTCATTAGGGGCCCCGGGGGGGTACATTGGGGGGGTTAATTGAAAGTAGTGGACAACCCCTTTAACCCTATAGAAAAAACAGTTAATAATTAACAACTAAAATGTAGCAGGTGGCTAATTAAGGGGTATCACGCTGTTCAGATACTTAAAAAAAAAAAGAAAAAAAAAAAAAGAAGGGTCATTACACACAGTAAAGCCCTAAGAGTGCTTTCACATTGCGTTTAGGCACCGGTTCAGCGGCCCCGTTGGGGCTTACGTCTAACCTCGCGCAAAACGGGATTATTTGGACTTAGGGTGCCAATGGGACCTTATCTGGTGTATACGCCAACTGGAAGCAGACACCCAGACGACGTCTACCATGTCTGACCACCCGCAAAACGGGATATGGACAAGCCCAGGCATGAGCCACTAAGCGGGTGCCTAAACGCAATGTGAAAGCACCCTAATGCTACATCCTAATCAGGTATCCTGCACCGTTTAGTCACATTGTTGCTATTCTTCAGTGGTCTCGGCTTCATCCGTAGCTCTTATGGGTGGTAGCAGACCACAGTTCCCTTCATACACTGATCACATGTATTCCAGCCTGCCCTCGTCCCCCTTTATACCACTGCCTGATGGACAGAACCATTTTATGTATCACGTACCATAAATTTTAAATCGCGGTCATGTTTGATTTATTTACAAATACCCCTTCCAGAAATGGAATAAAATGTAAAACATAACCTAGAAATACTTGCCTCCACAGTACAGTACTTTTAGTGGATAATCGCCATCCACTTTAGGAATTCTTGTATCTCCTTTACAATCGTGCGATGGCTCTGAATTTTCAGTTGCTGTACTAGCCATCTCCAAGACCCTGGGAAAGAGATGCCAAGAATACAGCTTATAATACAGAAATAGCTTAAAGGGGTTGTCCATCTCGATCTCATACATTTACAACATAGCCACAGGATATGCAATAAGTGTGGGTCCCATCGGGCACCGCTGGCAGTGAGGAGATGGCCTCTCCATTCATTTCAATAGGAGGTAAGAAAATTGCTGAGCGTACTCCCATAAAAATAAAAAGCTGAAAGTGTGTGGCCACCTCTCCGCTGACAACGATGGGCAACCGAGCTCTGTTCTCAAGATAGACCCGTGTCTCATACGCTTAGGGCTCATTCTGTGGATATGCCAGAAATGTGAGATGGGAACATCACTTTATAGATAGGTTTACACCAGGCATTGGGGGTGTGGAGGGACATATAAATAATACTATACTGGTTTATACCACGGATGCACTGCCATCACATCAGAACTGCATGTTATACAGTGGCAGTGTTCCCATCACTCCAACATGGCATGGCCTATGGTAAAGCCACTAGCCGCCGCAATACACATGTGGACGTGGGCTGTATTTTATTGTCCACTTTACAACCACAATTCCCAGCCCGAGGGCAGGTCTTACGCCCTGAACCTACAACAGAGACATATAGGATGCTAGAAATGACGGCCACAAGGCCCCCGGGAGGGTTGTGGAATTTTGGGTGTAACATGAATGAGAAAATACTAGTGAAAAGTACGCTCGGGTGTTATCAGAGTATCTTGGGCAGGCTTGAATAATATGGTCAAGTCTCCTCGGCTGCATGTTTCGTGGATGTTAGGCACAACACATGCGGGGATTACCTAACATACATGGGCAATCCCCACGTTTATGCTTCATCAAATACTTGTAATGGCTACTGGAAAATAAGAAGGGAGAGGTGCAGTGAATACTAGAACGTATGATGCAGAGACCGCAAGGGATGGAGAAGGAAAAAGATGGAGGTAATAACACAAAACCCACTGCTGAGCCTCATTTCTGGCCTACATACATATTACATACTAAGGCGGAAACCAATGGAATTTAGATACCGGTTGGGACCATTAGTGGGATATTTCCATCTCTTACATCTATGACGTTTCCACAGCAGATATGGCCCAGCAATGGGACAAGGCGGCAGAATTCCCATTCATTTGTTTGGGATTTCCGTACAAGTCTCCGCTGTCATTGGTGTATGCCAAGACCCCGTTCTTCAGATAAATGCAGGTCCTATTGGTGGGACACATACCTACTATACATTTATATTGTCCGCTATGGGGATCTCCCGTACACCACCATTGACAGTGCCAGCGCAGGAACGGATAAGGCGGTAATAACCTGTAGATGGCAGTGGGGAGGATTCCTGTCAGCGGCCCTATATAACACGGGTACTGGATCTCCCCCTGCCCACAGCTGGCACACCCACCATCTGGTCACCCACCCATCTGCTCTATTTGGGCAGGTTAGGAAATGCTGGTATAGGAGCCCCTGAATGTCTGTGCGGTGTATGGAGCAGGCGGGGCTGTCAGGGATTGCTGACATCTGTAGTGTCTCAGCAGGTGGCAGGCACATGTCTGCAGGTCCAGCTCTCTTGTGGGTGGCGTGCTCTGCCAGGCCTCTGGTGGGCAGGGGAGCCTAGAGGACACCACCAGGATGCTGAGTGTGGCCCTGATCCGCTCTCATGTGTAGGGCCCTAGGAGGACGGAGGCTGGTATACTAGTGGCAGCCATCATGGTGCTCTCACTCCCCCTCATTAGAACGCACATTACCAAAGCAGCCGTCCTCTCTGCTCCCGGGATCCGTTTCACATGCAGATCACAGCCCGGTCCCCACGCCGGGGAAGCTGTCCAATGCCGTTTCTCCCTGCACCACCGCCACTTCCGCCGCCGTGATGCGAGCCCTTCCCAAGCCGTGACTAGACTTCCGGCCGCCATCTTTGTACACCCAGGTAGTTATGCGTATTACAAGTTGTGAGGAAATCTGGTCATTATTCCACGTGTCTTACGTATATCGCTGTCAGCTCCTCAGTAGCCGATTGTTCAAGGCTGGTACAATGGGAAAGGGGAGCAGTGAGGAGACTACGTCCTTGTGCCGGTGTTCTATGTGCTAAGAGTTGTCATTACTGATGCAGTGTGTGGAAGACAATTTCAAACATTCTAAGACCCCCTATCAAGTCAGATATTTTCATGACTGAGCCTCCATGTTTATTGACTTTGAAAAACAATAAGGTCACACTGCGCTATGTGGCAAGTCACCTGAACTAAGGGGTTTATCTGGTTGTGACCGCGCAGGCGATGTTAGTGCTAGAATCTGGTGGTGGGATAAATGGCGGATAAGTTGCATGGGTTAGAGATGGGATTTCCATTAAGCTTATTTATTATGCTTTGCTTAAATAGCACTATGGTATTCCACCCGACTTTACAGACATTATCATCGTTGTCCCCGTTGAGGCTCACAATCTACTCCCTATCAGTATGTCTTTGTGTGGGAGGAAACCAGAGAACCAGGAAGAAACCCACACAAACACGGGGAGAACATACAAACGCCTTGCAGATGTTGAACTTGGTGGTATTGGAACACATGACTCCAGCGCAATGAGGCTACCCACTGAGCCACTGTTCTGCCCACTGCAAAATCTACAGAGCTGTGTACAATGTCACTTGTGATCCCTGTATTACCTTTACACTATATACAGAGCTCCTGTGTATAATGTCACTGGTGATCACTGTATTGCCTGTACACTGACACTATATACAGAGCTCCTGTGTACAATGACACTGGTGATCACTGTATTACCTGTACACTGACACTATGTACAGAGCTCCTGTGTATAATGTCACTGGTGATCACTGTATTGCCTGTACACTGACACTATATACAGAGCTCCCGTGCATAATGTCACTGGTGATCACTGTATTGCCTGTACACTGACACAATATACAGAGCTCCTGTGTATAATGTCACTGGTGATCACTGTATTACCTGTACTCTGACACTATATACAGAGCTCCTGTGTATAATGTCACTGGTGATCACTGTATTGCCTGTACTCTGACACTATATACAGAGCTCCTGTGTATAATGTAACTGGTGATCACTGTATTACCTGTACACTGACACTATCTACAGCAGGGGTGTCAAACTGCATTCCGGGCTGCAAACAGGTCATGTTTTCAGGATTTCCTTGTATTGCACAGGTGATCATTTAATCACCTGCACAGAATGATTCCAGCACCTTGTG
This sequence comes from Ranitomeya variabilis, assembly GCF_051348905.1. Classification (NCBI taxonomy): domain Eukaryota; kingdom Metazoa; phylum Chordata; class Amphibia; order Anura; family Dendrobatidae; genus Ranitomeya; species Ranitomeya variabilis. Next base: position 225,769,906 of record NC_135232.1, on the reverse strand, counting down.
CAATGAGAAGGAAATCTTGAAAACACGCATGGTTTGAGGCCCTCGAGGAATGCAGTTTGACACCCCTGATCTACAGAGCTCTTGTGTATAATGTAACTGGTGATCACTGTATTACCTGTACACAGACACTATATACAGAGCTCCTGTATATAATGTCACTGGTGATCACTGTATTACCTGTACTCTGACACTATATACAGAGCTCCTGTGTATAATGTCACTGGTGATCACTGTATTACTTGTACTCTGACACTATATACAGAGTTCCTGTGTATAATATAACTGGTGATCCCTGTATTACCTGTACTCTGACTCTATACACAAAGCTCCTGTGTATAGTGTCACTGGTGATCACTGTATTACCTGTACACTATATACAGAGCTCCTGTGTATAATATCATCGGTGAACACTAAATTACCTGTACACTGACACTATATGCAGATCTTCTGTGTATAATGTCTCTGGTGATCCCTGTTTTACCTGTACACTATATACAGAGCTCTTGTGTATCAAGTCACCAATGTTATTATTAGTATGTGTTTTTTATTAATGATCTGTATTGCAGTGGTGGTGATATGTGATCTGATCATGGTGTGGCAGTATTTAGCCCTTGTATGTGGTATTATTCATTCACTATGTGGTGGTAATATGTGGTCTGTTCATTGTATGGCAGAATTGGTCCCTTGCATGTAGTATTATTCAGTCACTATGTGGTGGAAATATGTGGTCTGGTCATGCTATAGCAGTATTCCCTTGTACTTGGTATTTTTCGGTTTCTATGTGGTTTGGTTGTGATGTGACGGTGGCATTATTTGTGTTTTGTATGTAGTATTATTCAGTCACTATATAGTGGTAATCTGTGGTCTGAACAAAGTGTGATGTTCTTTATTTGTGGTATTATTCAGTCACTGTGGTGGTGATACGGGGTCTGTCATTGTGTGGTGGTATTCTTTTGTATGTGTATAGTCAGTCACTATGTGGTGGTAATATGTGATCTGGTCATGGTGTGGCATTATTTGTCTTTTGTATGTAGTATTTTTCAGTCACTGTAGTGGTAATATGTGGTCTTGACAAAGTGTGGTGGTATTTTTTTAATGGTGGTAATATGTGTTCTTGTCTTTGGTGGTATATGTCCCTTGTAGGTAGTATCATTCGCTCAATATGTCGAGGTAATATGTGGTCTGGTCATGCTATAGCAGTATTCCCTTGTACTTGGTATTTTTTGGTTTCTATGTAGTTTGGTCGTGATGTGACAGTATATGTACTTTGCATGTGCAATTATTTGGTCACTATATAGTGATTGTCATAGATGTAATTGTAAAATCTATAAAGCCATCTCATAGTTCATGTTGCCCCCCACTCCCCACTTCCCCGCTGCAAACAGGTAATTAAACTTGGTTGTCTGATCAATCACAGAAACAAATTTAAGGCAACTTGCAAAAGAATGTGGAAGGCGGACAGATTTATGGTCTGTGGAGATGCCCTATGGCTATAATCTCCCTTTGTTCAGAGAACTGCACACTACTTCCTATTCAAATTATGAATATTTTTTTTTTATGAACAGTGAGGGTCCTATAGTTATGTTATGGAAATTTGGTTTGGATAAATCTATCCCTGTGTGTGCTGCGGCCGTTCCCAATAAGACTGAGTATTTTGAGCGCTCAAGGAATGAGACTGCACACCATTGTGTCAATAACATTCCATCAATACTGATGATTTATTGTACATACATGGATTTATAATTGCATATAGAAAGGAATGGACAGGGGTGGTTAGTTAACTACCATACAATTTAGCTATTATTTCATTGGCTGACTGAGTACATAATGTATTTAACTGAGTACATGGCATATTCTGACTGAAGTCTACCTGGCAACAAGCTGATTTAACACTCTTGGACGTAGCTGTCACCCTTATCCTGCTATTTCAGCAAGATTTAGCGATATTCTAGACATTACTTCAGGACATCTGGCCTAAGTTCCTGTTTTATGGTGTCTGGAAAGTACCAAGGAACCATCTGGCCTAGCTCATGTGGTCAAGTCGAGCAATTGATTATAAACTAGCTGAGTATATATGATTATAGAGGAGTATACATGCAAGTGAGAGCTACATGATATATATATTTCTATCACAAGCCCCCCTTAGATATCACTTGCCCTAATCCTAGCCTCCTGTCCCAAAGCGCTGCAACTCTTTTGTGCTGCCGGTGAACTGACGCACATCTAGTGCATACGCCCCACTCCGTACAGACTTTTCGCAAATGGGCGGTCAGGAGATCTGTCCCTAACAGGGGTTCGCTGCAATCAGTCTCTTAGTCAACAGCATGTGTAGTGAGCGGTGTGTATTCTTTATCAGGTACGTCATCTATCCGGTCAGGCAGGGCATCCACAACATCATTCTGGCTTGGGTGTCATCCTCTGGTAGGTGAGCTTTCTTGCAATGCAATTGTATCGAGTGGATCCAAGTTGGACTTCCCTCCAGCTTCACAGAGGTTGGCGTCATCAGCGGCACTTGGACAGGACCATCAGATCAGGGATCGAGTGGTGTTCTCCTTATAGACTATTTTCACCAACACCCAGTCTCCTGGCTTCAAGGAGTGCGTACCGGACACTGAATCTGGATCTGGCAATGAAGAAAAAACTCGAGAATGGATGTTAGCAAGTTTCTCGGTGAGTTCAATTACATAAGCAGACAAAGTATCATATTGCATAATCAGCTGCTGAGGGAAAGAATACCCCTAACCTGGGACTAGACCCAAACAAAATTTCTTATGGTGACAGCTTTTCTGGGCCTCTGGAAGTGTGCCTTACACTAAGTAGTGTGATTGGGAGTGTCTCCTGCCATGGTTTGCGTGTCTCTTGGGCAACTTTCAACATCCTGGTCTTAAGTGTCCCATTCAGTCTTTCCACTTTCTCGCTACTCTGGGGATTGTAAGGAGTGTGTAGTCTGACCCTACTGCTGACCAGATCTCTCGTGTGAGACTTGCTGTGAATGCGGGTCCCTGGTCACTCTCTATCACTTCTGGGACCCCATAGCTGCATATCTCGTCTCTGAGAGTAGCTTTGCAGTAGTCTTTGCTGACTGGTTCCTCACTGGGAAAACTTCTGGCCATCCTGAGAACACGTCCACGACCACAAGGGCATATTCGAATCCTCCACTTGGCGGCATTTGAATGTGGTCTATCTGGATCCTCTGGAAGGGGTACAGTGGTCTGGCAAGATGATGTGTGGGAACTTTCTCCATTCTTCCAGGGTTGCATTTGCTGCAGGTCAAACAGCTGCTAGTGAACTTGGCTGTTAGGGTGGAGATCCCTGGAGTGAACCAGTAAGCACCAATCAGATAATTCATCTGTGTCTTTTAGCTGTGTGTAGGCCCATGTGTCCATTGGACCACCATAGGGTACATGCTTCGGGGTAAACAGGGTTTGTAGTCCATTGCGTATATCCTTCCTTCTTCATGTGTTGCTCCCTTCCGCATCCAGCATTCCTTCTTGTCCTTTTGAGGCTTGCTCTTGCAGCTTTTTGAGCAGATCCCAGGACGTCATCTGGTCAGGTTTCTTGTCTTCAGTCATCATGTAGTAGCCGTCTGGCTCTACGACCTCTCCCACTTCTTCATATTGTCTTCCTTTGACTGCTTCTTTGGCTGCCATATCCGCCATGTTATTACCCCGTGCCTCTACTGTGTTCAATTTTCCATGTGCTCTGACTTTTAGTACTGCCTAAATTTTTTGTAGTTGGAATGTGTCCAGCAGGTCCTTGATGGCTCCATGATGTTTCACGGTTGTTCCGCTTGCTATGATGAAGTCCCTTGCAGTCCAGATGGGTCCAAAGTCGTGTGCTATGCCATGCGAGTACCTCGAATCGGTATATATGTCTGCAGTCTTGTCTTCTGCCATCTGGTAGGCCTTCGTCAGCGCTATCAGCTCTGCTTCCTGGGCTGACAGACTAGGCAGCAGACTTCTGGCCCACAGGATCTCTTGATTGCTGGTCACTGCACATCCCGTGTGGAATCTTCCTTCATCATCTGCAAATCTGGAGCCATCCACATAGAGGATCAACTCTGGATTGGTCAGTGGCTCTTCTGCCACCTTGGGTCATCCTGCTGTTTCCTGTTGCATGATGTAGAGGCAATCATGGTCACCTGTCCGGAGCAAATCCAGATCCCTACGGAAGGTATCATGCAGATTTTGACCAGAATTTTGATCTGAGGGTCCATATCTGTATCCCCCCTTGGGAGTGGGAGTAGAGTGGACAGGTTAAGGACTGTGCATCTGGAGATGGTGACATTGTCGGGCAGGAGTAGAGAGCACTGGAGGCAAAGATGCCTGGCGGTGGAGAGATGTTTTGGTTGAGGATTGCTGAGATGTCATGCGGAGCCTGGATTTCCAATGGATATCCACGAATGATGTCAGCAGTCCTGTCCAGGAGGGCGTGTGCTGCAAATGCTGCTCTCATGCAGGAGGAAGAGGCTCCCCTTGCAACTGGATCCAGGCGAGCTGAAAAGTAGTCTAAAGGTCTCTGCTTTCCCCCCTGAAGCTGTGTCAGGACTCCAGTAGCAAGGCCTTCTTTTTACATCATGTATAGATGAAATGGCTTCGCGTAGTCAGGTAGGCGCTGAGACTACAGAGCCTTTTAACTTCTTGAACGAGCTGAAGGCTGCATCTGTCAGGAGGAACGGGGTTACGTTGACGCAATCATACAGAGGCTGCATTAGGACTGAGGCATCAGGTATCCAGGCTCTGCAATACAAAACTAGGCCAAGGAAGGCCTGTAGCAACTTTGGAGTTGTTGGAGGAACCATCTTCTCCACTGTGGTCTTCCGGTCATCTGTCAGGTGTTTCGTCTGGTGAGCAATGCAGTGTCCCTGGAACGTAACTCGCTTCAGACACCACTGGACTTTGTTCTTTGAGACCTTGCAGTGCTGCTCCTCCAGGTAGAGTAGGAGAGACAAGGAATGGGCTTTACACGTGTCAAAGTCAACTGCACAAAGGAGTAGATCGTCCACGTATTGTAGCAGGGTTACTTCTGCATGTTCTGTGACCCAGTTGGTGAGGACTGTGCACATTGCTTTGGTGAACTGTGAAGGGCAGTTCTGGACCCGCTGTGGCATCACTGTCCATGTGTGCTGTGCCCTCTGGTGCATTAAGGCAAACAGGAACTGGTCTTCCGGATGAAGGGGAACACTGAAGAAGGCATTAGCCAGGTCGGTCACTGTGAACACTTTTGCTGTGGAAGGCACATTTGAGAACAGAGTGTGCGGATTCGGCACAATTGGAGTTTCAAACACCGTGGCGTCATTCACAGCTCTCAGGTCATGTACCATTCTGAACTTGGCTGGCTCTCCTGTTACAGTCTTTTTCCTAACCGGGAAAAGCGGGGTATTGCAAGGAGATGTGCAGGGGATAACGACCCCTATTTCCAGGAACACCTTCAATTGATCTGAGACAGCTTGACTCTGGGCGATGGACAGGGGATACTGGGCCTTACGACGATATGGAGTGCTTGGCTTGAGTGATACCCGCACTGGGGCAACTTGAGGTTTTCCCACGTCCTGGGGTCCCTTAGACCATAGACTTTCTGGTACTACGTCCAGTACCTCCTTGGGTAGGCCTCATCGGTTGTTTGAGGTTCCTGTAGGGCCGCCTGCATGACTGACTCTTCCTGAGTCAGAGGTGAAGAAAGGGTCACGGTCCCATCTTCCTGGAACACTATGGTTGCCTTCAGCTTCTGCAGTAGGTCCGCTCCCAGAAGGTTGAGTGGCAGGTCCCTGACACCACAAACTGGGACAGGATAGAGATTCCTGGCTGAGTGCACACGCTCAGATGCTTTGTAGGCTGGGAATGTCTGACTTGACCATCAATGCCCATGCGAGACACAGAGGATTCTGATAGGCATGTGGGATTGGGGAGTTCCACAGGTCTCATCACACTTCTGGCTGCACCGGTGTGAAGAAGAAAAGATCTGACAACGCCATCCATTTTCAGGGTAATTTGAGGTATTGGTCCTGCAGATGGGGTTTTACATGTCAGGAGCGTAGTGTCTTGCGGACCTGGCTTGCTTGCCCCTGTCCTATGGACGGGGTACTTCACTGCTTTCTGTACTTTTTCCTTGACTTGTTTCTCTGGACCAACTCTTGGGTTGCATGGGTGCTCTGCACTGGTTCCGGAAATGGCCAAACTTGCCACAGTTGTAACACTTGGCACTTCTTCTTTGTAGGGTGGTTGCGCTTCCAGGTCAGTGGTCACCATGAGAGGGTCTGTCTTCTGCACCCCTGGTTGGGACTCAATCCCTTTTGGCTACTGTGGACAACGGCATGATGGGCACTGTAGCGGCAGCGGGGTCCGGCCTGCTGATTGAAGCTGCGGTGGTAAGATGGGGCCTGCAGGTGCGTCCGTGGTGAGGCCCGGGGGTGCCATGAGACCGGCGGCTGCATCCAACCCGAGGTCTTGGGGCATTACAGGGGCTGCGGCTGCATCTGCCATCACTTCTTCCCCCTTTGCTAACCTTATTGAGGTCGGTGTCTCCTCTCCGGAGTCTGCAGCGGTTCTTCCGGTGTGTCACTCGACACTTTGCAGCGTCTTCACCTCTGGCTCCCCTTCCGGCGTTCTCAGCAGCACGGCACCCGTTTCCTTCTTCGCGCTCTTTGTGGCGCTATGATGGTGGCAGTTTTGGCGACAATCGGCAATAAACAGTCTCCTAGGCGCACATAACCCGTTTTGCTGGGTCAGTCCACTGCTATTGACCCGTTCTCGGGCCTAGCCACTTTCAGGGGTTTCCTGATTGGCTGTCTCAGTCCATGCACAAAAGCCTGTGCCAACATTTGCTTGTGTATCTGGTCATGAGTGGGGAAGCCCAAGTCTTGGAAAACTTGCATTACTCTGCCATGAAACTTCTTTACAGACTCCATCTTGTCTTGGCTCATGTCATGTAAGCTGAGGGCTTGTCCTGCCAATCTGCCTTTGACCCACTCTCTCAGCTGTTCAATTAGCTGTGGCCCTGACTCCCAAGCATGTACATCTAATTCTGCTGGAAGTTTGAATTGTTCCTTCATGATTGGCCAGAGTGCATCACCTGCTTTTATTTCCATTTATGGCCCAGAGATCATTCCAGGTGGCTGCATATGTTCGCTGGTTCTGCTACATTCTTCGGTAAAATGGCATGGGATGCATCCCTGGGTCTGGAAGATTGTCACCTGACTTGAGGTGAAGTGCACATAGTGTAATGGTGGTGCCTCTATCTGCCCCTGCATTCTTGGTGCCTGTGGGTTTCTTTTCCTAGTACTGGGCAGCATGTATGACGTTCCCTCTTCATCTTCATCAGAGGAATAGTTGTGAAAGTATGTACTAGGGTCATACACTGGCTGATTTTGGACTTAGAAGTTGCCTTTTTGTGTGAGGATGTCTCCCCCCTTGCTGAAGCATAGGCTTATAGTTCTATGTTGGTGTGAATGTAGGCAGCTCTGACCGGTGCTGAAGTTGTACATTATCAGCAAATGGTGATGTAAGTGCAGTCCTCCCCCCTCTGCACCCAGGCGTGAGCTGTCTGCTGCCTGATGTGTCTGGAGGTTGCCTACTGCATTGTGTGTAGGGGGATTTTCACCTTTCCCCGATATTACAACTGGCAATGGCTGGACTGTGCCAGTGACATAGAAGGGGTGCCTTGTGCCATAAGCACCACATTGTTTGAATTGGGCGTTGGCCCAGCAGAAGAAGAAGGAGGGGTTGATGAAAGGTGTATAGGAGGAGGAGGTGAGGAGTGAGAAAAAGGAACAGGAGGAGAGAGATGGGAGGAGTGGAGGAGAGGGAAAAAGAAAAGGTGAGTGAAGAAGGAGGAAAGGGGTGTGGAGAGGGAAAATGAGGAGATAGAGATAGAAAGGTATGGTGAAGAGAAAGGAGGAGAATCAGGGTGTGCAGAAGGAGGTGGAGAGAGAGAAGAAGAAGCAGGAGGATTGGTTGAAGGGAGTGGAGAAGAAACAGGAGGAGAAGATAGGTGTGGTGGGGGAGTGGAGAAGGAGGAGAGACAGGGTGAGTGACAAAGGAGGAAAGAGGTGTGGAGGAGAGAGAGAAGGAGGAGTAGAGAGGTGTGGAGGAGAGAGAGGGAGAGAGAGGGGAAAAGTGTGGAGAAAGAGGTGAGGAAAGGAGAGTGAGAGAGGAGGAGATAAAGAGTGTCAGAGGGCATGGTTGGAACTATGATGCCTTCTCCCTGTAGGGAGGGACGGGGCGCGCCACATGCTGTGCAAAAACTCCCTATACCATGGATTCTGTTGAGAGCAGACTGCACATACCCGATGTGTGGGGAGGCACTGATGGCTCAATACCTTTCCCCATCATATACACACAAAAATCACTTCCTGGTTTGTTCACATATCTTTCTGTACCACCTAAGCGATGTAAGCTCTGCTGCTACTGTATACCATGTACTAGCATTTAGCAATTTAACATCAGCTAACTTCCCTTATTTTCCTTTCTATGTCATGCCATTCCGCAGCTTGAAGTCTGCCATTCTTACGGATTTCACATACTTTATACCTTCTAAAATTCTTGACATACGGTACTTAACACCTTCGTGTTCTGCCACTATCTGGGGGGCCGTTTTCTCTCCGGGAAGTAAAAGACCCTCCTGTTGCTTGGCCACCTTATTCCCCATGACAAAAACAAAAATGTAAAACAAACAAAAAGGAAAAAAAAAACAACAAAAATCTTCAGTAAGATTGGTATATAAAAACACCAAAAACAAAAAGAAAAGAAAACCTTCAAAAAGTTGGTGCAAGAAGTTGAAACCAAAAGAAAAGAAAACCATAAAAAAAAACCTTGGTACACAACCAAAACCTTAAAATTTTGATACAAAAGGAAAAACTTTAAAAAAAAAGGTAAAGAGACAGAAAGGAAAACTTTAGAAAACTTAAAAAAAACTTAACCCCTTCATGACCCAGCCTATTTTGGCCTTAATGACCTTGCCGTTTTTTTAAATTCTGACCAGTGTCCCTTTATGAGGTAATAACTCAGGAACGCTTCAACGGATCCTAGCGATTCTGAGATTGTTTTTTCGTGACATATTGGGCTTCATGTTAGTGGTAAATTTAGGTCGATAATTTCTGAGTTTATTTGTGAAAAAAACGGAAATTTGGCAAAAAATTTGAAAATTTCGCAATTTTCACATTTTGAATTTTTATTCTGTTAAACCAGAGAGTTATGTGACACAAAATAGTTAATAAATAACGTTTCCCACATGTCTACTTTACATCAGCACAATTTTGGAAACATTTTTTTTTTTTGCTAGGAAGTTATAAGGGTTAAAATTTGACCAGTGATTTCTTATTTTTACAACAAAATTTACAAAACCATTTTTTTTAGGGACCACCTCACATTTGAAGTCATTTTGAGGGTTCTATATGGCTGAAAATACCCAAAAGTGACACCATTCTAAAAACTGCACCCCTCAAGGTGCTCAAAACCACATTCAAGAAGTTTATTAACCCTTCAGGTGTTTCACAGCAGCAGAAGCAACATGGAAGTAAAAAATGAACATTTAACTTTTTAGTCACAAAAATGATCTTTTAGCAACAAATTTTTTATTTTCCCAAGGGTAAAAGGAGAAACTGGACCACGGACGTTGTTGTCCAATTTGTCCTGAGTACGCTGATACCTCATATGTGGGGGTAAACCACTGTTTGGGCGCACGGCAGGGCTCGGAAGGGAAGGAGCGCCATTTGACTTTTTGAATGAAAAATTGGCTCCAATCTTTAGCCCACACCATGTCACGTTTGGAGAGCCCCTGTGTGCCTAAACATTGGAGCTCCCCCACAAGTGACCCCATTTTGGAAACTAGACCCCCCAAGGAACTTATCTAGAAGCATAGTGAGCACTTTAAACCCCCAGGTGCTTCACAAATTGATCCGAAAAAATGAAAAAGTACTTTTTTTTCACAAAAAAATTATTTTAGCCTCAATTTTTTCATTTTCACATGGGCAACAGGATAAAATGGATCCTAAATTTTGTTGGGCAATTTCTCCTGAGTACACCAATACCTCACATGTGGGGGTAAACCACTGTTTGGGCACATGGTAAGGCTCGGAAGGGAAGGAGCGCCATTTGACTTTTTGAATGAAAAATTATCTCCATCGTTAGCGGACACCATGTCGCGTTTGGAAAGCCCCTGTGTGCCTAAACATTGGAGCTCCTCCACAAGTGACCCCATTTTGGAAACTAGACCCCCCAAGGAACTCATCTAGAGGCATAGTGAGCACTTTAAACCCCCAGGTGCTTCACAAATTGATCCGCAAAAATGAAAAAGTACTTTTTTTTCACACAAAATTTCTTTTAGCCTCAATTCTTTCATTTTCACATGGGCAACAGGATAAAATGGATCCTAAAATTTGTTGGGCAATTTCTCCTGAGTATGCCGATACCTCATATGTGGGGGTAAACCACTGTTTGGGTGCACGGCAAGGCTCGGAAAGGGAGGCGTGCCATTTGACTTTTTGAATGGAAAATTAGCTCCAATCGTTAGCGGACACCATGTCGCGTTTGGAGAGCCCCTGTGTGCCTAAACATTGGAGCTCCCCTACAAGTGACCCCATTTTGGAAACTAGACCCCCCAAGGAACTTATCTAGATGCATAGTGAGCACTTATAACCTCCAGGTGCTTCACAGAAGTTTATAACGCAGAGCCGTGAAAATAAAAAAATAATTTTTCTTTCCTCAAAAATGATTTTTAGCCCAGAATTTTTTATTTTCCCAAGGGTAATAGGAGAAATTGGATCCCAAATGTTGTTGTCCAGTTTGTCCTGAGTACGATGATACCCCATATGTGGGGGTAAACCACTGTTTGGGCGCACGGCAGGGCTCGGAAGGGAAGGCACGCCATTTGGCTTTTTGAATGGAAAATTAGCTCCAATCATTAGCGGACACCATGTCGCGTTTGGAGAGCCCCTGTGTGCCTAAACATTGGAGCTCCCGCACAAGTGACCCCATTTTGGAAACTAGACCTCCCAAGGAACTAATCTAGATGTGTGGTGAGCACTTTGAACCCCCAAGTGCTTCACAGAAGTTTATAACGCAGAGCCGTGAAAATAAAAAATGTGTTTCCTTTCCTCAAAAATATTTTTTTAGCCCAGAATTTTTTTATTTTTGCAAGAGTAACAGGAGAAATTGGACCCCAAAAGTTGTTGTCCAGTTTCTCCTGAGTACGCTGATACCCCATATGTGGGGGTAAACCACTGTTTTGGCACACGTCGGGGTTCGGAAGGGAAGTAGTGACGTTTTGAAATGCAGACTTTGATGGAATGCTCTGCGGGCATCATGTTGCGTTTGCAGAGCCCCTGATGTGCCTAAACAGTAGGAACTCCCCACAAGTGACTCCATTTTGGAAACTAGACCCCCAAGGGAACTTATCTAGATGTGTGGTGAGCACTTTGAACCCCCAAGTGCTTCACAGAAGTTTATAATGCAGAGCCGTGAAAATAATAAATGTGTTTCCTTTCCTCAAAAATATTTTTTTAGCCCAGAATTTTTTATTTTTGCAAGAGTAACAGGAGAAATTGGACCCCAAAAGTTGTTGTCCAGTTTCTCCTGAGTACGCTGATACCCCATATGTGGGGGTAAACCACTGTTTGGGCACATGCCGGGGCTCGGAAGGGAAGTAGTGACGTTTTGGAATGCAGACTTTGATGGAATGGTCTGCGGGCATCATGTTACGTTTGCAGAGCCCCTGATATGCCTAAACAGTAGAAACCCCCCACAAGTGACCCCATTTTGGAAACTAGACCCCCCAAGGAACTTATCTAGATGTGTGGTGAGCACGTTCAACCCCCAAGTGCTTCACAGAAGTTTACAACGCAGAGCCGTGAAAATAAAAAATCATTTTTCTTTCCTCAAAAAAGATGTTTTAGCAAGCAATTTTTTATTTTCACAAGGGTAACAGGAGAATTTGGACCCCAATATTTGTTGCCCAGTTTGTTGTGAGTACGCTGATACCCCATATGTGGGGGTAAACCACTGTTTGGGCGCACGTCAGGGCTCGGAAGGGAAGTAGTGACATTTGAAATGCAGACTTTGATGGAATGGTCTGCGGGCGTCACATTGCATTTGCAGAGCCCCTGATGTGCCTAAACAGTAGAAACACCCCACAAGTGACCCCATTTTGGAAACTAGACCCCCGAAGGAACTTATCTAGATGTGTGGTGAGCACTTTCAACCCCCAAGTGCTTCACAGAAGTTTATAACGCAGAGCCGTGAAAATAAAAAATAATTGTTCTTTCCTCAAAAATTATGTTTTAGCAAGTAATTTTTTATTTTTGCAAGGGTAACAGGAGAAATTGGACCCCAACAGTTGTTGCCCAGTTTGTCCTGAGTACGCTGGTACCCCAAATGTGGGGGTAAACCACTGTTTGGGCGCACGTCGGGGCTTGGAAGGGCGGGAGCACCATTTGACTTTTTGAACGCAAGATTGGCTGGAATCAATGGTGGCGCCATGTTGCGTTTGGAGACCCCTGATGTGCCTAAACAGTGGAAACCCCTCAATTCTAACTTCAACACTAACCCCAACACACCCCTAATCCTAATCCCAACTGTAGCCATAACCCTAATCACAACCCTAACCCCAACACACCCCTAACCACAACCCTAACCGCAACACACCCGTAACCCTAATTCCAACCCTAATCCTAACCCTAATCCCAACCGTAACCCTAATCCCAACCCTAACCACAACTGTAACCCCAACACACCCCTAACCCTATCCGTAACCCTAACCACAAGCCTAATCTTAACCCTATTTCAAACCCTAGCCCTAATTCCAACCCTAACTCTAATTCCAACCCTAACACTAAGGCTATGTGCCCACGTTGCGGATTCGTGTGAGATTTTTCCGCACGATTTTTGAAAAATCTGCAGGTAAAAGGCACTGCGTTTTACCTGCGGATTTACAGCAGATTTCCAGTGTTTTTTTGTGCGGATTTCACCTGCGGATTCCTATTGAGGAACAGGTGTAAAACGCTGCGGAATCCGCACAAAGAATTGACATGCTGCGGAAAATACAACGCAGCGTTTCTGCACGGAATTTTCCGCACCATGGGCACAGCGGATTTGGTTTTCCTTAGGTGTACATGGTACTGTAAACCTGATGGAAAACTGCTTCGAATTCGCAGCGGCCAATCCGCTGCGGATCCGCGGCCAATCCGCTGCGGATCCGCGGCCAATCCGCTGCGGATCCGCGGCCAATCCGCTGCGGATCCGCGGCCAATCCGCTGCCGATCCGCTGCGGATCCGCGGCCAATCCGCTGCGGATCCGCTGCCAATCCGCTGCGGATCCGCTGCGGATCCGCGGCCGATCCGCTGCGGATCCGCTGCCGATCCGTTGCGGATCCGCTGCCGATCCGCTGCCGATCCGCTGCGGATCCGCGGCCGATCCGCTGCCGATCCGCTGCGGATCCGCGGCCGATCCGCGGCCGATCCGCTGCGGGTCCGCTGCCAATCCGCTGCGGATCCGCGGCCGATCCGCTGCCAATCCGCTGCGGATCCGCGGCCAATCCGCTGCCAATCCGCTGCGGATCCGCGGCCAATCCGCTGCCAATCCGCTGCGGATCCGCGGCCAATCCGCTGCGGATCCGCTGCGGATCCGCGGCCGATCCGCTGCGGATCCGCTGCCGATCCGTTGCGGATCCGCTGCGGATCCGCGGCAGATCCGCTGCCGATCCGCTGCGGATCCGCTGCGGATCCGCGGCGGATCCGCGGCCGATCCGCTGCGGGTCCGCTGCCAATCCGCTGCGGATCCGCGGCCAATCCGCTGCGGATCCGCGGCCAATCCGCTGCCGATCCGCTGCGGATCCGCGGCCGATCCGCTGCGGATCCGCGGCCGATCCGCTCTGTGTGCACATGCCATAACCCTACCCCTAACCCTACCCGTAACCCTAACCCTACCCCTAGTTCTAACCCTAGTTCTAACCCTAACCCTAGTGGAAAAAAAAAAAAAAAAAAAATCTTTATTTTATTATTGTCCCTATGGGGGTGATAAAGGGGGGGGGGGTTATTTATTATTTTTTTTATTTTGATCGCTGTGATAGAACCTACCACAGCGATCAAAATGTACCTGTAAGGAATCTGCCGACTGGCAGATTCGGCGGGCGCACTGAGCATGCGCCCGCCATTTTCCAAGATGGCGGCGCCCAGGGAGGAGACGGCCGGACACCGGGAGGATCCGTAAGTATGAAGGGGTGGTGGGGGGGGTGGATCGGAGCACAGGGGGGGTGATCGGAGCACAGGGGGGGGGGATCTGAGCAAGGAGGGAGCGGACAGCAGGACGGGGGAGCCGGCAGGCGGACGGAGGGGACCGGAGGACTAACGGAGCACTGGGGGGGCGATCGGTGGGTGTGGGGGGGGGCACTTTAGTATTTCCAGCCATGGCCGATGTTATTGCAGCATCGGCCATGGCTGGATTGTAATATTTCACCAGTTTTTTAGGTGAAATATTACAAATCGCTCTGATTGGCAGTTTCACTTTCAACAGCCAATCAGAGCGATCGTAGCCACGGGGGGGTGAAGCCACCCCCCCTGGGCTGAAGCACCACTCCCCCTCTCCCTGCAGATCGGGTAAAATAGGAGTTAACCCCTTCACCCGATCTGCAGGGACGCGATCATTCCATGACGCATACGCTGCGTCATAGGTCGTTTTGGCACCGACTTTCATGACGCAGCGTATGCGTCAAAGGTCGTTAAGGGGTTAAAAAAAAAAAAAAAATTAAAATGAAAACAGACAGAAGGAAAACCTTCAAAAGAGCAAAAAGTTAAAACGACTTTTCTCTTTTTTTTCCCCTCTGTGCTCAAACGCAGTCAGACACACACACTTCCCCTTTTCTTATGCTGCTGTATCGAAAGTCTAAAATCACGTATCTGAAAACAAGTATGTCACAGCAAAAATGATAGATACCATTTAGTTTCACTTCTCCAAAAATTGCTACACTGTAGCACTACTCAGAATGCAGAAACAGGAAACTTTGCAAAAACAAATGTGACAGTGTGATTTACAATGGATATATATCTCTGCTAGCAGCATGGAGGAGGGGAAGTTCAGAAAAAAAAAACTTACCTTTACAATTGTATGCACTTTAAAGCAACAGTACGTGACATGAACAAAAACAGATACAGACGTCCGGGAGAATCAATGCCCTCTGTTATTATTCTGTGACACGTGCAGGTTGCTCTGGGAACAGACTAATGCCAATCGCACTGAGCACACCTGTGCCTTGGCTGCCTGAGTGAGAAACACAAGTGGGAAATCTACCACACCGGTCCGGTCGTCCTAACTGGCTCGCCGGCACTACGGGAATCTGCAGTAGCCCTCTAAGTTATCACTACTGGAGCCTGGGACCACCTGCCCCGGGACTACCTGTCCCTCCTATGCACGGGAGTCCTGCAATAACTTATCGAGCAATTTGACCTCCTGCGGTCTGTTACCCAGCAACCACAAGCAAAACAGTCACCGTTCCAACTTTCTCCTGGATCTTACACAAACATGGAACACATACACGGCACACAGCAGACACCTTGACTTATATTATATAAGTATATTATAACCAGGATTCGGATACGGGCTTGGACTTTTTACACTACCTGGGAATGCGGTGGTGACCACACCTGACCGGCAAGAGGCATAGACCCGGACTGGGCACAGGGGACTTTCAGGTAAGATGATTACATTTTCTTACCTTACTTATGGAGTTGCGCAGTCTCCGTCCTGTGAACCAAGGCCATGGCCAACACCTCCTTCTCTCCGGTCAGCAGGGTCCCCTGTGTGTTTCTTCCACGCCCCGCATGCAGACGCCAGTTGTTATGGAAATTTGGTTTGGATAAATCTATCCCTGTGTGTGCTGCGGCCGTTCCCTATAAGACTGAGTATTTTGAGCGCTCAAGGAATGAGACTACACACCATTGTGTCAATAACATTCCATCAATACTGATGATTTATTGTACATACATGGATTTATAATTGCATATAGAAAGGAGTGGTTAGGGGTGGTTAGTTAATTACCATACAATTTAGCTATTATTTCATTGGCTGACTGAGTACATAATGTATTTAACTGAGTACATGGTATATTCTGACTTAAGGCTAAATGGCAACAAGCTGATTTAGCACTCTTGGAGGTAGCTGTCACCCTTATCCTGCTATTTCAGCAAGATTCAGCGATATTCAAGGCATTACTTCAGGACATCTGGCCTAAGTTCCTGTTTTATGGTGTCTGGAAAGTACCAAGGAACCATCTGGCCTAGCTCATGTGGTCAAGTCGAGCAATTGATTATAAACTAGCTGAGTATATATGATTATAGAGGAGTATACATGCAAGTGAGATCTACATGATATATATATATTTCTATCACAGTTATGTCAGATGTATTTCCGGTGTGACGAAGTGACAAACGTAACGCATTGACTTACATCACTGGGCGGTCGTCGCATCAAGTCCCAAATTAAAATCTGACATATGGACGACAATATGTGCCATGTTTTCTATCTATGTGAAGCTAAAATCATAATTGGAAATATGATATTGCCGTATATACTGAGTATAAGCTGACCTGAGCATAAGCCTAATTTTACCACAAAAAGGTGGGAAAATTGACTTCGAGTATAAGCCGAGTACGCATAGCCTCTTCATCCCCATACTTTTACGCATGGCCCCCTCATCCCTATTCTGGTATGCATGGCCCCCCTTGGATGCATGGCCCGCTCATCCCTATCCTGGTATACACGGCCTCCTCATTCTCCTCCTTGTATGCATGGCCCCCTCTGTCCTAGTATGCACGGCCTCATGCCCATCCTTGTATTCATTGCCTCCTCATGCCCATTCTTGTATGCATGGCCCCCTCATGCCAGTTCTTGTATGCATGGCCCCCTCATACCTATCCTGGTATGCTCGGCCTCCTCAACCCCATCCTGGTATGCATGGCTCCTTATCCCTATCCAGACATGCATGGCTTTTCATCCCTTTTCTGGTATGCATGGCTCCTCATCCTTATCCTGGTATGCATGGCTCTCATCCCTATCCTGGTGTGCATGTCTCCTCATGCCCACCCTGGTATGCATGGCTCTTCATCCCTATCCTTGTATGTATGGTTCTTCATCCCTATCCTGGTATGCATGGCTCCTCTTCCCTACCCTGGTATGCATGGCTCTTCATCCCCATCCTACTTAATGTCCTTGCGCTCCATCGCAGCGTCTTGTCCTGGTGCCAGCAGCTGCAGCAGTGGGGCATTCACGTGTGCCTGCGACTTAAAATATTCACTGCCCTCCATGCCTATGGGTGTGGAGGGCAGTGAATATTCATTCCCTTAAGCGGCAGGCACACGTGATCACCCTGCAACTGCAGGAAGCCAGCGGCTGCGACTACCATACCCGCTGTTAAAGATAAATGAATATTCACTGCCAGCGCAGTGAATATTCATTTCTCTTTAGCAGAGGGCACAGGAGGCTTTTGCCGCAGCAGCCGGCTCATTTCTCCTGTGACCTGCTGCTCTGCCGCTGCCTCTCTCCCTTCGTCTTCTGAGACCCTCACTCGAGTATAAGCCGAGGGGGGGGCACAAAAAATGTGCTGAAAAAGTCACTTATTCTCAAAACTATGCAGTAATATCTCCCTCCTGGGACCTCCAGGGTTGAAGATTGTAACAAATGGAAACGGAGGCACAGATTGTGAAGTTTACAATCGTTCTTATTGAAATTAAACGTGGAACCTCTGGACCACGGTCTGGGGGGCTCTGAAGGTGGCGTGACTGCGTGAGCCCCAGACACCCGTGGTAAGACCCCTCGAACAGGGTCAGAATGGGATACCTGGGGGACACAGGTGCTACCTCCAGTTAGACCCCGGACTCGTGGTACCTGACCCAGCGGGACAGACGGACAAGCAGGGTTAGCGGGTGACGTAGAGCTAACCAGTGGGTACCGGGGGTACAGGTAGAAGCTATTTCCAGCGGTACTGACGTCCTGAGGTTCAGGTGACTGAATGGAGGGACGAGACGGAACTGGAGTAAGCAGATTGGAGATCGTCCAGGAAAGCCAGGTAACGGGTAGCAGATAGTCTGTGGAGACAAACAGTGTAAGCGGAGCACTGACAGAGACTTCAGAAACAGAAGCACATGCTTGCAGGAACTGGAAGTTAGCAACTCAGGATACTTGTTGTTTTGGCACCCTCCCTATGGTGGAGGGGCTAGAAATAGTAATTAACACGCCATTGGTCAGAAGCACCTTTTGGAAAATGCGCGCTGTCTCTTTTAGAGACCGGGAGCGAGCGCGCGAGCGACCTAAGCACACAGCCCGAGGACATGCTGGCTGCATCCCAGGAAGCAGAGGAGGGAGGGGAAGCAGAGGCCCTATCAGGACAGTGTGGAGCTGGCACAGAGTGGGAGTCCCGACGGGGACCCCGCAAAAGTACAGGCACTGGACCGGGTGTAACAAAGATATCCTGAAAGTTGGGGATCACTTAATTTTTTGGAACCCTAGCCACATCCCATGACCAGCCCCCATATGAGGTCACTGAACAGAGGTATATAGGCGTGGTGTTTCTATAATAAAATGAGAGGTTTGAATTTTTTGTCATTTTCAGTCCCTAAAAGGAGTGCTTTCCTCCATTTCCATTGACACAGATTTAGTACTTTTCTTTTGTTATCACTTTTTATTTTATGTAATTGTATATGCTATATTGTTTGGTCCATTTTGTAATCCCTTTGTATATGCCTATCTTTCTGGATTAAATATATAAAATGTAATAGCTTTGTTCCTCTTGTTCTATTAACCGCACCTATCCCTGAAGCCATACAGTACTTGTAACTGATGTCCATTCGGCCTGTATAGTAATATTCCATTTGCAAATCTTTATTCGTTACATAGTGGAAAGCATTGAGAACAATAAAACATAACAATGATCAATGTAAATCAAAATTAATATCCTATGGAGGTCTGGTTTTGGAATGATTCTCAAAATCAAAGTGGAAAATCAAATTATAGGCAGATACAACTTCAGTGGAAATGACTGAAGACAAAGAAATGAGACTCAGTAGTCTGTGTGGCTTCCACGTGCCTTTATGACCTCCCTACAATGCCTGCGCATGCTCCTGATGAGGCAGCAGATGTCCTCTTGAGGGATCTCCTCACAGACCTGGATTAATGCATCAGTCAACTCCTGGACAGTCTGTGGTGCAATGTGACGGTGGATGGAACGAGGCATGATATCCCAGATGTGCTCGATTAGATTTAGATCTTATCCCGGTACCTAATAGTGGTCAGGGTACCTCTGGCTAGCAGATGGAGGGCTGTGTGGCCCTCCAAGGAAATGCCTTGCCACACCATTACTGACCCATTGCCAATCCGGTTATGCTGGAGAATGTTGCAGGCAGCAGGACATTCTCCACAGCGTCTCCACACTCTCACGTCTGTCAATTGCTCAGTGTGAACCTGTTTTCATCCCTGTTGTTTCACAGAACCACAAAAGAGGCTCATGAAGTGTACATAAAATAAATCAAGTTTATTTCAATCAAGCTCAATAAAATCACATAAATTGTATATAATGGATGCCTCATCAGAACAACTAGCGACTAACAGCCAAAGACACATTAATTCACATACAGGTATATACCAAAATGGGCATTGTGATATAGTAACAACAAAACACCTCAATTTAAATCTATTCAGAGTGCATGAAGGTGCTACTTAAACATTACTTCTGATGATAATCCATTTGTAGCAGCCACCTTCTATCGATATATTAAGGCGTCTCTGTGCAAAGTGCTTAAAAGATAACGTGCAAAATCACATACTAATACCTGTTGTGAAGTGCCGATAAGCTGCGTCTCACACCGATAAGCTGCGTCTCACCCCGACGCGCCTTTCGCCTATTCTTCCGGGGGCCCATTCTTCTTCCAGGGGCCATAAGAGATGGCTGGGAATGACCGCTCACATATCCCAACCCCAGGGGCGTGGTTTGGCTAAATATCTTCTCCCGAACCGGACTGCCGAAGGAGATACTGACAGACCAAGGGACCCCCTTCATGTTGAAGGTCATGAGGGAGTTGTGCAAGACCCTGCAAATTTCTCAGCTCAGAACCTCAGTATACCATCCCCAGACTGATGGGCTGGTGGAGTTTTTTTAACAAAAAGTTGAAGGCAATACTGATGAAAGCAGTCGAGAAGGAAGGCTGAGACTGGGACTGTCTGCTTCCTTACCTGTTGTTCTCCATCTGGGAAGTTCCCACTGGCTTCTCTCCATTTGAACCACTCTATGGATTACACCCTCGAAGGCTCCTGGATGTTGCGAAGGAATCCTAGGAGGCTGAAACCACCCCCTATAGAAGCGTGGTAAAGCATGTTACCCAGATGCAAGAGAGGATTGCCAACGTGATGCCCATTGAGAAGGAGCACCTCCTCAAGGCTCAGGAAGCCCAGTACAGGGCATATAATAGGTCAGCCAGGGTAAGACAGTTCAACCCAGGGCATTGAGTACTTCTGCTGGTGCCCACTGTGGAGACCAAATTCCTGGCCAAGTGGCAGGGTTCCTATGTGGTGGTGAAGAAAGTCGGTGAGGTCAGCTACAAAGTCCACCTACCAGGGAAGCTGAAGCCCTACCAGGTGTACCACGTGAACCTGATCAAACCGTAGCAGGACAGAGAACCCGTGGAAGCTCCTTGTCTCATGGCCAGATCCGATTTCAGTGCAGAGGATGTTAAGGTGGCAGACACCTTGTCTCGCTCAGAGAAGCAGCAGTGCTGAGAATTGCTACAGTGTAACAGAGACCTGTTCTCAGATCTTCCAGGTTGTATGAAGGTCATAGAGCATGACGTCCTGACGGAGCCTTATGCCCGGGTCAACTTGAAGCCATACCGGATTTCTGAAGCACGTCGAGAGGTGATCTCAAAGGAGGTGAAGCGAATGCTGAGCCATGGAGTCATCAAGAAAGCCAAGTGTGGCTGGTCCAGCCCAATAGTCCTAGTGCCGGAACCAGGAGAGGAATGGCGATTTTACATGACTATCGGTAGCTGAACAAGATTTCTAAGACCGATGCCTACCCGATACCCCGGGTTGATTATATAATTGAGAGGATAGGGCCAGCTTGGTACATTACTACCCTTGACCTCACAAACGGGTATTGGCAAATTCCCATGTCCAAGGGCACCAAAGAGAAGACTGCGTTCTCAACACCAGATGGATGCTTCCAATACACAAGGATGCCATTTGGGTTACAGGGCGCTCCAGCAGCATTCCAGGGAGCCATTGACCGGATCCTAGCTCCTCATAAGAGGTATGCAGCGGCCTACCTGAACAATATTGTAATCTTCAGCCAGGATTGGGGAAGCCATCTGAGCAAGGTCCAGGCGGTATTTGATGCTCTACGGAAGGCGTAGTTTTCCATAAACCCAAAGAAGTGTGCCTTGGGAAAGGAGGAAGCGAGATACTTGGGCTATGTTGTAGGCAGGGATGAAATAAAGCCCCAGATAAAGTTGAGGTGTTCCAGGACTGGTCATAACCCCTCTCGAAGAAACAGGTCAGGGCTAGTGATGAGCGAATATACTCGGTACTCGAGTTTTCCCGAGCATACTCGGGTGTGCTCCGAGTATTTGTAAGTGCTCGGAGATTTAGTTTTCAGCGCCGCAGCTGAATGATTTACATCTGTTAGCCAGCATAAGTACATGTGGGGGTTGCCTGGTTGCTAGAGAATCCCCACATGTACTTATGTTGGCTAACAGATGAAAATCATTCAGCTGCTGCAAGGAAAACTAAATCTCCGGGCACTAAAAAATACTCGGATGACACCCGAGCGTGCTCGGGAAATCTCGAGTAACGAGTATATTCGCTCATCTCTAGTCAGGGCATTACTGGGCATTGTGGGATATTACCGCCGGATCATCCCGAACTTTGCCATGGTAGCCACCCCTCTGACGGATCTCCTTAAAGGGACTAAGTCAGCTATGGCTAAGTGGTCTCCAGAAGCTGAGACGGCCTTCCAGGAACTGAAGCTGGCCTTGTGCAAACAGCCAGTGCTGTTAGTACCTGATTTCTCTAAGGAGTTTGTGGTCCAGACAGGTGCGTCAGCTGTCGGGCTGGATGCTGTCCTATCTCAAGAGGTGAATGGGGAAGAGCACCCCATAATATTTCTCAGCTGGAAGTTGTCTACCTGCTAGAAAAATTACTCCATAGTGGAGAAGGAATGTTTAGCCATCAAGTGGGCATTGCACTCTCTAAGGTAGTACCTCTTGGGTAGGAAATTTAGGCTGGTGTTAGACCATGTACCACTGAAGTGGATGAGGGAGAAAAAAGAGAGCAATGCCCAAGTGACCAGATGGTTCCTAGCATTTCAGGATTTTAACTTCCATGTGGAGTATAGGCCAGGGAACTGCATGGCAATGCTGATGCTCTGTCGAGAGTCCACTGTTTGTTGGCAGAAAGTGCCAAGTTTCCCCCGGCCTTGGGCAGAGGGGGAGGGTATGTAAGATGGCCGCCGGACGAGTCTTTGAGGGGAGATATGTGTCATTGCGGCTATTAGCTGTGGTGATGTGAGCTCGGAAGTATGCTCCAGCACGTGTTTTACGAATGGCCATAAGAGATGGGTGGGAATGACCGCTCACATACCCCAACCCCAGGGGCATGGTGTGGCTAATAAAATGGAGGCCAAATGTCTCATTCGATGTCTGTGGCTGGAGGTATGGAGACCTTCAGTGTGTGTGTGCTAAAGACACTGATCTGAGCGGGTGGACCCACAGTACTATTTGGACTGGGTTTTTTTCTGTTTGCTTTTCACTTTGTGCTGGAAAAGGCTATTGTTTTGGCTATCCAGAGCGGTTTATGCAGTTTTAATAAACTTGTACCATAAGATGTAAATGACAGGCATTATATGTTAGAAGTGGAGTGAATCATACATATAGTGTCATAAAGGCAATGCAATGCTGTATATAAATCCACAGCTTCTAACATACAAACTGGACAGAGTGGAGACTAATTGTCTACATATTCATAATAGAGAGGGAGAAGAGACAAAAAAAGGACAATTAGAAAGTCCATATCAATGAATACAAAACTTTATTAAATATAAATATAGAAAACAGGCATGGATTGGCAAAGGTTAAAATATGACATGCAGGGGGCGTGGCTATGCAGCACTAGAGAGAGGACGCACCTCGTGGAGCTCCGGCCATCCTGAGTTATATTCTGCCATAAAATACCCCTAAATTACCGATTGTGCCAGCGGGAACGGTACCCTCGGGACCTCAGGAGCCTGGTGGTCTTATCGGTCGGCGGTTCTGGAGTCCTGGAGCGGCGGGAGCAGAGGCGATTTGGAAGGCGGCAGAATCCCTGTGCTGTGGTGGCCATCTTTGCACACACGCTCCGGCGGGCAGGACGCAGCACCAGTCGGGTGCTTTTCCCCCTGAGATACAGCGGGAGCCTGCGCTGCGGTGGAGGAACGCTGGGGAGAGCCGGATTACAGGTGCGGTGTCCGGACCGGTCGGCGGTGCCCGGGGAGACAGCAGACATTATTATAGCGCGCACTCCAACAGCAAGGAGAGCGGCGCTTTACAGTACGCCTGCGGTGCAGCTTAAGGATTGTACTGGTAATCTGAAATAATAAGGGGGTGATGCGGTGTGTGCCCTGGAAGATTGGGCCCTGCATCCCCCTAATCCAATAAATCCCTGCTTGCGCCATAACTCTGGAGGGATTAACCCCCTCCCTGCTGCTCTGCCTGTGGGGGTTGTGAGGCTGCTTCGGGGCGCAGTGCCTGGGCGACTACTCGGCTGCTGCTGCATAAATCCCTGATAATCTCTCTCTATCTGGCCAGTAGCCTACCTGGGATTTGCTTTGATACTACACTCTGCTGAGACTGTTGGTGTGGAATAGACTAGCCATAACTATAATAGTGATCCTTTTGTGGGGTCCTTCTGCTAACCGCCATGCAGCATTCCAAAGGTGCTGGGGCTGCTGACAAATTAAGCAAATATGTCAGAGAAGATACCCCTGATAATGTACGCACTCTCAGAAACAATCCTACGCAGAGCCAACGGGGGAAAAATCGTCCCTCTGACAGTAATGAGGAGGGAGAGCAAAATGAACTTACCCTTAAACAAGCGTCTGAGCAATTAATGCAGGCCATATCCCTCACTAGATCTTCTCTTACTGAAAAGATAGGGGACGTACACACGGAAGTGGGTCGCCTGCGTCACGATATGCAAGCTATGAGAGAACGTATCACAGAAGTGGAGACTAGAGTGTCTCATATAGAAGACACCATTACCCCTATGGAAGCTAAGTTGTCAAAGGCTACCGGCTCCGTGAATGCCTGGAAACGAAAAGCAGATGACCTGGAAAACAGACTGCGCCGCAATAACATTTGAATTATCGGCCTGCCGGAGCGATCAGAGGGTCAACAACCTGAGCAATTTCTGGAAGATTGGCTTAAAACCTCTCTGGGAGATAGATTCTCCTCAACATTTTCCGTGGAAAGGGCCCATAGGGTCCCAACAAGACCTCTTCCCCCTGGAACTCCGCCCCGGCCCTTTTTGGCACGTCTCCTCAATTGCAGAGACAGGGATGCGATCCTTCGCCTGGCGCGACAGAAGGGCCCTATTAAGTTCAATAATGCTACAATTTCAATTTTCCCTGATTTTTCCATGGAGCTCCAGAAGCAGCGGGTTCGGTTCATGGAAGTTAAGAGGCAACTCAGGGAAAAAAACATTGTCTATTCTATGCTCTACCCGGCACGGCTCCGCGTTGTCCATGAGGGCTCTTCCTTGTTTTTTACAGATCCGGCGGAGGCAGCCGAATGGTTGCGGTCATACAAAGCGTCTGATACGCCGGACTCCTGAGCTGTTCTACTTGTTTAACGGCATTACAAATTGGAGCTCTCCGTGTAGGTGCTAAGCTTTTCAACAATACCGGACGCTGGTTTCAGTGAGGGTATCCCCTTTTCTATCTGACTGTAGGAGTGTAGGATTATACTCCTCTTCTGTTCAAGTTTTGTTTTGTATGGGTTTTTATACTAGTTTTGCTTGTTTGATAAGTTTGTTAGTCGCCATTGGTAATTTTGTGCTCTGCGGGATGTCCCTGATTCCTATTCAGATTATGGTGTGCATTTTTCCTTTTCTGAGGTGTAGATATGGGGTCTGAGATTATATGTATGACGTGGAACATACGAGGTATTAAGACTCCTCGTAAGAAAATCAAGGTCTTTTCGCAGATCAAGTGCTATCATCCCCATGTGGTATCCCTTGTAGAAACACATCTGACCAGAGACACAGTAAAATGTACACAAAAGCCCTGGGTGCAGTGGTCTCTTCACGCATTTGATACCAGTTATTCAAGAGGGGTCTCTTTGCTGATACATAGGAATGTTAGATGGGAAGCCAGGGAGGCACGGCGGGACAACGAGGGTCGCTTTGTTTTTGTACACGCCTTTATTGACACACGGGAATACGTGATATTATGTGTCTATAACCCTCCCCCGGCTAATATATCGATTCTTCGCATGCCAATGGGCTTCTCCCTAAATTACCCTGATGCTAATGTCATTTGTATGGGAGATTTTAATTTAGTCATGGATACTTCCACGGATAGATTGAGGTTAGACGGCGCGATATCTGGGGAACCCTCTTCCCAGTCCCCCTCACAACTGGCACTGTTTATGGATGGCAGTGGATGGTTAGACCTGTGGAGAATACGTCACCCTGAGAAAAAGGAATACACTTGCCACTCATCAACTAGACAGTCTCTGTCTCGTATAGACTACATATTTGGATCTAACGGTCTGGCACTATGGGTGGATAGTGTTGAACATGGCAATAGGGGAGTATCGGATCATAGTCCAATTATTCTTAAACTTAAATACAGTCAATTAAATAATACTATACCCTGGAAATTGAACCCTTTCTGGTTGAAATTAATAGATTCTAGTGATAGAACAGTTGATCAGCTGAAATGCTTTATTTACACTCATCCAGACCCTCCGAATCTTGGTTTGTTTTGGGATACTCTAAAAGCATACCTCAGGGGATGTCTATCCTCCACGATTTCTTATATTAAACGTACAACGGCGGGGAAGGATGAGGAGATGGAGCAACGGCTGAAAGATTCGGAAGACGCTTATGTGGCTAACCAGACTAGTGTTAACAGGGTGGAATGGCTTACCTTCCAGAGGTTATATACTCAACACATAGATACTAAATCAAAACGCAAATTATTCTTTACCCGTCAATCCTATTTTGAATTGGGGAACCAGGCCAGTACACTTTTAGCTTTTTTGGTAAGACAGCATAACACCTCTAATACAATATTGCAAATCCGGGCACTTGATGGTACACTGGTATCTTCTACTGAAGGGATTCTCCGATGTTTTCATGATTACTATAAATCATTATATAGATCTGGTAGTGGTCTTGATGTCCCTGAATGTCTAGATTATTTATCGGACTTAGAGTTCCCCTCACTGAGCCCAGCTCAGCAAGCCTTCATGGAAGCTGAGTTTACTTTGGAGGAGGTGGAACAAGCTATTATGGATATGGCCAATGGGAAGGCCCCTGGACCCGACGGATTTCCCGTTGAGTTATATAAAAAATATCGAGGTCACTTGGCGCCACTTTTACTGAAGGTACTTCGGAGTATATGGGAGGGAGAGCTCATGCCCAAAACATTTTATGATGCAAATATTATAGTACTTAGGAAGGAGGGAAAGGACCCTCTGGAGTGTGGATCATATCGCCCCATATCACTGGTAAATGTAGATTATAAAATCTTCACCAAAATTTTAGCTACTAGGCTAAATACGATTATACTGGATCTTGTACACCCAGACCAAACCGGCTTTATGCCTGGGAAAAGCACCTCCATCAATATCAGGCGGGTCCAGTCGGTGATTCAATATAGCTCTCTAGAGTTAGATAATAATTGGGCATTGGCATCGCTAGACACGGCTAAGGTATTTGACTCTCTTGAATGGTCTTTTCTATCTGCATGTCTACGGAAATACGGTTTTGGGGATAAATTTATTAGAGGGATAGACACATTATATAAGAATCCCAGGGCACGTATAATTGTAAATAACTCTATTTCTGATTCTTTTGCCCTGTATAGAGGAACCCGCCAGGGATGTCCTCTGTCCCCGGCCCTTTTTGCCCTTGCAATAGAGGCCCTGGCAATACGCATAAGATCCTCTATAAACCTTAAGGGAATAAGCATAGCGGACCGTGTGGATAATATAGGACTTTATGCCGATGATATGATAATATTTATGGATAAAATGGATGAAACATTGGCACAAGTAATAGCGACCATAGATAAATTTTGTAAATTCTCTGGTCTTTATATAAATTGGGACAAATCTACCCTGATGCCTCTATCTCATAATTCGACTCCTGGTCTTGAGGCTCTCTCGCCTCTGCCTATTGTTTCTAAGTTTAAATATTTAGGTATTTATATGTCTCAATATAGCCGACTGGACCTTCAACTTAACATTTACCCGTTACTGGATATGGTCAAATTTAAATTCATAACTTGGAGCAAACTCCCTCTCTCTGTTGCAGGCCGCATCAATTTAATCAAAATGATATTGCTTCCCAAGCTTAATTATTGCTTTCAACATAGTGCTGTGCCAATACCCAAGTCCATTTTTGCAAAATTAAACTCCTTAACCACTTCCTTTATATGGGGGAAAACTAGGCCTAAACTTAAATTATCTACTCTGCAGAGACCGAAAAAAGGGGGTGGGGCGGCCCTGCCAAATTTTTATTTATATTACCTAGCTGGACAAGCTAAGGCGATAAATAAATGGATGCCTAATAATTCTTTGCCCAGCTCTGAGAGTCATTTAATTCACTCTGCTCGGATTGATTGCCCGCTAGGATTCTTGGAGATGGAGAAAGTTAATACTCCTCGGTTGCTACCTCTACTCCGACTAGCGAGATTAATATGGAGACAAATAAAAAGAGTTATTGAATTTATAGATATAATAGCTGAAATGCCATTGTGGAATAACAGTTATTTTTTAGAGCTACTGAATCACCCGTCTACTGATTTCTGGATCTCATATGGTGTTCTCTCGGTAGGTGACGTACATGCTCAGGGGGCTTTTGTATCCTTTGAACAACTACAAAACACTTATAACATCCCGAGATCTCAATTTTTCCGGTATTTGCAGCTAAGGTCAGCTTTTCAATCGCATATGCGAAATGTAGGTACAGGTCGAGCGATTTCATCTTTACCCCTAATAGGCATCCTCAAATCACAGGGTCCTCAAGGACTCATTTCTTCTCTATATACATATTTATTATCTGTGGGAGATGGGTCCACTATCAGTTCTATCAAAGGGAGGTGGGAAGGACTTCTTCCCGATGTACTGGGAGAGGAATGGGAAGAGATTCTGGAGTCTCCAACTAAAGTTTCTCCTTCAGTGAATAATAAGATGATCCAGTTATATATTATATACCAGACTTATTTGACTCCGACACGACTTTTCAAAATGGGTCGCTTCCCCTCATCAGATTGCTTACGGTGTCATACACGTGATGCAGACTTTATTCACATGATTTGGAGGTGCCCGATAGTTCTACATTTCTGGAAAGAGGTGACGACACTACTAACATCTTTATTGTCAATTTCTGTCCCACCTGAGCCGTTGACCTGTTTATTTGGGGTGTGGGATGCGGAGACTTGGGATCATTATACTGGGATCTTCCTTCGAGAGACACTTTTCATGGCGCGGAAGGTGCTGGCGTTAAGATGGATGGGTGGTTCCCCCCCGACTCTCAGGGCTTGGATAGATTTGGTGAATTCGATTATCCCGTATGAAAAAACACTATACCAAAATAGAGGATGTCCAGGTAAATTTGAAAAGATCTGGGGTAGATGGAATTCCTCTCACCACACTCTATAATCTACACAGGCTGGATGTAGGTGTGAGGAGATTGATGCGTGGGTTTTTTGGGGACACTGGCAGAGCAGGATTTACGTATGATTTTTCTTTCGGCGACTTACTGTAGAAGGTTAAGTAGTTAAAGTTATATAATAGGTATTTCATAAGGTACAAGTGATTTAACATGCACAGTGTAATACCTCTGTAAATTGTGGATAAGATATATCTCTGCAATTATTTGTATACTATGCTGTAATTGACAATGACAAATGCAAATCTGTGTAATGTTTGTTTTATTCTGTATTAATAAACGAATTTAAAAAAATATATATATATGATATGCATATACATCCATACATACAGGGGGCGAGAAGGACCATATGGATAATTAATATTGTTTATATTCATATTATCCACTAACTAGTAGAAGTAGTTAGTAGTAGTAGTAGTAGTAGTAGTAGTAGGTAATACATAGTAAATCATTGGGGAGAAAAGGAAACAGATAATAATTTTAACAACGTAGTATAAAATATAGTATAAAAGTATAAAATATAACATAGTCTCTCATTACCTGATTCACCCACAGAGGTCCAATGGTCCACCAGCCCGCCCCAATGCCTGTTTTGGAGGTGACCTTCTATGTAATGCATGTGCTCCAGTTCTAGCATCTATGTAATGTATATTGTGGAGAAAAAATAAAATCCAGCCAACATTACAATCTCTATTGAAGTTGGGGCCCCTGCAATGACCAGGTAATTACAGCAGGGAGATTTGCTGGGAAAAAGTCACAAAATCTGAGATCCATATATTCAAGATGCAGAGGCGTGAAAAATCTAACATTCAGAGGTAACTCTTGTTCTCTTCAAAGGAAAACTGGTTAATTGCAGTTAGACACTCTGTCTCTGGTGTCCAGATATGAATATTTGGATTTGCATCAATTCGATATTTATGGGAGATATAATTTTTGTGTCGTAGCAAAGGAACAAACATAATGCATTCACTCATATCACTGTAAGGCCATTCTAACCCCTCCAACTTAATAGCAGTTCGAAGGATAGTGCTACCCAGGTCATGTTTCATCTCTATAAAAAGATAAAATCGCAATAGGAAACATGGCGACAATACCTAAGGCCTAGGACCAACAGGGGCTAAGATATCCTGTATCTTGGGGATCTCATAAAATTCTGAAAACCTAGTACATCCCATACTCACCCCTCACATGAGCTCATCAAGGGAAGGTTTGTGGGCGTAGCATTAAATGAAAGTTTGGGTCTCTGTCTTTGTTCATTCTGGAACACAACGCCAATAATGAAACCCACGGTGGTTAGCCGTACATGAATTATATATACCTACAAACAGGCACCACACATTGATAATATAGAAAAAAACTCTTTATTAGACATTATTAAAACACCAAGTATAATAAAAATAGCCCACAATGGGCAGCAGGTAAGAGACAACAGGTACAGAAAAAGAAGAAGGGTAGACACCTGGCGACAAAATCATGAGCAAATGCTCTAAATTACTGACGTGAAATACTAACTTAAAGGTTCTTTGTATGTAGATAAGGGTACTAAGGTTGTATAATCCTACATAGTTTTTGCAGCATAGTATATTGCTAATACCGCAGTATATTGCTATAATCTATGCAAAATTAATCGCAATGCAGTGTTGCATAACAAAAAGCACATATGCTGCTTATACAAAGGAAGGCTAGTACCTTTTGTACAATAGAAAATGCACAAAGGCTATTTATGACCCAGCACATAAGAAAAACAACATCAGTAAATATTTACCAACCCAAGTAGATAGCCAGGCGTCCACCACACCCGACGCGCGTTTCGCATGGAGTTGCTTCGTCCAGGGGTGGTGAGACGCTGGTGAGGTACCTTTTTAAATGAAATGAAGACACACATAACGACATACAGCTGTGGAAAGAAAACCGGAAGTAACGCCGGATAAACCGGAAGTGACGAAGGAATGATGACGAACCCTGCTCCCATGGCGACGCTTCGCCACAAAAATCAGATCAGTCGCCACAAGCTAAAAACAGCTCCTGGACCTGGAGAATTATAAGCCTGTCAGCTCTAAGTGCCATGCTCAGTGCAAAGAGCGGAAACAAATCCGCATTAAATTGGCGCTCCAGTCTTTAAGTACTTCCGGGTCACTGGCCGCACAGGGAGAGTGACGTGGGGGTGAATGTGCCAAAAACAGGAAGTGCCGGGAGTGCAGTGTAAGTGCGCCGCGCTGTTTACAAACAGTAACCCAGCAACGGACGCACAGTGTGAGTGAACGAGGGATGGTGATGGGGAAGCCTGTGAGGAGAAATATTATTATACATAAATACATATAGCATGCCAAAGCAGTATTAAAAAACAGTGAGAATTGGACAATAGCCATATTCAAATAAATAAAGAATACATATATATAATATATATACATACTTGCAAAACAATAACCCTACAAAATTGATAGTAAGTTAATGAAATGTGAAAATTAGGTGATAACCCTACACACATAAAACCAAACATATATGAAATATATATAAAATATATATATGCAACACTGCAGTACAATCATATGATTACATAGACACAATTTTTATACAACAACCCTATGCACATAGAAAGGCATTCACAATAAATAACACCGTACAATAATAAAATGACGACTAAAACAACCTTTATTGGTGAAACACTCAATAGAACTATAATAGAAACCAAGTGTGAGGCTCCATAAAAATGACAAGGGGAAAACTTTTAATCCACAGTCACAAAAACTCCATATGGCGAGCAGGAAGAAACACATTAATCCACAGCCTGAATATGAGAAAAGAAAAAGACAACAATACATATTAATTCTAAAACCAACGACACACGACAGCTCAAACAACCGTTTATTATAATAAATAACTTAATTAAAAGAGATAAAACAACATAAAAAGATAATAAATACCAAGACTAATGGAGAAAAGAGAAGGGGATACAGTAGCCGAATATCACAAATGGAATATATATAATTAAATGACTATAAGAAAGGTTGGAAGCTATTGTATTCATTTAATCCTAATGGAGAGATGGTATTTAGTTTGAAAATCCATTTTGCTTCTTTCTGTGCCAACAATCGCTTCCAGTTTCCCCCACGTGGGCCTATAAATACCCTATCAATACCTTTGAATTTCAGACCTGAAGGGTCACAATTATGTACCGCCTTGAAATGGCGTGGAATGGGTTTTAATGTTAATATATCTTCCACACTTGCGGCTTCTTCAATGTCCAGGATATGTTCCCGGATACGTCTTCGAAACTCACGTGTTGTCATACCCACGTATATCAGGCCACATAAACAGGTGGCATGATATATGACAGCTTTAGTGGTGCAGTTGATATTGTGAGTAATCACATACTTCTTCGTCGAATCTGAGTTGGCAAATTCTTTAGATTTCTCAACATTTTTACATGCAACACACTTACTGCAAGGATAGCACCCCCATGCCGGGCCTTTTGAACCAAAGATAAATTTGGGTGTATCCCCCCTATGGTAGCTATGTACCAGATGATCACGGAGATTGCGGGCTCTTCTATAGGTTACCGAGGGGGCTTCCCCAATAAATTGGGAGAGGGTACTATCCAATGACAAGATTGACCAATGCCTCTGTAAAATCTCAAACACCTCATGGCTGCGAGAATTGTAGTCAAAAATACATCGTACCTTCGTATCAGCTGTTCTAGTTTCCGATGGTTTATTCCGTAACAAGTCATTCCGATTGCTCAGCCGAGCTCGTGTATACGCTTGGCAAATTGGTTTCCTGCCATAGCCTCGTTCGCGGAATCTGCTGCACAGATCTTCAGCCTGTCTTTCAAAGAGACTATTGTTAGAACAAATTCGTCTTGCGCGCAGAAATTGACCTGTTGGAATGTTATTTAATAGATGCCTGGGATGTTGAGAAGTGGCATGGAGTAGCGTGTTGGCTGCTGTCTTTTTCCGAAAGAGATCAGTCTGAATGTTACCTGAATCATCAACTTTGATGAGGACATCCAAGAATTCAATTTCTTGTCTGCTACTCTTGTATGTCAACTTAATGTTTTTATTATTTTTGTTGAGATGATCAAAAAAAGAATGTAGATCTCTTTCGGACCCTTGCCAAACCATAAGCACGTCATCGATGAAGCGCCACCATGCTATGACACCTGAACAAAGGGCATTAGGGTTAGACTGGAAAATGTCCCTCTCCCACAGCCCCAGGAAGAGATTTGCATACGAGGGCGCACAGGACGCCCCCATAGCAGTCCCCTGGAGCTGCAGGAAGAGGGACTCTTTGAAATAGAAAAAATTGTGTGTTAATATAAAGTGCAAAGCATTGATAAGAAAGTCACATAAAGCTGGATCACATCCACTGGTTTCCAGAAAAAATTGAGTGGCTTGTATACCATCCTGGTGCCTGATTGACGTGTAGAGTGACTCCACATCGCACGTCACCAGGTACATATCTTCCTCAAGGTGGATGCCCTCAAGTTTTCTGAGAGCATCGGTGGTATCCTTGAGGTAGGATGGAAGGATCTCAACCAGGGGTTTCAAGTGAAAATCAATAAATTTACAGAGGGGGTCACAGATACTGTTTATCCCTGATACAATCGGTCTACCAGGGGGAATATTTGGATCCTTGTGTATCTTAGGTAATAAATATATTACCGCCACAGTTGGGTGTTCAATCAGAAGTCCCTCCATCTGTTTCCTGGTGATCACTTCTTGTTCCAATGCTTGCATTAATAGTTCCGTTAGTTCAGATCTAAATTTTTGGAGAGGATTAAACGTCAGACGTTTATAACATTTACCATTGTTGAGTTGTTTTAACATTTCCCTTTCATACAGCCCAATTGGCCATAGAACCACATTGCCACCTTTGTCCGAAGGTTTAATTGTTACTGATTTTAGATTCTGTAATTCCTTCAGAGCAACCCTTTCACGTTTAGTGAGGTTGTCCCTGAGGATAGACTCTGGGACGTTGTACATGTCCCTGGTTACTGATCGGACAAAGAGGTCAATTTCCGGGTACATTGTTATCTGTGGAAATTTGGTGGATTTGGGAAGAAGATGGTTTGGAAATTTACCTTTTGGTGGATCCTCCGACTCCTCTGCCAGATCTTCCAATATTCTGACGACTTGTGAGTCGGTAAAAACAGTTGGCGTTGATGTCTCCTCCGACTTAGAAAACTTTTTTTATAGGTCAATCTCCTGGCAAACAGGTGAAGATCTTTGACCGCCGCAAACCTATCAAAACTTGAAGCAGGGGAGAAAGACAAGCCACGACTCAATACAGAAATATGATCAATCGATAAAGGTACTTCTGATAGGTTAATTACCTTAAGAGACGAGTTGGAATTGAAGTTTCCCGGATCCCGGGTCATTTCCTTTTGTTTTCTATTCCTTGGTCTTTGGCCCTGGTCAAAACGTCTTCGGTTGAACCTCAACGGATATCTTCTGCTACCAGTGGAAGATGCGGACGATACTCCAGTTTTGGAGACGTCAGTTGATTCCATCACAGATGCATCAGTTTTAGTAAATTTCTTAGTGTTCCACTTGAAAACCCGATTGGAGTTCTTATCTTCCAAATCTCTCTGGAATTTTTTAGTTTTAGTTCCAGATATCTGATTTTCCCATTCTAGCATATTTTTCTCCATTTCTTTCTTATAAATCTCTATTTCCTCTTTAGAACATTCCAGAATCAACTTCTTCTGTATTTCACCAATCTCCACTTCCAATTCTTCCAGTGTCTTGGAATTTATCTGGAAGTCACAAGTTCACTGTGAGTGTGTCCGATTTTTCCAATCGGAGTGCTTCCCTGCGCTAAGCTCTGAGCCATTTCCATGACATCATCATTTAGTTATTTTTCTTTCATGTAATTGTATATTTTGTATTGTTTTGTTCCTATTTTGTATCATCTTTGCATATATTTTTTAAACACTGCTCACCTTTCTGGATTAAATATATAAAATTTAATAGCTCTTTTCCTCTTGCTCTGTTAACCACACCCTTGAAGCCATATGCTACCTGTAACGGGTCTCGAATAGGCCTATACAAACGATTGATGGTGGCAGCTAGTATTGGTTCCTTTCTTCCGTTATTGTGGAGCTGTCAGCGACCGTACTGGGGTATATGCAGTCATGGCCATAAGTGTAGGCACCCTTGAAACCATTCCCGAAAATTATTGCAATTACAAATGTTTTGTTATATACAGTTGTGCTCAAATGTTTACGTACCCCAGCAGAATTTTTGCTTTCTTGGCTTTTTTCAGAGAATATGAATGATAACACCAAAACTTTTTCTCCACTCATGGATAGTGGTTGGGTGAAGCCATTTATTGTCAAATAATTGTTGTTTATTTCCTTTGTGTGTATTGGAACAAGCCACACGAAAAAAAAACAGAGGGGAAAAAAGGTAATTTTGACATTTCTCACAAAACCCCCCCAAAGGGTCAGGACAAAATTGTTGGAAACTTAAAGTTATGGGCATTAGTGTTGAGCATTCCGATGCTGCAAGTATCGGGTATCGGCCGATACTTGCTGTATCGGAATTCCGATACCGGGATTCCGATACTCTTGTGGTATCGGGTATCGGGTATCGGAACAACATTTTATTTTAATTCTCTCTTTTACACATTTTAACATTGTTAAAATGTGTAAAAGAGAGAATTAAAATAAAAAATATCGCTATACTCACCTGTCCGACGCAGCCGGGACCTCAGCGCAGGAACCGGCAGCGTTGTTTGTTTAAAATTCCCGCTTTTACATGGTTACGCGAACTCCCGGCTTGTGATTGGTCAGGGCGCCCATGTTGCCGGGCCGCGGACCAATCACAGCAAGCCGTGACGAAAATACGTCACGGCTTGCTGTGATTGGTCCGCGTCCCGGCAACATGGCCGCCATTAACCAATCACAAGCCGTGACGTCACGGGAGGCTGGACTTGCGCGCTTTTGAAAAAGCGCGCGTGTCCAGCCTCCAGTGACGTCCCGGCTTATGATTGGTCACGGCGCCATGTTGCCGGGACGCGGACCAATCACAGCAAGCCGTGACGAAAATACGTCACGGCTTGCTGTGATTGGTCCGCGGCCCGGCAACATGGCCGCCATTAACCAATCACAAGCCGTGACGTCACGGGAGGCAGGACAAGCGCGCATTTTAAAATTGCGCGCGTGTCCAGCCTCCCGGCTTGTGATTGGTTGATCGCGGCGCAACCAATCATAAGCCGGGACGTCACTGGAGGCTGGACACGCGCGCTTTTTCAAAAGCGCGCAAGTCCAGCCTCCCGTGACGTCACGGCTTGTGATTGGTTAATGGCGGCCATGTTGCCGGGACGCGG
Organism: Ranitomeya variabilis; assembly: GCF_051348905.1. Taxonomy (NCBI): domain Eukaryota; kingdom Metazoa; phylum Chordata; class Amphibia; order Anura; family Dendrobatidae; genus Ranitomeya; species Ranitomeya variabilis. The sequence continues at coordinate 225,733,672 of NC_135232.1, read as the reverse complement.
ACCAATCACAGCAAGCCGTGACGTATTTTCGTCACGGCTTGCTGTGATTGGTCCGCGTCCCGGCAACATGGCGCCGTGACCAATCATAAGCCGGGACGTCACTGGAGGCTGGACACGCGCGCTTTTTCAAAAGCGCGCAAGTCCAGCCTCCCGTGACGTCACGGCTTGTGATTGGTTAATGGCGGCCATGTTGCCGGGACGCGGACCAATCACAGCAAGCCGTGACGTATTTTCGTCACGGCTTGCTGTGATTGGTCCGCGTCCCGGCAACATGGCGCCGTGACCAATCATAAGCCGGGACGTCACTGGAGGCTGGACACGCGCGCTTTTTCAAAAGCGCGCAAGTCCAGCCTCCCGTGACGTCACGGCTTGTGATTGGTTAATGGCGGCCATGTTGCCGGGACGCGGACCAATCACAGCAAGCCGTGACGTATTTTCGTCACGGCTTGCTGTGATTGGTCCGCGGCCCGGCAACATGGGCGCCCTGACCAATCACAAGCCGGGAGTTCGCGTAACCATGTAAAAGCGGGAATTTTAAACAAACAACGCTGCCGGTTCCTGCGCTGAGGTCCCGGCTGCGTCGGAGAGGTAAAGTATAGCGATATTTTTTATTTTAATTCTTTCTTTTACACATTTATATGGTTCCCAGGGCCTGAAGGAGAGTTTCCTCTCCTTCAGACCCTGGGAACCATCAGGGATACCGTCCGATACTTGAGTCCCATTGACTTGTATTGGTATCGGGTATCGGTATCGGATTGGATCCGATACTTTGCCGGTATCGGCCGATACTTTCCGATACCGATACTTTCAAGTATCGGACGGTATCGCTCAACACTAATGGGCATTATGAAAATCACACATGAAACAGATATAAAGGGGTAAAGTTGACTGAATCTTTGCATTGTGTGTCTGTGTGTGCCACACTAAGCATGGAGAACAAAAAGAAGAGGAAAACTGAGGACTTAATAACCAAAATTGATGAAAAACATCAACAATCTCAAGGTTACAAATCCATCTCCAGAGATCTTAATGTGCCTTTGTCCACACTGCTTAACATAATCAAGATGTTTACAACCCATGGAACTGTAGCTAATCTCCCTGGACATGGACAGCAGAGAAAAATTTAAGACCTGTCGCAACTCGGGATAGTCTGGATGGTGGATAAGCAACTTCAATCAAATTCCAAAGAAATTGAAGCTGTCCTGCAGGCTCAGGGCGCATCAGTGTCAGCGTGACCTATCCCTCAACATTTGAATGAAATGAAACGGTATGGCAGAAAACACAGGAAGACCTTACTCCTGATACAGACATAAAATACCTGGACTGCAGTTTGCCAAAATGTACATGAGTAAGCAAAATCCTTTTGGGAAAGAGTCTTGTGGACAGGTGAGACCAAGATAGAGTTTTTTGTAAAGCCTATCATTCTACTGTTTACCGAAAACAGAATGAGGCCCAGAAAGAAAAGAACACAGTGCCTACAGTCAAATATGGTGGAGGTTCAAAGATGTTTTGGGGTTGTTTTGCTGCCTCTTGCACTGGGTGCCTTGACTCTGTGCAAGGCATCATGAAATCTGAGGATTGCCAAAGGTTTTTAGGTCGCAATGTAGTGCCCAGTGTCAGAAAGCTAGATTTGCTTCCTTGATCATGGGTCTTCCAGCAGGACAATGACCCCAAACATACTTCAAGATGCACCCAGAAATGGATGGAAATATAACACTGGAGAGTTCTGAAGTGGCCAGCTATGAGTTCAATTCTAAATCCAATTGAACACCTGTGGAGAGATCTTAAAATTACTATTGGGAGAAAGCACCCTTCAAATATGAGACACCTGGAGCTGTGTTGTGAATTTGGTTTCTGGGCTCCCCCAGTGGTTTCTGGTGGTACTGCACTTGTGTGCTTCATCTCCTCTGTTCACCTGTTTTCCATCTGGATGTGGGAGTTTTCTATTTAGCCTTGCTCCTCAGTCATTTCTATGCCGGCCAACAATGTTACCAGAAGCCTTTCTGTTGCATGTTCCTGCTCCTAGACAACTATCAGCTAAGTTGGACTTGTTGTCCTAAGTTTGTTTTGCATTTTTGTTCCAGTTCTCTGTGATTGAATATTTCTGAGGCTGGAAGCTCTTGTGAGCTGAAATTGCCACTCTGGTGTCATGAGTTGATATTAGAGTCTTAAAGTAATTTCAGGATGGTATTTTGAAAGGGTTTTCAGCTGACCGTGAAGTTCCCTTTTCTGTCTTCCTACTATCTAGTAAGCGGACCTCAATTTGCTAAACCTATCTCCATACTTCGTATGTCAATTTCCTCTAAAATCACCGCCAATATATGTGGGGGCTACTGTCTGCCTTTTGGGGAAAATTTCTCTAGAGGTAAGCCAGGTCTGTATTTTCCTCTGCTAGGGTCAGTCAGTTCTCCGGCTGGCGCTGGGCGTCTAGGGATAAAACGTAGGCACGCTACCCGGCCGCTGTTAGTTGTGCGGTAGGTTTAGCTCATGGTCAGCTCGAGTTCCCATCTTCCAAGAGCTAGTCCTTTTGTATGCTTTATTACGTTCTCTTGCCATTGAGAACCATGACAGTTTGGCCGGCCAAACTGTCATGGTTCTCAATGGCAAGAGAACGTAATAAAGCATACAAAAGGACTAGCTCTTGGAAGATGGGAACTCGAGCTGACCATGAGCTAAACCTACCGCACAACTAACAGCGGCCGGGTAGCGTGCCTACGTTTTATCCCTAGACGCCCAGCGCCAGCCGGAGAACTGACTGACCCTAGCAGAGGAAAATACAGACCTGGCTTACCTCTAGAGAAATTTTCCCCAAAAGGCAGACAGTAGCCCCCACATATATTGGCGGTGATTTTAGAGGAAATTGACATACGAAGTATGGAGATAGGTTTAGCAAATTGAGGTCCGCTTACTAGATAGTAGGAAGACAGAAAAGGGAACTTCACGGTCAGCTGAAAACCCTTTCAAAATACCATCCTGAAATTACTTTAAGACTCTAATATCAACTCATGACACCAGAGTGGCAATTTCAGCTCACAAGAGCTTCCAGCCTCAGAAATATTCAATCACAGAGAACTGGAACAAAAATGCAAAACAAACTTAGGACAACAAGTCCAACTTAGCTGATAGTTGTCTAGGAGCAGGAACATGCAACAGAAAGGCTTCTGGTAACATTGTTGGCCGGCATAGAAATGACTGAGGAGCAAGGCTAAATAGAAAACTCCCACATCCAGATGGAAAACAGGTGAACAGAGGAGATGAAGCACACAAGTGCAGTACCACCAGAAACCACCGGGGGAGCCCAGAAACCAAATTCACAACAGAGCTGTTTGCAAAAGAAGAGTGGTCCAAAATTCCAGTTGAGAGGTGTAAGAAGCTTATTGATGGTTATAGAAAGCGATTGCAGGTATTTATTCCAAAGGGTGTGCAACCAAATATTACGTTGAGGTTGCCAACACTTTTGCCTGGCCCATTTTTGGGATTTGTGTGACAGTGATGAGAAAAAGGGTAACAATGTTTTGAACTTTTTACTTTTAGACTCCAAATCTCACCATCCACTACAGCTTCAAATGTGAGACTACAATCATTTTATAGACAATCGTCTTGGCTATCTCACACATAAATTTGACTTGAAACTATTTAGCATATGAATAGTTATGCAGATTCTTGTCAGGTCACTTCATTGTTACTGTTTTGCCCCTGGTGGTGGAAAAATCTATTTTTACTTGTTTACTACAAAATACAACCTGCTCTCACATTCCCTAATAGCTCAGTGTGTTATTAGGTTAATTCCCAAGCGAAAGGTCATGTGCTGCTCCTTTTAAACTACATTGCTGCTCCTATGTACTGACTCCTTGGCTGACTACGCTACCTGCTGCCCCTAATGGATTCAATACCACTACTCCAACCCAGGTAAGTCCTTACCAGGTGGGATCTGATCTCTCCTGTGTTATCTGTGATAGCGGTGGGATCTGTGTTACCTCCCCCCGGCTGTTATCCTTAACATACATATTCCAGCCCTAGCATCTCCTATATAATGTATATTCTTCAGTCTTTACTATGTGATGTATACACATCAGCTCCAGTCTCTCTTAGGTGACGTGTATGCTCCAGCAATAGCATCTCCTATGTGATGTATATGCTTCATTCCTAGCATTTCCTAGGTAATGTATATGCTCCAGTCATAACATCTCCTTTGTATATATGTTTCATCCTGTCTCTCCTATATGTGTATATGCTCCAGTATCTCCCATGTGATGCATATACCCAGTGTCTCCTATTGATGTATATTCACCAGCCCCAGTAATAATAATAATAATCTTTATTTTTATATAGTGCCAACATATCCGCAGCGCTTTACAGGCATTATCATCGCATTCCCCGATGGAGCTCACAATCTAAATTCCCTATCAGTATGTCTTTGGAATGTGGGAGGAAAACGGAGAACCCAGAGGAAACTCACGCAAACACGGGGAGAACATACAAACTCCTTGCAGATGTTTTCCTTGATGGGATTTGAACCCAGGACTCCAGCGCAAGGCTGCAGTGCTATCTAATGAGCCACTGTGGTGCCCACAAAGTGACCCACTATGTGCTGCAAATGCTTCAGTTCCAGTGTCTCCTATGTGATGTACACTGCCTTGAATGAGCATTCATACCGCGTGAACATTTCCACTTTTTTTCACATTACACCCACATAGTTAAATAAGTATTTGTGAAGTGTAAAGTAAATGATACATGTTTCTTTTGAATTCAATATATACAGCAGTCTAATTGTCTCCTATGAGTGAAATAAATATTGAACACATCATCAATTTTCTAAGTAAATATATTTCTAAAGGTGATATTGACATTAAATTCTCATCAGATGTCGGTAACAACCCATCCAATCCATACAGGTAAAAAAAAAAAACATAGAAGTTACGTGTAATATTGAGAAATTATCAAGGAAAATGGTGGGTTATATCCGCGCTGCCAGACAATTCAGAATGCAAAATATGGTTAAAGGATGATGGTGGTTTATTCTATGCATTTCGAAGTCATCATGACGTCTTCAGGAAATACCACAAAGACAGTCAATAGCTGTAATTAGGTCGCTAGCCGACCCGTAGATCTGCAGCAGCTGACATACAAGCCTTGTTTCTACACCACCAGGTGAGCAGTTTTTGATCAAAATTGCATATTCTATAACGTGGGATAAGACCCTATTTGCGCTCCTTGTTTTCCTACAGTTTGCACTACTAACATTGAGAAATAACACAGAGAAAAAGTATTGAATATGCATGCTGAAATGTAATACTTTGTACAAAAACCTTTGTTGGTGATGACAGCTTCAAGAAGCCTCCTGTATGGAGAAAGTAGTCTCATGCATTGCTCAGGTGTGATTTTGGCCCATTCTTCCACATAAACACTCTTCAAATCCTGAAGGTTGCATGTGCTCCTTCTATGAACGCTGAGGTTTATTTCCTTGCATACATTTTCTATTGCATTCAGGTCAGGTGATTGGCTAGGCCAGTTTTATTTTCTTTCTCTGAAATCATTTGAGAATTTTGGCTGTGTGCTTGCGGTCATTGTCTTGCTGAAATTTCCACCCTTGTTTCATCTTCATTTTCCTGGTAGATGGCAACAGATTTTATTCAAGAATGTCTTGATACATTTGTCCATTTATCCTTCCTTTAATAATAGAATCATTTTTCAAATTGAGAGTCCTCAGTGGTTTGTACCTTTTAATGGTTAACTGAAAAGATGGTAACAAATTGCAAGCTTTCAAGACTACTCAGGCCTCTTCACCAGGCATAGACTAATACAACATCTGAAGAATCACATATTTATACACAACACAGCACAGAACTGTCATTATGGGAGAGTGATTAACAGTTTTGTCTATAAGTATTGGAACAGTTCGTAGATGAGTGAATGTTTTATTGTTCTCTGATTGGGGTCTGGTTCTGTGTTATCATGCCCCATAAGGTCTGAAGTGCAAATTCCTTTATTGATGTAAAAAGACATTCCGTATATACTCGAAGTATAAGCCAACCCGAGTATAAGCCGACCCCCTTAATTTTGCCACAAAAAACTGGGAAAACTTATTGACTCGAGTATAAGCCTAGGGTGGAAAATGCAGTAGCTACCGGTAAATTTCAAAAATAAAAATAGATACCAATAAAAGTAAAATTAATTGAGACATCAGTAGGTTAAGTGTTTTTGAATATCCATATTGAATCAGGAGCCCCATATAATGCTCCATACAGTTCATGATGGGCCCCATAAGATGCTCCATACCAAATACGCCCCATATAATGCTCCATAAAATTCATGATGGGCCCCATAAGATGTTCCATATTAAAATATGCCCCATATAATGCTGCACAAATGCTGATTATGGCCCCATAAGATGCTCCATACGGATATTTGGCCCCTATAATGCTGTACAAATGCTGATTATGGCTCCATATAAAAATGTGCCACATATAATGCTCCATGCAGTTCATTATGGCCCCATAGATGCTCCATATAACAATGTGCCACATGTAATGCTCCATACAGTTCATTATGGCCCCATAAGATGCTCCATATAATAATGTTCCACATATAATGCTCCATGCAGTTCGTTATGGCCCCATAAGATGCTCCATATAACAGTGTGCCACATATAATGCTGCTGCAATAAAAAAAATGACATACCTCTCATCGCTGCCCACTGCTCCTCAGCGTCCCGTCTCTCCGCACTGACTATTCAGGCAGAGGGCGGCGCGCACACTAATACGTCATTGAGCCCTCTGACCTGAACAGTCTCTGCAGAGGACGCGGAAGACGGGGCGGCAGTGGAACGAGGAAAGGTGAATATGAAATACTCACCTGCTCCCGGCGCGGTCCCTGGCAGCTTCTCCCGGACAGATGGTCTCCGGCGCCGGCAGCTTCTTCCTCTGTTAAACGGTCACGTGGTACCGCTCATTACAGTAATGAATATGCGGCTCCACCCCTATGGGAGTAAAGTCCATATTCATTACTTTAATGAGCGGTACTGTCATGGTCCAGTCCTGAGTTTGTTTTCAGCTGTCTTGTCTCTGGACTGGTCATGCGGGAGTTAATCTCTGCCTCGTTATGGAGCTGGCTGAGCTATTTCAGTCCTCTGCAGCCTGTGGGCCAGTGTCAGCTATAGTTCAAGCTTCCCGGCTGGAGCCCCTGACCTGTTTTCTTGTTAGTGATCCTTGTTCCTCTGACTGCCTGCACCCGTGTATGACTCGATCTGATTTCTGGACTTCGCCCCTTGTTTTCCGTCTTTGATACCACGCTCCCCGACTGGCTTCGACTCTGGCTTGTATCCTGACTTCTTCTTACGTGTCACGTTTTGGTTACCACATTCCCGGTAGGCTCTGACTTCTTGTTTTTCCCCGACTATTCGTCTGACTCCCCATGTACTGCGCTGACCTCTCTGTGTATGACCTTGGCTTGTCTGACTTCGCTTTCATTATCTGTGGCACCTGTGTTGTTTTTCAGTGTTGCTGCGCTGTGTGTACAACCTCTTTTCCCTCACCAGCACCCCCTGGTGGAGGATGCACTATACTGCACTGCAGCAGCACATTACAGGTACCACATGATCGCTGAACAGGGGAAGAAGCTGCCAGCGCCAGAGACAGTGGGACATGCAGGGACCGCGTCAGGAGCAGGTGAGTATGTGACCGTCATCGCTCCCCCTCACCTGCCGCCCCCCCCCCCCGCCGACCATGACTCGAGTATAAGCCGAGAGGGGCACTTTCAGCCCATTTTTTTGGGCTGAAAATCTCGGCTTATATATGGTAAATCCATGCGACACATTCATTCCTGCACTAAATGTGTCAAAGGTTGTCATAAATTTATACTCCCAGATTCTCCTGTCTCTCTGAGATTTGAAGTTACCTTTCAATACAAGTAATTTCAGGTCCATGGTGCTATGACCAGGCATACAAAAATGTTTTGCCACAGGTAGATCCATTATTTTTTCTCTTATTGTGTGGCTGTGAGAATTTATCCTTGTTCTCAGTTTTTGCCCTGTCTCCCCAACATACAGACCCCCAGCTGGACATTTGGTACATATAATTAGGTACACAGCATTAGAAGTGATGCAGCTGAAAGTACCTGGTATCTTGTAGTCCTGATGTGAGTTGGGGATCTTTATCTTGTCCGTGGTCATTATAAATGGGCAGGTTTTACATTTTTTCTGGTTGCAAGGAAAGGTTCCTGCAACTGTTGGAGAGGACAGGGAGCTTCTGACAATGATGTTTCTTAGATTTGGGGGCTGCCTAAAACACAGTAGTGGGGGGTCTGGAAAAATGTGTTGTAATCTGGCATCTTTTTGTAGTAAAGGTTGTAATTTCCGTGCAGCACCCCTTAGCACCTCCAGATTTGAATTGTAGGTGACTACTAGAGGTACCCAGTTATTTTCTTCTTTAGCTTTGTAAGGTAGCAGGTGATTCCTTGATATTCTGGTGACTCTTGTGATCTGGTTTTCAATTGTTCTTGGATAGTAGCCATGATTCAAAAAGGTATTTTTGAGGTGACCAAGGTGTTGATCTCTATCCATGGGGTTGGAACATATATATGAATGTATCTGATGGCTTGGCTATAGACAATTGAGTTTTTTATGTGTTTTGGATGGAAACTGTCCCATTTAAGGTATGCTGGACAGTTGATTGGCTTCTCTATTTCATTGTTTTGCAGCTTAATGATGGTGTCCAACAAGTTAATTTCAGTACAGGAGTAGTTGAGTGTTAAGATGATGGTGGGATGAAATTGATTAAACTTTTCATGGAACGTCTTTAGCTGTGGCTCAAACTCCGTCCAGATGATTAAAATATCAATGTAGCAGTAGTAGGCCAGAGGCCTGATGGGACATGAGGACAAAAAGTCGCTTTCAAGCTTGGCCTACTTGATGAAAGATTTGCATACTGTGGAGCCAGTTTATTTCCCATTGCTTTGCCAGTCTCCTGTAGATATATCTTGTCAAATTCAAAGTAGTTGTGGGTGAAGATGAATTTGATAAGTTTAACCACAGAAGCCGCAACAGTCCCTGTGTTTTCCATGAAAAATTTGCAGGCATTTAATCTATCCTGTTGTGGGATATTAGAATGCAAAGATTCCACATCCATGGTGGCCAGGATGGTTCCTTCTGGTAGAGGACCTATTGCTGCTAGTTTGCTTAATAGGTCAGTTGTGTCCTGAATGTAGCTGGGTGTATTCTTTACCATTTTTTGTTTTAAGAATACCCTCTACCCATCCAGATATCGGCTCAGTAAGGGTGCCCACACATGAAATAATTGGTCTTCCTGGATTTCCAGACTTGTGGATTTTGGGAAGCATGTAGAATGTCCCTATTCTTGGACTTTCTGGTATCAGGTCATCAGCTCTCGTGGATTCGTCAGGCAGACAAGATATCAACTTGTTTAGTTCCTTGTAATAGTCCTGTGTAGGATCCGACTTCAATTTTTTGTAGTAGTGTGTGTCCATAAGTTGTCTGTTTGCTTCCTTCATATAGTCTGATGTGTTCATCATGACTATTGCACCACCCTTGTCAGCAGGTTTAATAATGATTTCTTTGTTGGTTTTCAGAGACTGTATGGCCTTTCTCTCCTGGGCACTGATGTTGGATGCTTGTCTCCTGTTAGTATCTATGATGGTGGATTTTATCAAATGTCTGAAGGAGTCTATATATTTATCCAAATGAGGGTTGCGTCCAGGTTGAGGTGTCCAGTCTGACCTCTTCTTGGTTGTTAGGATCCCTTTTCCTTCAGTCCTAGGTGTTTTCTGAATCTTCTGTATCATTGAAATATTCCCTCAGGCGCAGTCTCCTGAAATAATTTTCCATATCACTGCAGAGTTCAGTTTTATCCAGGGCCTTAAGGTACCTTCACATTAAGCAACGCTGCAGCGATAGCGACAACGATGCCGATCGCTGCAGCGTCGCTGTTTGATCGCTGGAGAGCTGTCACACAGACCGCTCTCCAGCGACCAACGATGCCGAGGTCCCCGGGTAACCAGGGTAAACATCGGGTTACTAAGCGCAGGGCCGCGCTTAGTAACCCGATGTTTACCCTGGTTACCAGCGTAAAATGTAAAAAAAACAAACAGTACATACTTACATTCGCGTCCCCCGGCGTCCGCTTCCTGCACTGACTGAGCACCGGCCCTAACAGCAGAGCGGTGACGTCACCGCTGTGCTGTACTTTCACTTTCACTTTACGGCGCTCAGTCAGTGTGGGAAGCGGACGCCGGGGGACGCGAAGGTGAGTATGTACTGTTTGTTTTTTTACATTTTACACTGGTAACCAGGGTAAACATCGGGTTACTAAGCGCGGCCCTGCGCTTAGTAACCCGATGTTTACCCTGGTTACCAGTGTAAAACATCGCTGGTATCGTTGCTTTTGGTGTCAAACACGACGATACACGCCGGTCTGACGACCAAATAAAGTTCTGAACTTTGTTCAACGACCAGCGATATCACAGCAGGATCCTGATCGCTGCTGCGTGTCAAACTAAACGATATCGCTATCCAGGACGCTGCAACGTCACGGATTGCTAGCGATATCGTTTAGTGTGAAGGTACCTTAAGTAGGACAAAATGAGAGTCCTCTAGATGCTTTTGTGTCTGAAATGGAGTGGTTGTCCAAGTTATCAGGTTTTGGCTTTGTTTTGTATCTGTTTGTATAGAGTCCTGAATTGAGGCACAATCTGTGTAGTTTCTTTTCCTTGTTCTGAATCAGAAAGGTTGTAGTTTGTTGTAGTATTGTTGTAATTTTTCAAATTGCCCTTGGACTTTACTCTTTATGCTGTATCAGACATGCAGAGGGTGATTCCTTAATCTCTCAGAAGTCCTGTGACAAAGGTTTTGTGCATAATGGGTATTGTAGGTATGAAGAATTGGATTTGTAATCCAGAGTTCTTTGGGAATGAGATTCTCTTTTTTGCATTTAGATAAGAAAAAAATGTTGCTGTTCATTTGTGCACGTTTCTTCAGAAGTGGTTTTAGTTCCATAAAGATGCGGTACATTCTGGTATCCTCCATTTTGATACAGGAAAGATATATATCTTTGTACCGTGTTAGGCAGTAGATAGAATAATATTTGGAATTGAAAGTCCTCAGTGGTTAATACCTTTCAATGGCTAACTGAAAAGATGGTAACAAATTGCAAGCTTTCGAGACTACTCAGGCCTCTTCATCAGGCATAGACTAATACATCTGAAAAATCACATATTTATACACAACACAGCACAGAACCAGACCCCAATCAGAGGACAATGAAACATTCACTCCTTAACTACGAACTGTTCCAATATTTATGGAAACAGCTGTTTATCACTCTCCCATAATGGCAGTTCTGTGCTGTGTTGTGTATAAATATGTGATTCTTCAGATGTTGTATTAGTCTATGCCTGATGAAGAGGCCTGAGTAGTCTCGAAAGCTTGCAATTTGTTACCATCTTTTCAGTTAGCCATTACAAGGTATCAACCACTGAGGACTCTCAATTCCAAATAGCAGATGCTGCTCAGTGTCTCTGCTGGATGACAGGCTGTATGGTCGCATCATGCAGCCTGCCATCTAGATGTAGCAGAGCTAGACCCGAATAAGCTGCAGAAGGAACCCGGCTTCCTTGATTGCTGCGGCTGATCAGCATTTATTGCGGCTGTGTGACCGTCACGACACATGCATGGAGAGCCTGTTTGTTGGGTCCAGCAGAAAAATATTCGGCTTTCCCATTGTCTTGCATTGTACTCATTTATTCGGTATGAATACACGGATATTAGAAATTACTCGTGATGATTTTCCAGAATCCGAATATTTCATTATTCTCTCGTCATCACTAATAATTAAATGTTTGACCAAATATAGAAGGATAAACTTTAAGTTAATAATTTTGTATGGCCTGCAAATCTACTATATAATTGTCTAAGGGTCACTTCTGTCTGTCCTTCTGTCTTTCTTTCTGTCTGTCACGGATATTCATTGGTCGCGGCCTCTGTCTGCCATGGAATCCAAGTCGCTGATTGGTCGTGGCAAAACGCCCACGACCATTGCCAAGACCAATCAGTGACGGGCACAGTCCGGCGGCAAAATGGCCGCTCTTTCCTCCCCGCAGTCAGTGCCCGCTCCATACTCCCCTCCACTCAGCCCTCACATAGGGTTAATGCCAGCGTTACCGGAGCGCGGTGTAACACACTCCGGTTACGCAGCTATTAACGCTGTGTGACCAAATTTTTACTATTGATGCTGCATATGCAGCATCAATAGTAAAAAGATCTAATGTTAGAAATAAGAATAATAAAAACAAAAAAGGTTATTCTCACCCTCCGACGTGGCGCGGTGTCCTCGGCAGTGCAAGCGGCAGGTTCCAGTGCCAAGGATGCTATGCGAGAAGGACCTGCCATTACGTCATGGTCATGTGACCGCGACATCATCACAGGTCCTGCGCGCCTGCGCGAGAAGGACCTGCCATGACGTCACGGTCATGTGACCACGACGTCATCACAGGTCCTGCGCTCATACCAACCCTGGGACCGGAAGCTGCCGCGTGCACCATACACAGGCGCCAGGACTTCAACGGCACTTCGGAAGGTGAGTATATGTTTATTTTTTACTTTACGTCACTGGGCAATATACTACGTTACTGGGCAATATACTACGTGGCTGACCAATATACTACATACTACGTGGCTGGGCAATATACTACGTGGCTGGGCAATATACTATGTTACTGGACAATATACTACGTTACTGTGCAATATACTACGTGACTGGGCAATATACTACGTGACTGGGCAATATACTACGTGGCTGGGCAATATACTACGTGGCTGGGCAATATACTATGTCGCTGGGCAATATACTACGTGGCTGGGCAATATACTATGTCGCTGGGCAATATACTACGTGGCTGGGCAATATACTACGTGGCTGGGCAATATACTACGTGGGCTGTGCAATATACTACGTGGGCTGTGCAATATACTATGTGGCTGTGCTATATACGTGGCTGGGCAATATACTACGTCACTGGGCAATATACTACGTGGCTGGGCAATATACTACGTGGCTGGGCAATATACTATGTGGCTGGGCAATATACTACATGGCTGGGCAATATACTACGTGACTGAGCAATATACTACGTGACTGGGCAATATACTACGTGCCTGGGCAATATACTATGTCACTGGGCAATATACTACGTGGCTGTGCAATATACTACGTGGCTGGGCAATATACAATGTGGCTGGGCAATATACTACGTGGCTGGGCAATATACTACGTGGCTGGCAATATACTATGTGGGCTGTGCAATATACACATGTGGACATGCATATTCTAGAATGTGGCTTAAATTTGGCACAACAGCCCAATTACTTAGAACTGTATTTCCCTCAAAATTTGATGAAAAAACAAGACTGAGTTTAACCCCTTAATGTCCAATGACCGGCAGAGTCCGTCATTGGACGCATCCCCCTGTTTTGTGCAGGCTCCGGCGATGAGCCTGCACCTTTTCCGGCACATGACAGCTGATCTGATCAGCTGACATATGCCCCTAACAGCCATGGGTGGAATCGCGATCTACCCGCAGCTGTTAACATGTTAAATGCCACTGTCAAACTCAGGAAGCAGGAAGCACGTCATTACTTCCTCCCATCGGCGCCCATGTCACTTGATTGCGGGTGGCCAATGGGTTGGCATGACAACTCTGGGTCAGCAGGAGACCCCTGTGGTTGTCATAGCCTGATAGCTATGAGCGCCGCCCAGCGGTCGGCTCTCATAGCAAGTGAGGTATTCTGCTACATACAGGCGAACTGTTCATTGTATGTAGCAGAGCGTATCAGGTTATGGCAGCTTCTAGTCTCCCATGGAGACTATTGAAGCATGCCAAAAGTAGAAAAAAAGTTTTTAAAAATATTTAAAAAAATATAAACGTTCAGATCACCCCCCTTTCGCCCCATTCAAAATAAAATACAAAAAAAATCAAATATACACATATTTAGTATCACTGCGTTTAGAATTGCCCGATCTATCAATATATAAAAAGAATCCCGTCGGTAAATGGCATAGCGAGAAAAAAAATCGAAACACCAGAATTACGTTTTTTTGGTTGCTAAATAGCTTTATAGGGGCACCACGGATTGTGGGATCACACTCAGACCTGAAATACAACAGTACCACAGAAAAAAAGGAAGAAAGACCAGGTCTATAAGCACAGGGATCACCACATTAAATGTTAAACAAAACACAGCTTTATTCAATACAAGTAGCAAACGACATATATTTAAAAACATTTAAAAGAAGCACAAACTTGCCATATACAGAAGCCCACAATAGGGCAAGTAGCCCACACAAAAACTCTTAGGACATGAACATATAGAGTGACAAAATCACTGTGGCCAGCCCCTATATGGACAGCATATCCTTGTAATATGGACAACGCAAATAGAAATGGACAGCCAGATAACACAGACCATATAAAATAGTGACGCCGTGCACCATAGTACGCATGCCTATAGGGTCTATGCAAGAAATGGATAAAGTGTAACATGCATAAATCTTACACACTGCATAGGTAAATACATAGATAAAGTCTGACCATTGAGCTGCCTAATAACACCAACCAAATGAAAAAATAATACATGGAGAGGCCGTCCACAAATACCTAACAGCAGACTGTAATACAAAGGCCCTGGGGAGCAACATCAGCCCAGTATTCCATAAAGTGCGAAGTCACTAATAGATCAATGTCCTTATAGTTACCACTCTAAGGTTTTCCAATATAAAAGGCCGCTAGGCAGAGTCCAAGTGTGGGCTACACAACAACCCAGTAGCCCACACTTGGACTCTGCCTAGCCTAGACTTTATCTATGTATTTGTCCATATTACAAGGATATGCTGTCCATATAGGGGCTGGCCACAGTGATTTTGTCACTCTATATGTTCATGTCCTAAGAGTTTTTGTGTGGGCTACTTGCCCTATTGTGGGCTTCTGTATATGGCAAGTTTGTGCTTCTTTTAAATGTTTTTAAATATATGTGGTTTGCTACTTGTATTGAATAAAGCTGTGTTTTGTTTAACATTTAATGTGGTGATCCCTGTGCTTATAGACCTGGTCTTTCTTCCTTTTTTTCTGTGTTTTTTTTGGTTGCTGCAACATTGCAATAAAATGCAATAACGGGCGATCAAAAGATGGTATCTGCACCAAAATGGTATCAATAAAAATGTCAGACTGGTGCACAAAAAAATAGGCCCTCACCCGGGCCCCATATCTCAAAAACTAGAGACGCTACTGGTCTTGGTAAATGGCAACCTTTTTTTTTTTACAAACTTTGGAATTTTTTTCATCACTCTTAGATAAAAGTGATTAAGTGATCAAGTGATCAAGAAATCACTTAAACAGAACCTGCCTGACAAAGTGAAGGAGACCAAAATATCCTCAAAAGCTAGATATCATGCCGCCATCCAAAGAAATTATGGAACAAATGAGAAACAGCGTAATTGAGATTATCATTCTGAAAAAGGAAATAAAGCTATTTCTAAAGCTTTCCACAAATGGTAAAAACATGGCAAAAACATTGAACAGTGATGAACCTTCCCAGGAGTGGCTGGCCAACCAAAATAGCCCTAAGAGGTTACAAAAAACCCCACAACCACATCAAAATTACTGCAGATCTCATTGACTCCACCATAAGAAAGAGACTGGGCAAAAATGGCCTGCATAGTAGAGTTCAAAGACGAAAACCATTGCTGAGCAATAAGAACATAAAAGCTTGTCTCAGTTTTGCCAGAAAACATGTTGATTCCCAAGACTTTTGGGAGAATACTCTGTGGACTGACAAGCCAAAAGCTGAAATTTTTGGAAGGTGTGTGTCTCATTACATCTGACCTAGAAGTAGCACAGCATTTCAGAAAATGAACATCATACCAACAATAAAACGTGGTGGTAATGTGATGGTCAGAAGCTGTGTTGTTACTTCAGTACCTGGAAGACTTGCTGTGGTAAATGGGTTATGCAGCAGAACAATAATCCAAAACACACTAGCAAGTCCATCTCTAAATGGCTTAGATAAAACAAAATTAAGACTTTGGAGTGGCCAATTTAACCCCTTTCTGCTAGCTGAAGGAATAGTACGTCAGCTGGCAGTATCCCCCGCTTTGAGGTGGGCTTCGGCGGTGTGCCCACCTCAAAGCCACGACATGTCAGCTGTTTTCAACAGCTGACATGTGCCCGCAATAGGCGCAAGCAGAATCGCGATTCGCCCGCTCCCATTAACTAGTTAAATGCCGCTGTCAAACTCTGATGACAGCGGCATTTAACAAGTGCTGTCGGACACACGGCCGGAATTACGCACACCGCTGACTCCTGTCACGTGATCGGGGTCATCGGTACGTTGCCATCACAACCAGAGATCTCCTGAAGACCTCTATGGTTGTTGATGGATTACTATGAGCGCCACCCTGTGGTCGGCGCTCATAGCAGTGCTGTAATTCAGCTACATAGAGGTGATCTGTGCATCACCTCTTTGTAGCAGAGGCGATCGAGTAGTGGATGCTTCTAGCCTCCCATGGAGGCTATTGAAGCGTGCCAAAATTTTAAAAAATATATGTTTAAAAATATAAAAAAATAAAAAATTTCAAATCACCCCTCTTTCGCCCAAATCAAAATAAAACAATAAATAAAATCAAACCTACACATATTTGGTATCGCCACATTCAGAATCGCCAGATCTATAAATTAAAAAAAAATTAACCTGATTGCTAAACGGTGTAGAGAGAAAAAAAAACAAAACGCCAAAATTTCATTTTTTGGGTCACCGCGACATTGCATTAAAATGCGATAACAGGCAAAGAACATATCTGCACAAAAATGGTATAATTAAAAACGTCATCTCGGCACGCAAAAAATAAGCCTTCACCCAACCCCAGATCACGAAAAATTGAGACGCTATCAGTATTGGAAAATTGCGCAATTTGTTGTTTTTTTTAGCAAACTTTAGATTTTTTTTGCCACTTAGATAAACGAGAACCTAGACATTTTTCGTGTCTATGAATTTGTAATAACCTAGAGAACCATAATGACAGGTCAGTTTTAGCATTTAGTGAACCTAGCAAAAAAGCCAAACAAAAAAACAGTATGGGATTGCATTTTTTTGCAATTTCATCGCTCTTGGATTTTTTTTCCCATTTTCTGTTACACAACATGCTAAAACCAATGATATCGTTCAAAAGTGCAACTCGTCCCGCAAAAAATAAGCCCTCACATGGCCATATTGACAGAAAAATAAAAAGTTAAGTTATGGCTCTGGGAAGAAGGGGAGCGAAAAATGAAAGCGAAAAAACAAAAAAAGCTTCATGTGTTAAGGGGTTAAAGCTTCAGGGGTTAAGGGGACCTTAATCCTATTGAGATGCTGTAGCATGACCATAAAACTAAAAAAGGCGGTTCATGCTCAGAAAACCCTCCAATGTGGCTGAATCACAACAATTCTGCAAAGATGAGTGGACCAAAAGCGTTGTAAAAGACTTATTGCCAGTTATCGCAAACTCTTCATTGCAGTTGATGCTGGTAAGGGTGACCCAACCAGTTAGTAGGTTTTTAGGGGGCAATCACTTTTTGACACAGGGCCCTGTAGGTTTGTATTTCTTTTTCCATTAATGCAGACCTTCCTTTATAAACTTCATTTTGTGATTACTTGTGTTATTTTTGTCTAATATTTAAATTTGTTTGGAGATCAGAATCATTTAAGTGTGACAAGCATGCAAAAAAATAGAAAATCAGGAAGGGGCAAACACTTTTTCACACAACTGTATATTAAGGTAACTTTCACATTACTATGGGTGTATTTGCGTTAACAAGAAAAAGCTTGAAAGAGATTCAACACAGTCTAAGGAGACCTCAGAATGTTTTCAGGATATATTGGAGGCTTTGCAGTAATTGTTGTCCACCACAAATCAAATTATGTGGGAAAAATTCTGCAATGCTGGTGAATTTGAATCTCAAAATATTTGCTTATCTCTTAAAAGGAATCTATCCCATAATTTGTCCTTGAAAAACGTTATGTATTACTATAATAAACCACTAGGTGGAAACATCACACAACTATAAGTTTGAGAAACAGTGAATTTCAGGACTGACTACAAACTGAGCACTCACTGAGTGTCTCACAGGCATCTACAATCCTCAATGCTCCAGCTGTTGTGAAACTACAACTCCCAACATGCATTGACAGACACTTGAATGCCTATAGCTATGAGACAGGAAAAAGATATATATCTTTGTACCGTGTTAGCCAGTAGATAGGAAAAATAATATTTTAATCATCTGGACGGAGTCTAAGCCACAGCTAAAGACGTTCCATGAACAGTTTAATCAATTTCATCCTACCATTATGTTAACACTCGACTACTCCAGCACTGAAATTAACTTTTTGGACACCATCATTAAGCTGCAGAACAATGAAATACAGACATCCCTGTATCAGAAGCCAATCGACCGTCCAACATACCTTAAGGCCATGTGCACACGTTAAGTATTTTTCGCGTTTTTTTGCGTTTTTTCGCTATAAAAACGTGATAAAAACGCGAAAAAAACACTTACATATGCCTCCCATTATTTTAAGTTTATTCCGCATTTTTTGTGCAAATGTAGCCTTTTTTTCCGCGAAAAAATCGCATCACGGAAAAAAAAGCAACATGTTCATTAAAATGCGGAATTGCAGGGGATTCCGCACACCTAGGGGTCCATTGATCTGCTTACTTCCCGCACGGGGCTGTGCCCACCATGCGGGAAGTAAGCAGATTATGTGCGGTTGGTACCCAGGGTGGAGGAGAGGAGACTCTCCTCCACGCACTGGGCACCATATAAGTGGTCAAAAAATAAGAATTAAAATAAAAAATAGCGATATACTCACCCTCGATGTCTTCCCGCCTCCACTGCACGCTGTCGCTTCGGTTCCTGTAGCTGATGTGCGGCGAAGGACCTTGCCGATGACGTCACTGTCCTGTGATTGGTCGTGAGCGGTCATGTGACCGCTCACGTGACCGTGACGTCACGGAAGGTCCTGTGCGCACAGACCAGCTATAGGAAGACGAACGGACGCCGCTGATGAGATGTCTGGGTGAGTATAAGCATTTTTTTATTTTTTTAATTATTTTTAAACATTCTATCTTTTACTATAGATGCTGCATAAGCTGCATCTATAGTAAAAAGTTGGTCACACTTGTCAAACAGTATGTTTGACAAGTGTGACCAACTTGTCAGTCAGTTTTCCAAGCGATGCTACAGATCGCTTGGAAAACTTTAGCATTCTGCAAGCTAATTACGCTTGCAGAATGCTAAAAAAACGCGAAAAAAACGGAAAAAAAACGCAAAAAAAAAAATGCGGATTTCTTGCAGAAAATTTCCGGTTTTCTTCAGGAAATTTCTGCAAGAAATCCGCAACGTGTGCACATACACTAAACGGGACAGTTTCCATCCAAACCACATAAAAATCTATTGTCTACAGCCAAGCCATCAGATACAATTGTATTTGTTCCAACCCCATGGATAAGGATAAAACACCATGGTCGCCTCAGAAAGACCTTTTTAAATCAGGGCTACCATCCAAGAACAATTCAAAACCAAATTACAAGAGCCACCAGAATATCAAGGAATCCTCTCCTACATTACAAAGCTGAAGAAGAAAATAACCCGGTACCTCTAGTAGTTACCTACAATCCAAATCTGGAGGTACTAAGGGGAGCTGCACGTAAATTACAACCTTTACTACAAAAAGATGCCCGATTACAATCCATTTTTCCAGAGCCCCCCACTACTGTGTTTTAGGAAGCCCCCAAATCTAAGAGGCATCATTGTCAGTAGCTCCCTGTCCTCTACAACAGCTGCAGGAACCTTTCTTTGCAACCAGAAAAAAAATTAAAACCTGTCCATTTATAATGACCACGGGCAAGATAAAGATCCCCAACTCACATCACGACTACAAGATACCAGGTACTTTCAGCTGCATCACATTTAATGCGTTGTACCTAATTTGTACTAAATGTCCAACTGGGGATCTGTATGTAGGGGAGACAGGGCAAAAGCTGAGAACAAGGATCAACTCTAACGCCACACAATAAGAGAAAAAAGAATGGATCTACCTGTGGCAAAACATTTTCGTATGAAAGATCACAGCACCGTGGACATGAGATTACTTGTATTAAAGGGTAATTTCAAATCTCAGACAGAAGAGTCTGGGAATATAAACTGATGGCGACCTTTGACACTGTCAGTGCAGGAATGAATGTGTCGCATAGATTTATGTCTTTTTACATCAATTAAGGAATTTGCTCCTCAGACCTTGTGGGGGCATCACAACACAGAACCAGACTTCAGTCAGAGGACAATAAAACATTGACACTCCTTATCTATGGACTGTTCCAA
The DNA here is from genome assembly GCF_051348905.1 of Ranitomeya variabilis. NCBI lineage: Eukaryota > Metazoa > Chordata > Amphibia > Anura > Dendrobatidae > Ranitomeya > Ranitomeya variabilis. Next base: position 225,713,251 of record NC_135232.1, on the reverse strand, counting down.
TATTTATTGACATAACTGTTAATCACTCTCCCATAATGGTAGTTTTGCTTCACGTCACCTGTCTTATCTATGACATTTCTGTTCTGCGTTGTGCATAAATATGTGATTCTCCAGAATTTATATTAGTCTATGCCTGATGAAGAGACCTGAGTAGTCTCGAAAGCTTGTAATTTGTTACCATCTTTTCAGTTATCTATTAAAAGGTATCAACCACTGAGGACTCTCAATTCTAATTTTTTTTTATAGCTATGAGGAAACTGGGAGTTGTAGGTTTCAGCTGGAGTAATGAAAGGTGGTGGACCCTGGTTTAAAGCTTTAAGCAACTTTGAAACAATACTTTTTTTTTATTTACATTGCAGTTGGGGCTCTTAATCGCTTTGTTTGGATCTTACTACTAGGAAATGAAGCCATTTTCATTTTTTCACTTTTATTTTTTTCCTTGTCTGTTTTTCAATGTTTTTTCTCTTTCCAGCAACATGCTAGTATGAAAGCCTTTTTGTGGGACTAGTTATAGTTGTGAATGGCATCATTCATTTAACATACAATGTTGTGAAAAATGGGAATTAAAAAATCTATTTATAAATGTAAAAAATTCTTGGAAACTTTTTTTGGTTTCAGTTGTTTTAATTTTAAGACCCATAGCTGTTTATTTTTATTCAATAGATGTGTATGAGGACTTGTTTTCTGCAAGACTAACTTTAGTTGGTTTTTTTTTATTGGTAACATTTTGGAGTCCTCATTACTTCCTGATCTCTTTTTACTCTATTTTGAGGATCAAAAAAACAGCAATTTAGCATTTTTTTTTACATTTTGAGCTTCAATGAATGGCATAAATGTTTTTATATTTATTGGGGTCTAACAGCATCTAATCGCTGCGTATCACTGTGATCCTTTCATTTAATGATGATGTAATGCAATTGGTCTGCTGTTTTATTAGCGTTTATTGGTAAAAATATGACTGCGGTAATTTCCTGCAAGTTGTAAAACGCTCACTCATTGGATGCAGATTATACATAAAGGCTATATATAGATGGTGTGTTTGGCTGGCAGCCATTCATGTCATTGCCCCATCCCCTGATGATGCCGCACATGCGGTGAAACATGTTGAGGAGTCAAGTGCGATAACATTGTCCTATACCGCCCTTAAGGTGTATTAACCCAATGAATATATACAATCAAATTTTCAGGAATAATCTAATTTGAGGCATATTAAGGACAAGTTTTATACCGTTAGTATTTTAAAAGTACACATAATAAAAGTTACATTTTATGGTTTGATAGAGAAGGATTTTGGGGGGGTTCTCCCCAATATGTTAATAATTGATGTATCCCTCCAAAGCCATTTTTGTCCTCTAATTTTGGTTTGAACATGCAAAAGAATAACAAATCAGGAAGGGAGCATTTTTTTTGGAAGTGCATTGAACAGCAAGGTGGATTGCTGCTGAGGGGAAAAAGAAAAAAAAATCTCTTTAAATCTTCAGCTTAGCGAGTGTGAACGAGCTGGGTGTGACCTGAGCGTAAGTGCGAACGGCGGTAAGTGTGTGACTTTGGATTCAGTGACTTTGGATTCAGGGAATTTCCATGGGAGGAATTACTGAATTGCTATTTGTATTTTATTAATACTTTGTATTTATTTTTTATTTAACGTTTCTGTCTGGTGGAATCCCCATTAGGAAATGTGCTCCACTATTGTTAATGCCATCCAGTGCACATCTTGCCACATGTATGCAGTCCTTGAGCAGCTGGTCGAGGGTGCATACTGCTGTGCGAGATGTGAGCACGTTGTGCATTTGGAAGCCCAGATTCTGAATCTAAATGTGCAGCTGGCAACACTGAGATCCATTGACAATATGGAAAGAAGTCTTCTGCTCACTGAGCTCAATGTGATAGATGAGGGGGGGTGGTAGGATGGAGCTGCAGGACAGTGGAGCAGCAAGCTGGGTGACAGAAAGTGGGGTAGAGGGAAGAGTGCCAGGGAGGTTAGTCCTGATCTGGCACACCCCAATAAGTTTGCTAAGTTGGCAGATGAGGGGGGCGCCAGTACAGGGGTAGCACTGCTGCAGCCAGGCATGTCCTCTGAAAGCCGGAGGAGTGACTGTTAGGGTACCGTCTCACAGTGGCACTTTTGTCGCTACGACGGCACGATCCGTGACGTTCCAGCGATATCCATATGATATCGCTGTGTCTGACATGCAGCAGTGATCAGGGACCCTGCTGAGAATCGTACGTCGTAGCAGATCGTTTGGAACTTTATTTCGTTGCTGGATCTCCCGCTGTCATCGCTGGATCGGTGTGTGTGACACCGATCCAGCGATGCGTTCGCTTGTAACCAGGGTAAACATTGGGTTACTAAGCGCAGGGCCGCGCTTAGTAACCCGATGTTTACCCTGGTTACCATCGTAAATGTAAAAAAAAAAAAACCGTACATACTCACATTCCGGTGTCCGTCAGGTCCCTAGCTGTTGTGAATTCTGTTGTGGGTTCTGCTCTTGGGCTCCCTCCGGTGGTTGTGAGTGGTAGTGCTGCTGTTTGTCCTTCACAGCAGTCATCAGGTGCTTCCACTTTGGACGGGACTATTTAGTCTGGCTTCACCCTTTAGTGAGTGCCAGTTGTCCATTGTTTTTCTGGAGGATTCACATCTCTGCTTGGTTCCTCCTGCTGGATTGTCCAAATCATCAAAGATAAGTCCTGGCTTTGTTTTTGCAGTCCACATGCGGTGGACTTTATAGTTCAGTGAATTGCTATGTTTTTTCTTGTCCAGCTTTGTCTGTGTAAGGATTTATTCAGCCAAGCTGGAAGCTCTGGAGTCGCAGAGTTACCCTCCATGCCTTTAGTTAGGTGTGGAGATTTTTGTATTCTCTGTGGTGGATTTTGTAGTATTTTAATACTGACCGCACAGTACTCTGTCCTGTCTTTTCTTTCTAGGTAGCGTGGCCTCCTTTGCTAAATTCTGTTTTCAGTCTGCGTTTGTAATTTCCCTCTCCTCTCACAGTCAATATTTGTGGGGGGCTGTCTTTCCTTTGGGGATTTTCTCTGAGGCAAGATAGTTTTCCTGTTTCTTTCTTTACGGGTAATTAGTCCTCCGGCTGTGACGAGGTGTCGAGGGAGTGACAGGAACATCCCACGGCTACTTATAGTTGCGGTGTTAAGTTCAGTGTCTGCGGTCAGTATAGAGGCCACCTACTCCAGAGCTCGTCCATGCTGCTCCTAGGCCACCAGATCATAACAGTACAACTGGCCAACAATGAGTTAACCGCATCTCAAAAGAAGGGAAAGAAAGTGCTGAGCCATTTTTTTTCTATACTCTGTTTTTTTTTTCCCCTCTTCACCTCTGGGTGGCTCAAGAGTTAGGCGCTGACATGGATGTTCAGGGACTTGCTTCTCGGGTGGATCAACTTGCTGCTAGAGTACAGGGTATTTCTGATTATATCGTGCAGACTCCTGTTTTAGAGCCTAGAATTCCTACCCCCGATCTGTTTTTTGGGGACAGGTCCAAATTTTTGAGCTTTAAAAATAACTGTAAACAGTTTTTTGCTCTGAAGCCCCGTTCCTCTGGTGATCCCATCCAGCAGGTAAAAATTGTCATTTCTCTGTTGCGTGGCGACCCGCAGGATTGGGCATTTTCCCTGGAATCTGGGAATCCGGCCTTGCTTAATATAGACACCTTTTTTCAGGCGCTTGGGTTATTGTATGATGAACCTAATTCTGTGGATCATGCTGAGAAAACCTTGTTGGACCTGTGTCAGGGTCAAGAAGCGGCAGAATCATATTGCCAGAAATTTAGAAAATGGTCTGTGCTTACTAAGTGGAATGAGGATGCTTTGGCGGCAATTTTCAGAAAGGGTCTTTCTGAATCTGTTAAAGATGTTATGGTGGGCTTCCCCACGCCTGCAGGTTTGAGTGATTCTATGTCTCTGGCCATTCAAATTGATCGGCGCTTGCGTGAGCGCAGAGTTGTGCACACTATGGCATTGTCTTCCGAGCGGAGTCCTGAGCCTATGCAGTGTGATAGGATTGTGTCTAGAGCTGAACATCAAGGATTCAGACGTCAGAATAGGTTGTGCTTTTACTGCGGCGATTCTGCTCATGTTATTTCTGATTGCCCTAAGCGTGCCAAGAGAATCGCTAATTCCGTTACCATCAGTACTGTACAACCTAAATTTCTGTTATCTGTGACCCTGATCTGCTCATTATCGTCATTCTCTGTCATGGCATTTGTGGATTCAGGTGCCGCTTTAAATTTGATGGACTTAGAATTTGCCAGACGTTGTGGTTTTCCCTTACAGCCTTTGCGGAGTCCTATCCCTTTGAGGGGTATTGATGCTACACCATTGGCTAAAAATAAACCTCAGTTTTGGACACAGTTAACCATGTGCATGGCGCCAGCCCATCAGGAAGATTGTCGTTTCCTGGTGTTGCATAATTTGCATGATGCTATTGTGCTGGGGTTTCCATGGTTACAGGTACATAATCCGGTGTTGGATTGGAAATCTATGTCTGTGACTAGTTGGGGTTGTCAGGGGGTTCATGATGACGTTCCTCTGATGTCAATTTCCTCCTCCCCCTCTTCTGAAATTCCTGAGTTTCTGTCAGATTTCCAGGATGTTTTCGATGAGCCCAAGTCCAGTTCCCTTCCACCGCATAGGGACTGTGATTGTGCTATTGACTTGATTCCAGGCTCTAAGTTTCCTAAGAGCCGACTTTTCAACCTGTCTGTGCCAGAACATACCGCCATGCGGAGCTATGTAAAGGAGTCTTTGGAGAAGGGGCATATTCGGCCATCTTCTTCTCCATTGGGAGCAGGTTTTTTTTTTGTTGCCAAGAAGGATGGCTCCTTGAGACCCTGTATTGATTATCGCCTCTTGAATAAGATCACGGTCAAATTCCAATACCCTTTGCCTTTGCTTTCTGATTTGTTTGCCAGGATTAAGGGGGCTAGTTGGTTTACTAAGATTGACCTTCGAGGGGCATATAATCTTGTTCGTATTAAGCAGGGTGACGAATGGAAAACTGCGTTTAATACGCCCGAGGGCCATTTTGAATATCTTGTGATGCCATTCGGACTCTCTAATGCCCCATCTGTGTTTCAGTCCTTCATGCATGATATTTTATCTTGATAAATTCATGATTGTATATTTGGATGATATTTTGATTTTTTCAGATGATTGGGAGTCTCATGTGAAACAAGTCAGGATGGTATTTCAGGTCCTTCGTGATAATGCCTTGTTTGTGAAGGGGTCTAAGTGCCTCTTTGGAGTACAGAAGGTTTCTTTTTTGGGCTTCATTTTTTCTCCATCATCTATAGAAATGGATCCGGTTAAGGTTCAGGCCATTCATGATTGGATCCAGCCCACATCCGTGAAGAGCCTTCAGAAATTTTGGGGCTTTGCTAATTTTTATCGCTGTTTCATTGCCAACTTCTCCAGTGTGGTTAAACCCCTGACCGATTTGACGAGGAAGGGCGCTGATGTAGCTAATTGGTCCTCTGAGGCTGTTTCTGCCTTTCATTTCGATTTACTTCTGCCCCTGTGTTGCGTCAGCCGGATGTTTCTCTTCCTTTTCAGGTTGAGGTTGACGCTTCTGAGATTGGGGCAGGGGCCGTTTTGTCTCAGAGGAATTCTGATGGTTCCTTGATGAAACCGTGTGCCTTCTTTTCTCGAAAGTTTTCGCCTGTGGAACGCAATTATGATGTCGGAAATCGTGAGTTGTTGGCTATGAAGTGGGAATTTGAGGAGTGGCGACATTGGCTTGAGGGGGCCAAGCACCGTATTGTGGTCTTGACCGATCATAAGAATCTGATTTACCTCGAGTCTGCCAAACGGCTGAATCCTAGACAGGCCCGATGGTCCCTGTTTTTCTCCCGTTTTGATTTTGTTGTCTCGTATCTTCCAGGTTCTAAGAATGTTAAGGCTGATGCCCTTTCTAGGAGTTTTTTGCCTGATTCTCCTGAGGTCCTTGAACCGGTCGGCATTCTGAAAGAAGGGGTGGTCCTTTCTGCCATTTCCCCTGATTTACGGCGGGTTCTTCAGGAATTTCAGGCTGATAGACCTGACCGCTGTCCTGTGGGGAAATTGTTTGTTCCTGACAGATGGACTAGTAGAGTGATTTCTGAGGTTCACTGTTCTGTGTTGGCTGGTCATCCTGGTATTTTTGGTACCAGAGATTTGGTTGGTAGGTCCTTTTGGTGGCCTTCGTTGTCACGTGATGTGCATTCTTTTGTGCAGTCCTGTGGGACTTGTGCGCTGGCCAAGCCTTGTTGTTCCCGTGCTAGTGGGTTACTTTTGCCATTGCCGGTCCCTGAGAGGCCCTGGACGCATATTTCTATGGATTTTATTTCTGATCTTCCGGTTTCCCAGAGGATGTCGGTTATCTGGGTTGTTTGTGACCGGTTTTCTAAGATGGTTCATTTGGTGCCTTTGCCTAAATTGCCTTCCTCTTCAGAGTTGGTTCCGTTGTTTTTTCAGCATGTGGTTCGTTTGCATGGTATTCCGGAGAATATTGTGTCCGACAGAGGTTCCCAGTTTGTTTCTAGGTTTTGGCGGGCCTTTTGTGCTAGGCTGGGCATTGATTTGTCTTTTTCTTCTGCATTTCATCCTCAGACAAATGGCCAGACCGAGCGAACTAATCAGACTTTGGAGACTTATTTGAGATGCTTTGTGTCTGCCGATCAGGATGATTGGGTGGCCTTTTTGCCATTGGCCGAGTTTGCCCTTAATAATCGGGCTAGTTCGGCTACTTTGGTTTCGCCTTTTTTTTGTAATTTTGGTTTTCATCCTCGTTTTTCTCCTGGGCAGGTTGAGCCTTCTGACTGTCCTGGTGTGGATTCTGTGGTTGACAGGTTGCAGCAGATTTGGGCTCATGTGGTGGACAATTTGGTGTTGTCTCAGGAGGAGGCTCAACGTTTTGCTAACCGTCGTCGGTGTGTTGGTTCCCGGCTTCGGGTTGGGATTTGGTTTGGTTGTCTTCCCGTCATGTTCCTATGAAGGTCTCTTCCCCTAAGTTTAAGCCTCGGTTTATTGGTCCTTATAGGATTTCTGAGATTATTAATCCGGTGTCTTTTCGATTGGCGCTTCCGGCCTCTTTTGCTATCCATAATGTCTTCCATAGATCTTTATTGCGGAAATATGTGGTGCCCGTTGTTCCCTCTGTTGATCCTCCAGCCCCTGTTTTGGTTGATGGGGAGTTGGAGTATGTGGTTGAGAAGATTTTGGATTCTTGTTTTTCGAGGCGGAGGCTTCAGTACTTTGTCAAATGGAAGGGTTATGGCCAGGAGGATAATTCTTGGGTTTTTGCTTCTGATGTCCATGCTGCTGATTTGGTTCATGCTTTTCATCTGGCTCGTCCTGATCGGCCTGGGGGCTCTGGTGAGGGTTCGGTGACCCCTCCTCAAGGGGGGGGGTACTGTTGTGAATTTTGCTTTTGGGCTCCCTCCGGTGGTTGTAGGTGGTAATGCAGTTGCCCCTGAGTTGCAGTCCTGGTCAGGTGTATGTGCTGATTGCAGTTCTGACTGGGGTATTTAGGCGTGCAGGATTCATTAGTCCTTGCCAGTTGTCAATTGTTGTTGGGAGGTGTTGGACCTCTGCTTGGTTCCTCCTGCCTTTCTGCCAAATCAGCAAAGATAAGTGTCTGTTTTTTTTTCCTGTGGCACACATGCTATGTGCTTCAAAATTCAGTGCTATTCTTTGTGTTTTCTTGTCCAGTTTAGATTGTGTCAGTATTTTCTCAGTCTTGTTGGATTCTCTGGAGTGGCAGATATACATTCCATGTCTTTAGTTAGATTGTGGAACTTTTTGTATTATCTGCTGTGGATATTTTTGGAAGGGTTTTAATACTGACCGCCTAGTAATCTGTCCTATCCTTTCCTATTTAGCTAGAGTGGCCTCTTTTGCTAAATCCTGTTTTCTACCTGCGTGTGTCTATTCTTCTCCTACTCACAGTCATTATTCGTGGGGGGCTGCCTATCCTTTGGAGGTCTGCTCTGAGGCAAGGTAGCATTCCTATTTCCATCTATAGGGGTATTTAGTCTTCCGGCTGTGTCGAGGTGTCTAGGGTATGTTAGGCACACCCCACGGCTACTTCTAGTTGCGGTGTTAGTTCAGGATTTGCGGTCAGTACAGGTTCCACCGACTCCAGAGAAAGTTTCATGTGGCTCCAAGGTCACCAGTTCATAACAGGAAGCCATTTCGAGACAGAATCCTACAAACTGTTCTAGTTGACACCGGGACTTGAGGTGACCAGGCCTGTTGGAGCTCTGCTGCAGTGGAAAAGGGGCCTGCTTTGGATTTTCTAACCAACAAATGTTCATCCTGAGAAGTTGTCTTGCGGGGTCTGCCACATTTGGGCTTGTCAAACACATCTCCAGTCTCTTCAAATCTATTTTTAATTCTTTGTACTTGACGCTGAGAAACATTAATGGTGCCAGCCTGTTAAATATGCTTATTTTGCACATTTATTTAATCAAGACTATTCACCAGGTGCATTACTCTTAAAGAAAAATGTCATGATATTCTCATAAAAAATTGTAGTGGTTTATTGAATTGTCCACAGAAAAACCAAATTGCAGCAAAACATAAAAATAGATGAAATAGTTACGATCAGATTGTCCATGTGTAAATATCAGCGCTTGTTACTCATCTTTCCCAAAGTTCTGAATGGTAAAAGCCGTCTGTGTGAAATCTGAAGTCATCATGGCTACCAGCTGTTCCTTCCTTGAGTGACTTGTCTGATGTCCATGGAGAATGATGGTAAAAGCAGGAGGTGACAGCCGCACGTGACAAAAGCCCCCACACCCTCCTAAGAGACGTTATTTATATGTTCCACAGACCACGTGTTCCCCTTTATATGGTGTTGACTTACACTCTGAGCTACACACACAGAAATAGCTTTTTGTAATTTCAGAAAGAAGCAATGTGCTCAGTACAGAGTAAGAATAAGAATAATTCAATTAATAATTAATATTTAACAATTCTCCTTTTGAGGGTGACAAACATTGATTGGAACCCTCAAATAAAACATATTAATACGATCTTCCTTCTTCTTTTCTTCTTCTTTGGCAAAATAATTGAATGTTCGTAATAATATAAATAATAATAATATTGTTATACATACTCAATAATATAATGATATGTAAATTCATGTTATGGTAAGCTGTGACTAATATTTATATAAAATATATAATTATATTTCCCTATACTTAATTGAAGTATCTCAGGTCTGATCATCATCTGATGTCATCTGGTCTTCATCTTGATGTCTTCTTGGTTCTTTTAAAACAATCTTTATTATAATTCTTTTGAAATAGATGATAGCATGTAGATATTGTAGAGACTGTGTGTCATGTGTCAAAGTCCATAAATTTAAATTTTGATAAGAAAACAAAGTTCATAGATGAAATGTAGCTTTAATATCTGTGAAGTGTCACCTTTAAAGACCTGGACTTACATTGGCTCGCCTTGGATCTGGAATCCTTCCATATCATCCGCATTGGTCTTGGAACAGGTGTGACATCTTTGGTCAGCACAGCAAGGGTTACATTGACTCTTCCCTGCTAATCATAGCACCATAACCAGTCTTTAGTGCACAGGACACATGTCAGGGTTGTAGCGTCCTGACAATTACCTGATTGTTCACCAGCTTTCATGGAAGTCTTATAGGTGATAGGAAACCACTGGAACATGATAAAACATAATAACACAGTTCATCTTAGCATCACAGGATCATCGTCCTCTTCAATTGTGGTTGTCAGTTTAGATACTGCACTCATAGTTGTCAGTGATGGATGCTGCAATTGACACAGACTATTATTACTCAGAAATCATAGCATTGTTACCTTGTGGAAAATTCTGGATAACGGCTTTTTCTTCTTGCAACTTTTAAGAATCAATTAAATTTAAAAATATGAAAAGTCTTTATTAACGTAACTTCAGTACTTTGATTGAAGTCTTCATTACCTATTCTATACCAAATCTGGTAATTTTCCTCACTTATAATATCACAGCATACCATAGCAATCAATAATATCCATATCATTATTAAATTATATTAATATGGAATTTATATTTGGAAAAATAAAGTAATACATTATTAACCATATTCTTCATGTGATAAGACATTTTTATGTCATAGGTGTAATTTCTTTTTGAACCCATAGATGTCAGTGTGTCTTTTTATGTAGCAAATATTTCCATCTTTATTACTAAAACTTTATTAATAAACTATATTTATTAGACCAATAATATGTAAGAATGTGTAGCCATGAACCAAAATAAGAATATATGAATAAATGAATGAATGAGTGAAAGAATTGTTGTATTTAACTTAGAATTGAAACACTTCTCTTATAATGAAACCTTATGATCACTATATTTAATACAGCAATATTCTTGTAGACATTACTTTATTAAATATTGATTTTTTCTTCTTGAGATAAAAAATAAAAATTAATAATAAAAATGAAGTAAGAAAAAATTAAAAATGAAGAATAAAAATAAAAATAAGGCCTTTATATGTTGATGACAAATGCTGAGGTTATGTCTCAGTAACACATTTCCTTAATATTTTCATTAGCTAGATGTTGTCATAACCTTGGATTACCAAAATATTGAAATTATGCAACTTTGCATATAATACCCTTCATTAGACAAAAAATTACTTTTATAATACTTAATGTTATTATACCCAGTAGTATCTTATTAATATTTCTTCTTTATTAAAATGTGTGAAGAGGTATTGATGAAATGTGATGATGTAATCTGGATCAAAAACACATTTCCCCCTTAACCCCTTCTCGACATCGGACGAACTATACCGTCCGATGTCGGGTCCCCTGCTTTGATGTGCGCTCCGGCGGTGAGCGCACATCAAAGTCGCGACATGTCAGCTGTTTTTTACAGCTGACATGTGCGCGCAATAGCAGCGGGTGAAATCGCGATCACCCGCCGCTATTAACTAGTTAAATGCCGCTGTCAAACGCAGACAGCGGCATTTAACTACCGCATCCGGCCGGGCGGCCGGAAATGAGCGCATCGCCGACCCCCGTCACATGATCGGGGGTTGGCGATGAGTCAGGAAGGTAACCATAGAGGTCCTTGAGACCTCTGTGGTTATTGATCGCCGGTGGCTGTGAGCGCCCCCCTGTGGTCGGCGCTCACAGCACACCTGCATTTTAGCTACATAACAGCGATCTGATGATCGCTGTTATGTAGCAGAGCCGATCGGGCTGTGCCTGCTTCTAGCCTCCCATGGAGGGTATAGAAGCATGGAAAAAGTTTAAAAAAAAGTAAAAAAAAATGTGAAAAAAATAAAAAAAATATAAAAGTTTAAATCACCCCCCTTTCGCCCCAATCAAAATAAATCAATAAAAAAAAATCAGATCTACACATATTTGGTATCACCGCATTCAGAATCGCCCGATCTATCAATAAAAAAAAGCATTAACCTGATCGCAAAACAGCGTAACGAGAAAAAAAATCGAAACGACAGAATTACGTTTTTTTGGTCGCCGCGACATTGCATTAAAATGCAATAACGGGCGATCAAAAGAACGTATCTGCACCGAAATGCTATTATTAAAAACGCAAGCTTGGCACGCAAAAAATAAGCCCTCACCCGACCCCAGATCACGAAAAATGGAGACGCTACGGGTATCGGAAAATGGCGCAATTTTATTTATTTATTTTTTTGCAAAGTTTGGAATTTTTTTTCACCACTTAGGTAAAACATAACCTAGACATGTGAGGTGTCTATGAACTCGTACTGACCTGGAGAATCATAATGGCAGGTCAGTTTTATCATTTAGTGAACCTAGCAAAAAAAAAAAAAAAAAAAACAAGTGTGGGATTGCACTTTTTTTTCAATTTCACCGCACTTGGAATTTTTTTCCCGTTTTCTAGTACACGCCATGGTAAAACCAATGGTGTCATTCAAAAGTACAACTCGTCCTGCAAAAAAATAAGCCCTCACATGGCCAAATTGACGGAAAAATAAAAAAGTTATGGCTCTGGGAAGGAGGGGAGTGAAAAACGAAAATGGAAAAACGAAAAATCCCACGGTCATGAAGGGGTTAATACCAAAAATTATTATTTTATTAAAAAATTAATTTGTAAAAAACAAAATTAAAAAATAATTAATTGTATAACTGTCATTTCAGCTTGTGCCATATATGTTTGAAGATGTGTACCCATTTATGTAACCATTAAAAAAACACTGAATATCATGAAATTATCATTTGGAAAAATTATTCTAAATGTAGATTTTCTTGATAAACCATATTGATGTGTGATTGCACTTATTCACTATTAACTAAATCAAGAAATAATAATTACTAAAGAAATATAGAAATATATGTTGAGTAAATAATATATAGAATACCATGAGGCCTCTTCCATACTGTGCATACATTCCACATTAGTCTCTCTTACGTTAACTTCACTCTTAGCAGCTGCTCATACGTTCATCTGTCATCTGTCACTCAGACTGTGACACACATAGAAGTTGAAACTACATATTTCACATACAAAGAATAAGAATACATGTATATTAACTCAAAATATTGTATCCTAATTATCAATGTGCATTGTAAACTATTAAATTTAATATTTTAATATTTCTTTGAATATTCCCAAATACACATTATCTACAGTAACGCTATGTTCTAACCTATAGATAGGACTCATCCATAAGAAACTTGAGCATTTGTTCTACAGCTATATCTGGTACAGGCCTGCAACTGAATCCACTTGACTTGCAAAGGCTGAGGGGGTTTCTAAATTCTTAAACTGAAACAAAGGTATATGGTATCCTTATTTTTAACTCACAGTTGTCACATGTCATGCACCATGCAGTGAAAAAAACAAATTTTAGATTGTTACAGAACAAAAATTACAGTACACAAATTTTAGATTGTTAGTTATGTATTTTCTCTTAAGTGTTAAATATATAAAATCATGCAGTTATTATAACTTCCTGTGTAAATAAAGACATAAATCCACGTAAGAGGTTTTTTTTTTTGTTCAATTCCTGCTTTGAAATCAAAACTCTAAGAAAAAATAAACGATAAAAATTTATTTCATATTTATTCAGAAACAAAATAATTTAAATATGTTATACATATGTATATATTTAATAAATGTATTTAATGTAATTCTAATTATTATTACTGGAATAAATTGTTATTATTTCATTATACATATAAAAATACAGTTAATATAATCTCTACTTATACAAATATGCTACAGTATTTACTGAATACTATATTAATATATATAACTGCAGAATTATATTGTATAAAATAATTACATATTAATAAATAATACATTGCATAACTCATTTACACATCATATAATGTAATTACATTTTTAGCAAATTCCTAAACCAAAATTTATCTCTGTCGATAATTTGTTGAAAACTTCTATTTAAAATTGCCATTTTTAGACTTATGAGCTATGATAATAGAGTATTCAGCTCACTTCTTATGCACAACTGTTTCAGTCTGTCATTTTCCGCCATCTTTGCAGAGAGATCTGGCCCGTCAGCTTTTAACCCTTTCAGAGCAGCTTCAGTGGAGAACTTTTGAATCATTTGATAAGGCTTATAACAAATATGTAATTTTCTTCGTACTTTATAGATGTGATTTTGGGTCAGTTTTGGAGATTTTGATTTTGGCTTCTGATAGGATTTAATATATCTGTTTTCAAAAACTTAGTATAATTTGTTTTCCTTTCAAAATTCTCATGTTTTCTCGAAAAATCAAGGGATTGCGCACATTCAAATAAAGAATCTTTTTGTGACGCAATAACACAAGATGCAGGATTTAGGAATCCAAATTTGTTTACAAAAGAATTTATCATTGATTGTTTATTGAAATTTGTAATGACAGTTTTGTACAACCTTTCAAATATGGACATAAATGTAAAACTACATTCTTTCCGGCCAATCTTCAATTTTAGAAGAATATCAATAGCTGGATAATTTTCTTTTAAACCACAAAATATCAACATTTTTAATCTTTCTACATCAGTCATTTCTTCATGGAACTCATAATTCTGCATTTTTAATGAGAACCTTCTGGAAAAAGTTACTGGAAGCCACATTTTAAACAACTGATTTTTATCCTCATTAGTCAAATCAAACTTACCAGCAAAACTCAAATATCTCTGAATTTCTGCACACATGGATTTTGTCATCATATTCAGGAATGATTTTGCATAATTTTAACAAGATTTTCCTAGATTAAGTTTGGAGTAGGGCTTCTGAGTCTTCTATTTTTAGTGGCCCTTGTACATTTGTCTCTTGTACATCATCTTTGTCAGTTGTTATATCCTACGTTTCCTCCATCTTGTTTTTCATCATGAGACACAAGGTCATCTTGAGTGGCCATTACAGACACGTGTGTCACATCTTGTTTATTCTCCACATTACAGTCAATCTTGGGAACATCATTAATTTCCTTAGAAATTCTGTCTACACAGTCTTTTTTGGACTTTTCTGTAACAAACTTGTTAAATACATAAACCATATGTAAAACATTTTTAATTTGCTCTTTTTCTTTTTTTTCTAGATATTAGCTTAGAATCTAACTTTAGATTTGCTATCTTGCATTCTGCAAATAAGCTAAGCCAGAAAATTTCTAAGCTAGATTTGTACAAACTTACAAATTCCATCTGACTTGATTTAGCATATGTATTAATTAAATCCATTTTTCTTACCTTGAAATATCTCAGCTTGTAGTTCCTTTGTTAGACAACGCTGGGCTCCGATCATCAGCATGTCTATTTTCAGCACTTCCAATACTAGTGCTTGTCAATCCGTCTGACACCTGTTAAAGTCTCCTTACTCATAGGTTCTTGTGAGATCTTTGTGACTTGAAGTTTTGAAGTGGAATTCCTGAAAACTTGCACAACATCTAGCGAAGCTCTTCTCTCTTCCCCCGTGTGCAAGGTGAAGGAAATTCACGCAAAAATAGCACAAAAAATCAAAACTGGCTGGCTTGGCCAATGTCAAATATGCTTATTTTGCACATTTATTTAATCAAGACTATTCACCAGGTGCATTACTCTTAAAGAAAAATGTCATGATATTCTCATAAAAAATTGTAGTGGTTTATTGAATTGTCCACAGAAAAACCAAATTGCAGCAAAACATAAAAATAGATGAATAGTTACGAACAGATTGTCCATGTGTAAATATCAGCGCTTGTTACTCATCTTTCCCAAAGTTCTGAATGGTAAAAGCCATCTGTCTGTGTGAAATCTGAAGTCATCATGGCTACCAGCTGTTCCTTCCTTGTGTGACTTGTCTGATGTCCATGGAGAATGATGGTGAAAGCAGGAGGTGACAGCACGCATGTGACAAAAGCCCCCACACCCTCTTAAGAGACGTTATTTATATGTTCCACAGACCACATGTTCCCCTTTATATGGTGTTGACTTATACTCTGAGCTACACACACAGAAATAGCTTTTTGTAATGTTAGCAAGAAGCAATGTGCTCAGTACAGAATAAGAATAATTCTATTAATATTTAACACAGCCACCTCTTCAGTGGATCTGCTCTTCAGCCTCTTGATAATCAAGGCTTTGGTCGCAGGGTGGATTTTTGGCATGTTGTCAGAGCTCAAATTGCAGTTCAAATGAAGGTCTGGGGTGCTGGATTTCTTTTTATACACACACTAATTAACCGATCATTTACTGAGCACAGGTGAGGATGTAAACTAGGATTGGGTGCATTATATGACCAGGCGACAAAACTTTTGTCTTGCCAAAATCTGACCATTATGTGTCCATTAACTGATCAATATTTCTGCATTGATGCCAATTTATTTTCTTAACCTAAACCACATTTCGGAGGGTTTCAGCTTTCAAAATAATAATTTATACAATCAATGGATGAATTTAACGTCAGGTTATAAGCTTTTATTTACATAACATGGATAAGCGACATAACTTCTGCCAGGGAGTGTAATGCAGCCCCTAATATAATGCACCCCCATAGGCAGACTCTATAGTATAATGCAGCCCCTAATATAATGCACCCCCATAGGCAGCCTCTATAGTGTAATGCAGCCCATAATATAATATACTCCCATAGGCAGCCTCTATAGTATAATGCACCCCATAGGCAGACTCTATAGTATAATGCACCCCCATAGGCAGCCTCTATAGTATATTGCTGTCCATAATATAATGCACCCCCATAGGCAGCCTATATAGTATAATGCAGCCCCTAATATAGTGCACCCCCATAGGTAGCCTATATAGTATAATGCAGCCCCTAATACAATACACCCCCATAGGCAGCTTCTATAGCATAATGCACCCCCATTGACAGCCTCTATAGCATAATGCAACCCTATAGGCAGCCTCTATAGCATAATGTGCCCCATAGGCAGCCTCTATAGTATAATGCGCCCCCATAGGCAGCCTCTATAGCATAATGCACCCCTATAGGCAGCCTCTAAAATAATGCACCCCCATAAGCAGCCTCTATAGTATAATGCACCTCCATAGGCAGCCTCTATAGCATAATGCACCCCCAAAAGCAGCCTCTATAGCATAATGCACCCTCATAGGCAGCCTCTATAACAATGCAGCCCCATAGGTATCCTCTATAGTATAATGCACCCCCATCGGCAGCCTTTATAGCATAATGCACCCCATAGGCAGCCTCTATAGCATAATGCACCCCCATAGGCAGCCTCTATAGCATAATGCACCCACATAGACAGCCTCTATAGCATAATGCACCCCCATAGACAGCCTCTATAGCATAATGCAACCCCATAGGAAGCCTCTATAACAATGCACCCCCATAGGCAGCCTCTATAGCATAATGCAGCCCCATAAATAAAAATAAATTGCTCACTTCTTTCCTCCTGGTTCCTCTGCTGCTCTGAGCACCCGCACATCTCCGGACCGCAGGCGCCAAGTAGTGGTGAAGCCTTCGCACCCGCTGTCAGTGTCGGCATCGGTGACTTCAGACACTGAGAAGGGGATGTTGGGAGAGGGAGCGTAACTGTTGTGGATTCTGTTTGTGGGCTCCCTCTGGTGGTTACTGCTGGTACTGGGTGACTTTGGTGGGTTGCGGCCTTTGGTTTCCACCTGTCCATCAGAGGCTGGGTGTTTCCTATTTTACCTGGCCTTTCTGTCATTCCCTTGCCGGCTATCAATGTATTCAGATGTGCTCTGTTTAGTTCCTGCATACCTGCTCCCAGATCTTTCAGGATAAGCTAAGTGCTGATTTTCAGTTGTTTGGTTTTTTAGTCCAGCTTGCTTATTATGTCTCTATGCTAGCTGGTAGCTCTAGTGGACTGAGGTTCTCCCCATGTGCCATGAGTTGGCACATGGGTTCTTGTAATCTCAGGATGGTTTTTTGATTAGGGTTTTTTGCTGACCGCTCAGACCCCTTTTGTATCGTTCTGCTTTCTAGTTTACAGCGGGCCTCAATTTGCTAGACCTATATATATCATCTCTATGTGTGTGCCTTCCTCTCATTTCACCGTCAATACATGTGGGGGGCAACTATACCTTTTGGGGTTCATTCCTCTGGAGGCAAGTGAGGTCTTTATTTTCTCTGCAGTACTAGTTAGCTCTTAGGCTGGTGCGTGGCGTCTAGACCCAACGTAGGCACGCTCCCTGGCTATCTCTAGTTGCGTTTGTCAGGCGTAGGGCAGCGGTCAGCCCAGGTTCCATCACCCTAGAGCTCGTCCGTTATTTATTTGTATCTTGCTTGTCCTGTGCTATCCCTAGCCATTGGGATTCATGACAGTATAGCCGGCCAACAAAGTGTTAATTGTTTGGGCTGAAGCAGGAGAAAAAGAAGTGTTTAAGGGAATTTTTTTTTTTTTTTCCCCTTCAGAGTTTTGCTGCCTAGCCCTTAATTGCTGTCTAGCTGCTTCTTACCTCCTCTTAACCCTTGAATGGCTCTGATCTTAGCTGTTTAACATGGATGTCCAGAGTTTGGCTTCCAGCCTGAGTAATCTCGCGGCAAAGGTTCAAAACATACAGGATTTTGTTGTTCACACTCCCATGTCTGAACCTAGAATTCCTATTCCAGAGTTCTTTTCTGGAGATAGATCTACCTTCCTGAATTTCAGGAACAATTGTAAATTGTTTCTTTCTTTAAAAACTCGCTCCTCTGGAGACCCTGCTCAACAGGTCAGGATTGTAATATCTTTCCTGCGGGGCGACCCTCAGAATTGGGCATTTGCATTGGCACCAGGGGATCCTGCATTGCTCAGTGTGGATGCGTTTTTTCTGGCATTGGGATTGCTCTATGAGGAACCTAACCTGGAGATTCAGGCTGAAAAGGCTTTGTTAGCCCTCTCTCAGGGGCATGATGAAGCGGAAATATATTGTCAAAAATTTCGGAAATGGTCGGTGCTTACTCAGTGGAATGAGTGCGCCCTGGCTGCAAACTTCAGAAATGGTCTTTCTGAGGCCATTAAGGATATTATGGTGGGGTTCCCTACGCCTACAGGTCTGAATGAGTCTATGGCTATGGCCATTCAGATTGATCGGCGTTTACGGGAGCGCAAACCCGTGCACCAGTTGGCGGTGTCTTCTGAACAGGCACCTGAGACTATGCAATGTGATAGAATTCAGTCCAGAAGTGAACGGCAAAATTATAGGCGGAAAAATGGATTGTGTTTTTATTGTGGTGATTCAGCTCATGTTATATCAGCATGCTCTAAACGCACAAAAAGGGTTGATAAATCTTTTGCCATTGGTACTCTGCAGCCTAAGTTCATTTTGTCTGTGACTCTGATTTTTTCACTGTCTTCCATTTCCGTCGATGCCTATGTGGATTCGGGCGCTGCCCTGAGTCTTATGGATTGGTCATTTGCTAAACGCTGCGGTTTTAGTCTGGAGCCTCTGGAAGTTCCTATTCCTCTGAAAGGAATTGACTCTACACCATTGGCTATGAATAAACCGCAGTATTGGACACAAGTGACCATGCACATGACTCCCGTTCATCAGGAGGTGATTCGCTTCCTTGTACTGTATAATTTACATGATGTAGTAGTGCTTGGTCTGCCATGGTTACAAACTCATAATCCTGTCCTGGACTGGAAAACAATGTCTGTGTTAAGCTGGGGATGTCAGGGGGTTCATGATCATGCACCTCCGATTTCAATCGCTTCATCTACTCCTTCTGAGATCCCTGCGTTTTTGTCTGACTATAGGGATGTTTTTGAGGAGCCTAAGCTCAATTCGCTCCCTCCTCATAGAGATTGTGACTGTGCTATAGAATTGATTCCTGGCAGTAAGTTCCCTAAGGGTCGTTTATTTAACCTGTCACTGCCAGAGCATACTGCTATGCGGAATTATATTAAGGAGTCCTTGGAAAAGGGACATATTCGTCCATCTTCGTCCCCTCTGGGAGCAGGTTTTTTTTTCGTGGCAAAAAAAGATGGTTCCCTGAGGCCTTGTATAGATTATCGCCTTCTGAATAAGATTACAGTCAAATATCAGTATCCATTGCCATTATTGACTGATTTGTTTGCTCGCATTAAGGGGGCTAGGTGGTTCACTAAGATAGATCTTCGCGGTGCGTATAATCTGGTGCGGATAAAACAGGGTGATGAGTGGAAAACCGCATTTAATACGCCTGAGGGCCATTTTGAGTATTTGGTAATGCCTTTTGGGCTCTCCAATGCTCCGTCAGTCTTTCAGTCCTTTATGCACAATATTTTCCGTGAATATCTGGATAAGTTTATGATTGTGTATTTGGATGATATTTTGGTGTTTTCTGATGACTGGGAGTCTCATGTTCTACAGGTCAGGAAGGTGTTTCAGGTTCTGCGGGCCAATTCTCTGTTTGTGAAGGGCTCAAAGTGTCTCTTCGGAGTCCAGAAGATTTCTTTTTTGGGGTACATTTTTTCTCCTTCTACTATTGAGATGGATCCCGTCAAGGTTCAGGCGATTTGTGACTGGACACAACCTACATCTGTTAAGAGCCTTCAGAAGTTCTTGGGGTTTGCTAATTTTTATCGTCGGTTCATTGCTAATTTTTCCAGTATTGTTAAACCTTTGACTGATTTGACTAAAAAGGGTGCTGATGTTGCTAATTGGTCTCCTGCTGCCGTGGAGGCCTTTCAGGAACTTAAGCGCCGGTTTTCTTCTGCTCCTGTGTTGTGTCAACCAGATGTTTCACTTCCTTTTCAGGTTGAGGTTGATGCTTCCGAGATTGGAGCGGGGGCGGTTTTGTCACAGAGAAGTTCTGATGGCTCGGTGATGAAGCCATGTGCATTCTTCTCTAGAAAATTCTCGCCCGCCGAGCGCAATTATGATGTGGGTAATCGGGAGCTTTTGGCCGTGAAGTGGGCATTTGAGGAGTGGCGTCATTGGCTTGAGGGTGCTCAACATCGTGTGGTGGTCTTGACTGATCACAAGAATCTCATTTACCTTGAGTCTGCCAGGCGTTTGAATCCTAGACAGGCTCGTTGGTCGTTGTTTTTTTTCTCGTTTCAATTTCGTGGTTTCATACCTGCCAGGTTCAAAGAATGTGAAGGCAGATGCTCTTTCCAGGAGTTTTGTGCCTGACTCTCCTGGAGACTCTGGGCCTACTGGTATCCTTAGGGATGGGGTAATATTGTCCGCCGTATCCCCAGACTTGCGACGTGCATTGCAGGAGTTTCAGGTGGATAAACCGGATCGTTGTCCACCAGAAAGACTGTTTGTTCCGGATGATTGGACCAATAGAGTCGTCTCCGAGGTCCATTCTTCTGTGTTGGCTGGTCATCCTGGAATATTTGGTACTAGAGACCTGGTGGCCAGGTCTTTTTGGTGGCCTTCCTTGTCTAGGGATGTGCGTACCTTTGTGCAGTCTTGTGAAGTGTGTGCTCGAGCTAAGCCTTGCTGTTCTCGGGCCAGTGGGTTGTTGTTATCCTTGCCCATCCCGAAGAGGCCTTGGACGCACATTTCCATGGATTTTATTTCTGATCTCCCGGTTTCACAGAATATGTCCGTTATCTGGGTTGTGTGTGACCGCTTTTCTAAGATGGTTCATTTGGTGCCCTTGCCTAAGTTGCCTTCCTCCTCTGAGTTGGTCCCTTTATTTTTTCAGAACGTGGTTCGTTTGCATGGGATTCTGGAGAATATCGTTTCTGACAGGGGATCCCAGTTTGTGTCTAGATTTTGGCGGACGTTTTGTGCCAAGATGGGCATTGATTTGTCTTTCTCGTCTGCATTCCATCCTCAGACGAATGGCCAGACGGAGCGAACTAATCAGACCTTGGAAACTTATTTGAGGTGTTTTGTTTCTGCTGATCAAGATGACTGGGTTGCTTTTTTGCCACTGGCCGAATTTGCTCTTAATAATCGGGCTAGTTCTGCCACGTTGGTCTCTCCTTTTTTTTGTAATTCGGGGTTTCATCCTCGTTTTTCCTCTGGTCAGGTGGAGCCTTCGGATTGTCCTGGAGTGGATGTGGTGGTGGACAGGCTACATCAGATTTGGAATCAGGTGGTGGACAATTTGAAGTTATCTCAGGAGAAGACTCAGCAGTTTGCTAATCGCCGTCGCCGCGTGGGTCCCCGACTTCTTGTTGGGGATTTGGTGTGGTTGTCTTCTCGTTTTGTCCCTATGAAGGTCTCTTCTCCTAAGTTCAAGCCTCGGTTCATCGGTCCTTATAGGATCTCGGAGATTCTTAACCCTGTATCTTTTCGTTTGGATCTCCCAGCATCGTTTGCTATTCATAATGTGTTCCATCGGTCGTTGTTGCGGAGGTATGAGGTGCCCGTTGTTCCTTCGGTTGAGCCTCCTGCTCCGGTGCTGGTGGAGGGAGAATTGGAGTATGTTGTTGAGAAGATCTTGGATTCTCGTGTTTCCAGACGCAAACTCTAGTATTTGGTTAAGTGGAAGGGTTATGGTCAGGAGGATAATTCTTGGGTGGTCGCCTCCGATGTTCATGCGACTGATTTGGTCCGCGCCTTCCATAGAGCTCACCCTGATCGCCCTGGGGGTTCTCGTGAGGGTTCGGTGACCCCTCCTCAAGGGGGGGGTACTGTTGTGGATTCTGTTTGTGGGCTCCCTCTGGTGGTTACTGCTGGTACTGGGTGACTTTGGTGGGTTGCGGCCTTTGGTTTCCACCTGTCCATCAGAGGCTGGGTGTTTCCTATTTTACCTGGCCTTTCTGTCATTCCCTTGCCGGCTATCAATGTATTCAGATGTGCTCTGTTTAGTTCCTGCATACCTGCTCCCAGATCTTTCAGGATAAGCTAAGTGCTGATTTTCAGTTGTTTGGTTTTTTAGTCCAGCTTGCTTATTATGTCTCTATGCTAGCTGGTAGCTCTAGTGGACTGAGGTTCTCCCCATGTGCCATGAGTTGGCACATGGGTTCTTGTAATCTCAGGATGGTTTTTTGATTAGGGTTTTTTGCTGACCGCTCAGACCCCTTTTGTATCGTTCTGCTTTCTAGTTTACAGCGGGCCTCAATTTGCTAAACCTATATATATCATCTCTATGTGTGTGCCTTCCTCTCATTTCACCGTCAATACATGTGGGGGGCAACTATACCTTTTGGGGTTCATTCCTCTGGAGGCAAGTGAGGTCTTTATTTTCTCTGCAGTACTAGTTAGCTCTTAGGCTGGTGCGTGGCGTCTAGAACCAACGTAGGCACGCTCCCTGGCTATCTCTAGTTGCGTTTGTCAGGCGTAGGGCAGCGGTCAGCCCAGGTTCCATCACCCTAGAGCTCGTCCGTTATTTATTTGTATCTTGCTTGTCCTGTGCTATCCCTAGCCATTGGGATTCATGACACGTAACGCTTCTCTCTTCAATGCGGTCAACTGTATCGGCATCTAGCCAATCCAGTTGAACTTGCAATAGCACCGGGCCCCCCATCGCCTGCTCAGGGGCCGGTTGCAGAGCAGGGAGATTGATTCTCCCTGCTTTACTGCAGAATATAACTATCGCGCGATGTGCACGCCGATACAGTTTACAGTAGCCTAGCTCCGGGTGGGCCCCCTATCAGCGTGGGGCCTGGAGCGACCTCCCCCTCTGGCCCCGGGTAGCTATGCTACTGCAATAAGGTATATTCTTAGGTTAGGGTTGTATTTTCCACAGCAGCTTCAGATGTAACATGATAGGCTGTGTTCGTATGTTATTGCACTTACAAAACGCTTATCTAACATATGCTTTCGAGTTTACTATTTTCTTCCAGATTCTATGGAAGGGAGCCACCTCCAGTAGCCTGGAGACTGGGTGGTGTTCAAAAGACACGTCAGGAAAGCCCAACTGGATCCATGTCTCACACTGCAGGAAGACAGCTGACCCAAGAAAGCCACCGAATTATGTGAATGCGCACCCTGTGCCTTATCTTTTTTGCCTTGAAGAATGGGGAGACAATTACAACTTTCTAGTTTAATACCTCAGACACTGTAGTCAGTTATAAATATGACCTGTGTAACATGGTCTCCTGCGCTAGGGTGAAGTGGTAGCATAGGGACACCTATAGACTCACCCAAAGGTATTTATGTTTCACCACCGCCAATACAGATTATGAGTCTGATTGTGAGTCCTGGAGTATGTGGGGTGGAATTCTAGGGAAGACTGGGCCTGCAAACTTTCTGACGCCTGAGAAAAGACAAGCAGCAAGGGTAGAAGCCTCCTTACTAGAATGACTGTTACAGCCAGAATACATGTCCAAATGTTGTACAAATGGGTCCTGTCTTACTGTCTGAGAACTGTCTTCTCTTAAATAAATAATAATAATCTTTATTTTTATATAGCGCTAATATATTCCGCAGCACTTTGCACACATCATCATCGCTGTCCCTGTTGGGGCTCACAATCTAAATTCCCTATCAGTATGTTTTTTTGGAATTGTGGGAGGAAACCGGAGGACCCCCACGCAAACACGGAGAGAAAATACAAACTCTTTGCAGATGTTGTCCAAGGTGGGATTAGAACCCAGGACCCCAGCGCTGCAAGGCTGCAGTGCTAACCACTGAGCCACCGTGCTGCCCGATGATAGAGAACCCCTCTGTTATAGACACAGGACTATATATGTGATGGGCATTAATATTCCAGGGGACACTGACCAATAAAGAAACTTTTATCTTAAGGATATCAGGGACCGACTGTCACGGGAGTACTGGGTAGACTAAGGCTGGTTACCCGGGCCCATGCGATGTCCCTTAGGCTAGGGAAACCCTGTCTATCCCTTTCCCAGAAGTTACACTAAAGGTGTGCATGTCTGGGCCGCCAGGCCTGACCCTGTCTCCTGTTTCAGCCCTAAGCTGAGACCGCCACCCAGTGAAGAGACCACACACCAATCCCCACAGAAAGCACAGACAGGGAAAACTGAAAAACGCACCATGCCGCAGACATACAGGAATACACTGTAATGTGCACAGGGCAAAAACAAATACAAATATAGGAAGGAGGAATATGACAAAGGATAATACACCACCAGATACGATATTCCTCCAACAAGACCACCACTCCAGACCGGAATCGTTAGGCACAAAGCACAAGCTATAATCGGCGACGCCCAAAGTCCAGCGCGACTATTTAAAGGCCGGGGGCGTGACCCAGCCTCCAACCTGATTACCAGCTAGATTAACCCCGAGCAAGCTGGATAAAATCTAGCCGACGCCACTGAGCGTGTAGTGGATGTAAGTGGAATTACTGCTGTCTGTCGGACACCCTAGTGTGAACAGCGTCCGACATGACACCGACCTATTCTAAATAAGACTGAGACTCCACAACCTTATACTTTCAAAGACTCATTGCTGGTGCCCTTCCACATAAACCCTTAAAATGAAAAGGCCAATGGAGTGAGCCTGCATCCTCAAAATGACACGTGTTTCCAGAGTTCAACAGGTACCATTGACCTAAAGCACTTAGGTTGCTCGTACTGCAGTCCTACCAGCACAACTAACTTGGTACGAGGTCATGCCCTCCTGAATCAGACAGTAGCTAGGGCTGACTTGTAGTGGATGAGTGTAAATGGTGACTGACTTTTATCCTGGACTGCCAGTGGGATGGGAGGGTACATGTGTTATTGTTAAATTCCTGATTCCACTCCAAATTGTGACTCCAAATACAGGCAAGCTTCACGAATATGCAACAGAAAACCACAGACACCAGTATTCCTACTCTTTTCGATCCTCACATGTACATTGACGCTATTGGTGTCCCAAGAGCAGTACCAGACAAGTTCAAAGCCAAAGATTGAGTAGCAGCAGGATTAAAATCACTATTCCCCAACGTTACAGCAAATAAATATGTAGACTGGTAAATTATATCTACTATAGCCAACTGTTGGACGCCAACTCTGACCAGCACATGAATGTTGCACCCGTATAGTTTCCATGCTTGTGGTGGCTTGTGTGTGTGTCCGTCTGATGGTGTGACAGGCAGACCGATCCATAGAATCCGATGAAGTGGTGTAGGAAGACCGGCTTCTATTAGGGGAGGAGAATGTATCTGGGGGAGTCTGTAGACAGGCACTTCGGCTGGAACAGCCACTCACTACCACAAGAGAAGGCAATTTTGAGAGCAGGATTTATAGTTTATCTATCCTGACTTTATTTTAGTTTCTTTCGACATGTATTTCTTTCCTCCAAGATGGAGTCCATGATCAGATAAAGGGTCTCAGGAATGTCTTTGTGTAAAACATAGGAAAGTCAGAGAAACTAAACTTGGGGGGGACAGTACAATCCCTAGACCACAAGCTTAGTGTTAACTTAGCCAATTAGAAGTGTGTATGCTAATGCCAGCACATATTTAGAGATAAGATCAGCCAATTATTTTGTTACAATGCATGAATACTAATAACCATTAAAACCCTATCCAAGGTATGGAATAAAGAGAGATCTGCTTTGATTCTGAATTTATTAAAGTGGCTCTTCTGTGCATGAACTTGAATTTTACAATTTAAATTGGAACAGGCACAACGGCTCAGAACGTCCCACGACACTGTGGACACCGTCTGGCCTGTGATCCAGTCTGTCTTTTTAAGCGTGCATAAAAGCATGTTCAGCCATAGTTTTGTGAACCGCTGAAAAGAGCACACTGCTGAACAGAGGCTAGACTGAGTCAAGAGTAACTAATTATAGTCATTGGATCCATAGGGGGTTTCATCTGAATCATGTAGTTCGGAGATTAGATGGAAACCACAATGTGAGTGTTCAGCGTAGAGTGCAGGATAAATGTGATCTAAAATGGTTCCAGTAAAAGCTTCAACTCCATCCACAAAAAAGCAAGTCTCCATTCAGTTTTGTCATTTGTTAATGGAAATATAGGGGGCTTCCCCATTACTGGTAACTTTAAGGCTCTGGAAAAGTGAAATGGCCCCTCACCCTTCAAAAGAAATCCAGTAAATTATGCAGTCCCAAATCCAAATGTTGCCCTCCCTTCTAAGCATCAGTGTGCCTAACCCACATGTAACATCCACATGTTTGACAGTACTGTAGCAATGAGAGTCCACTTAATTTATGGGGTGCTTGTCTCCAAAAGGATGAGCTGAGCATAATATACAAACAATACAATGTACTGGGCACTACAATAGCAGATTTCCAATTTGCACTCGACAACACCTTTTGCTGTTTGTTTCTGGAAAACACACATGGAGTCAAAATCATCACTACACAGAGATAATTCCCATAGGGGTGTAATTTCAAAAATCGGGTCACTTGAGGGGGTTATTCTTCTCTTTTGGCACTTAGGGGCTCTGTATATGGAGTCCAGAAACGATTCTAAGAAAATCTGTACTCCAAGAGTCAAAAAGCGGTCCTTCCCTCCTGAGTTTCACCATTTGGCTAAGCATTACTGTACAGACAGATTTATGGTATTACCATGTTCAGCAGATATTGTGTAACACATTTTGTTGCCATTTTTACTGATTTACACCTGTGAAAATATAAAATGCAACAAACACTGTAACGATCATATCTATATATGATAAATTAATAAATCAAGATTAGTGATAAGCGAGTGTGCGCTTTAGTCGAGATTTCCGAGCATGCTCGGGTGTTCTGTGAGTATCTTGGGCAAGCTCGTAGATTATGTTTGTGTCACCGCAGCTGCATGATTTGCGGCTGTTAGACAACCTGAATGTCATGCTGCAGCTCTGCAGTTAAATGCAAGCTCCACTAGATGGCAGCAGAGTGGAGCGAGGGCTGAAATCCTGCTCAGAGCAGAACTGCAGCAAGGCTACCACCAGGTGTCAGCAGAATAGTCATACAAGCCGAGTCGATACCAGAGAATAGCGTAGTACCAAGGGGAATTTCAAACACAGAGTCATAGGAGCGCCAAAAGGTCAGTACCAGTCCGTAACAGAAGTACCAGAAGAAAGAGACAGAATCAGGTCAGAGCCAAGGCATGCCACGGCAATTAGGGATCAGCTGAAGAAGGCGGAGGGAGATGAGTGAGAAGCGAAGATATGCACTGCGCATGCCCATGAATCCCAGCCCCGCAGTATGAATAAATCAGAAGACACTGCGGGGCGGGATCTCGGGCAGCGCGGCTGCACAGGCGCAGTCAGCCTGACATCAATTTATGTCAGAAGACGGGCAGTGCTAACTGCGCATGCCCAAGGAATAACAACAGTGCAGGCTCCGGGACAGATTCAAACAACGCCGAGGAGGCGGCGCCCGGCGCCAAGGGGGTATGAATGACGGCTGTGCTGCGTCTGATTAGGAAGGAAAATCCCGCCTCCGGGACGGTTTCACGGTATGAGGGGGCACATTTTATAAGTGTTTATTTCAGCGTGTGCAAGGAGCATAAATAAAAGAGCCACCTTGTCCAAATGCAGCATTAGTGCTGCACAAGGTGGCTCTTTTAGTTACAAACGCCTGGGGGGGTGACAGGTATTTTCGTCAGAATCTAGTGTAAAACACATTAGTAAATAACAAACTTTTGGGGGGCCATCGGGGCCATAGTCTGTTTCACGTTCTTTACAAAAAGCCTATTGGTGATGTATGTTACAGTAAGCGTTTACTGTGGCATATGTTTCAGCCTAAATGAAAGTTCCAATGCTTTCAAATTACCAGACATTTCATGTTGAAACAACACAGTACTTTTCAGTGTCTCAGGCAGTTTTGTTGTGTGCATCATGATACTGGAAAATTGGGTATTTTCCTCTACGTGTCAACTTGGGGGCAATAAGTCCAAAAAGAAGGCACTGTATTGTTGAAGTGCGTGCACTGATTGGTTGGCTGATTGCTCCTCTCTAGAGTATAGTACTGTATGTGATTTTTATCCAAAAGAAGAAGCTTAGTCTCCAGAAGCGCGTTGAGATTCTTACCCATATGGTTTGTGCTGGAGTTTGTATCCTCCATGTTTAAGTTTGTGAATAAAGAAAACTTTTTTTAACGGATTCGGTGAAGCTGGACATTTTCTTCTTTTGGATTCTACACGCCTGGACACAACGGGTCCGTGCTCCCGAAACTCAGCTTATGCATCACGGGTGAGCTGGTTTATATTCCTTCTCTTCACATGATTTTTATACTGTACCTGTAGTAGCATGAACTGCAGCTTTGGATAGCAGGTGTGGTTAGCTTAATTCTTACCAGGGTCGTTATGATCGCAGTCACAGAGGTTGTGACCGCGAATGGACATTGTGGTTGCGGGGCCTGCCGACACCATTTTCACCTGGATGTGCATCCAATCAGAGGCTGGCAGCAGTGATGCGCGGCGCATGGCAGTCATGTCATCTGCTGCCAGTCCCGGCATACCAAATTCAGCTTCCGGCTCCTGTACTGGATGCAGAGGAAGCAGATAAAAGTAGAATTCTTAGTTTTTTTTATAAAAGTGCGGCAGAAGAACAGCAGCATTGGGGAATGGAGATATTATATTAGCATGGGAGACATTAGACCAGAATGCAGGACATTAAACCAGGACAGGTGGCATTATACCAAAATTGGGACTATAGGAAAACCAGATATGACTGGGTTAATTCCTAGCACTGCAGGTTTTAATTATATTCACCTGGATAGCTATGCTTAGAGAGCCAGGCTGGATGCTCACTTGTCAGTCAGCTAGGGAGCTGAGCAGTCTATGGTGTAAAGGTACCTTCACACTAAGCGACGCTGCAGCGATACAGACAACGATGCCGATCGCTGCAGCGTCGTTGTTTAGTCGTGTGGTCGCTGGAGAGCTGTCACACAGATGGCTCTCCAGCGACCAACGATGCCGAAGTCCCCTGGTAACCAGGGTAAACATCGGGTTACTAAGCGCAGGGCCGCGCTTAGTAACCCGATGTTTACCCTGGTTACCATTGTAAAAGTAAAAAAAAAAAACACATACTCACATTCCGGTGCCCGGCGTCCGCTTCCCTGCACTCCTCCTGCATCCTGTGTCAGCGCCGAACATCTCCGGCATCTCCCACAGAGCAGAGCGGTGACGTCACCGCTCTGCTTTACGGCCGGCACTTACACAGGATGCAGGAGGAGTGCAGGGAAGCGGACGCCGGGCACCGGAATGTGAGTATGTGGTTTTTTTTTTTACTTTTACAATGGTAACCAGGGTAAACATCGGGTTACTAAGCGTGGCCCTGCGTTTAGTAACCCGATGTTTACCCTGGTTACCAGTGAAGACATCGCTGGATCGGTGTCACACACACCGATTCAGCGATGTCAGCGGGAGATCCAGCGACGAAATAAAGTTCTGGACTTTCAGCAACGACCAGCGATATCACAGCTGGATCCAGATCGCTGCTGCGTGTCAAACACAACGATATCGCTATCCAGGACGCTGCAACGTCACGGATCGCTATCGTTATCGTTGTGAAGTCGCTTAGTGTGAAGGTACCTTAAGGCTGCCGTCACACATTCCGTATTTGGTCAGTATTTTACATCAGTATTTGTAAGCCAAAACCAGGAGTGGGCCAAAAATACAGAAGTGGTGCATATGTTTCTATTATACTTTTGTTCGACTCCTGATTTTTTTCTTACAAATACTGATGTAAAATACTGAATAAATACTAAACGTGTGAAGAAGGCCTTAGAGAGGAAAAAAGACTGTTTAATGCTGGACAGTCTGAAGGGGTGAGCAGCATGTTCTAGTAGTCATTAGCTGATGGTGTGTATTTTGCTCTTATACCTTTGTGCACAGAAGAGGCTGTTTGAGATTACGTTAAAAAAAAAAAATAATAAGTTAAGTACAAGTTTAGTTTAAGCAAAGCAATATGGTACCAGTCGATAAGGTAAGTTTCACTCAAAAAGTGGAACTATTGAAAAACTGAAAACAAATCAATTAACACAAATACAATGTATAAGTAAACAAAGTAAGTAATAATTATTTTAAACACTTAAACCACAAGAATTTTGTAAATATCTTGTCCTCTCTGAAGAATCCCTCCTGTGGATTCCTCACTAATTGGGGGAAAGTTCGTGAAAGAGCTCAAAATTTGAGGCATCCTCCGAGGTAGAAAAGGAATAAGCAGAGGAAATAAAAAACATTAACCATTATACTATTTATAACACATTAAACCTTATAGGCTATATTTTAACCATGTAAACATATTTACTATAATATTGTACTTTTGATCCAGCAAAACTTTAAGCCAAAAACCCCATGAAAAATTTCCATCAGAGGACAAGTTTATGAAAGCCTATGTAATTGAAGTTAGGAACTTTTCACCTTCATCAGGAATGTTAAGGGGAACCGTTTTGCCCCTATATAGTACCAAAAGCTTAAACGGGAATCCCCACTTTAACGTAATCTCCAACCCCTCAACCACTTCTTAAAAATGTCTATCATAATTATGACGTATAACGTGAGGGGCCTCAACAGTCCGGGGAAAAGATTTACTGTTAAAGACGAATTGCGCAAATCCAAATCGGATATCGTTTGTATCCCTGTATTGTATTTTTTTGTATTCTTAAATATAACACGTATGTGTTATGTTTAAGAATAACGACCACCCAAAATTTGAAGACAAAAAATTCCCGTACATATTTGAATTAAGTAGTGCTAGGAAAAAAGCGAGGGTCATGACAATGATTGGACATAATCTCACCTTTGAGCTACTGGAAGAACACAGGGACGAAAAAGGATAATTCCAAATTTTAGTGTGTAACATCAACAGTCACTAGTAAACGATCGTAAACGTTTATGTCCCGAACATAGGTCACATTAAATTTTTAAATAAATTAATGAAAAAAATATTGGAAACTAAAAAAGGGGATCTGGTAATGATGGGTGATTTTAATGTGGTACCTGATGGTCACCTTGACTCTTCAGCCAAAAACAGATATAAAGCTTTAACGTTAAACAATTGGTTGCACCAAAATGAGCTGTATGACGTGTTTAGATGCCTCAATACCACATCCATAGAATATACACACTTCTCCGATGTGCATCAAACTGCTTCAAGGATTGATCTGATGATTTCTGATGTATTTTCTCTGCCCAAATTTAAGCAAGTTTCTATATTACCTAAAACAGTATCTGACCATGCACCTGTCATTGGTGAATTGATTTCCGGCCCTCTCTCTAAAAAGCAATTCTTATGGAAGTGCAATGCAAACATTATTAACAACCCAACTCATAAGAACACAATTATTTCGGCTATCAAGAATTATTTCCGAGAAAATGAGTCGGATTCAGTTGACCCATTCACTCTCTGGAATGCCCATAAGGCTGTGATTAGAGGGGTTCTGATTCAAATTTCGTCCAAGGAAAAGAAGCAAAATAGGGCTAAGATAAAAGAATTGCAATCTATGATAAAACTCAAAGAATCAGAACTAACTAATTCTTCTACCCATTCATCCACAATCCAATCCGAAATTATAAACCTGAGACAAGAACTAAGATTACAGATTTTTTCCTTCTAGAACTCAGTAATCAAATCATCCAAAATTAAACATTACGCCTCTTAAATAAACCAACTAGATACATGATGAACAGGTTAAAAAGACAAAGAATACACAATAGAATTGTTAAAATTTCTTCCCCCAAGGGACAGTCGCTAGTTCATCCACAAGACATTGTGGATGCGTTCGCGTCCTTTTACTCCGATTTATATAATCTCAACCAAAACCCACACCAAATTCAACCAAAAGAATTGGAAATTAATGCGTTTCTCTCAAAACTCACCTTGCTGAAACTTACGCTTGAAAATCTGACTGACCTCACAGCTCATTTTTCAACAGAAGAGATTATTGAAAATATAAAAGATTTGAAAGCATTCAAATCTCCAGGACCAGACGGTTTCATTAACGAGTATTATAAGTCTTTCAGCGAAATTTTAGCGCCTTACTTATCCAAAATTTTCAACACAGCATCTTCAACTGGCAAATTCCCAAAAGAAATGCTAGAGGCTACAATCATTTTGATCCCAAAACCCAAAGGAGATTCGGACCAATTAACAAATTATAGGCCAATATCGTTAGTAAATACTGACATTAAATTATATTCAAAAATTCTTGCTAATAGGATTAATTACTTTTTACCTACATTAATAAACAAAGATCAAATAGGATTTGTCAGGGGTAGGCAATCTGGATGGAACAAGAAGGATTATTGACTTAATGAAAATTATCAATTCTAAAAAAATTCCCGCAGTTATTGCTTCTTTGGATGTGGAAAAAGCATTTGACCGCTTAAATTGGACTTACCTAAATTTAACTCTGCAAAAATTTGGCTTCAATCCACAGAGTCTTTCTGCAATAATGGCTCTGTACTCGAGTCCATCTGCAAAAATTTTTTCAAATAATCCCCTTTCATCATCCTTTTTAATCTCGAATGGTACACGACAAGGTTGCCCCCTTTCTCCTTTGTTGTTTGCATTGGCTATTGAGCCTTTGGCTCAAGCAATAAGAGAGGAAAAAAATATTTCAGGAATTCAAACAAATTGCAGGGACTTTAAAATTGGCCTATTTGCCGATGATGTTGTTCTAACCCTGACAAATCCTGCAATATCTATTTCTAAAACCCAAAACATACTTGACTTATTTTCTCGATTATCATACTTCAAAATCAATGAGGTCAAGTCTCAAATATTACATTTTAATGTGGAACCTCCTCAGATTGATGAGATTAAGAAAGTGATTTCATGGAGCTGGGTGGAAAACGATTTCACCTATCTTGGGATTAAAATAACTAAAAATATGAACTTGCTTATTCCCACAAATATCGACATTCTAATCAGGAACATCTCACTTGATTTTAATTTTTTTGCGGGGAAAGATTTATCGTGGTGGGGGAAAAATTTATCGGTCAAAACTTTCATTATCCCAAAAATTCTATTAATTTATAGATCCATCCCTATTCCAATTCCTACATCGTATTTAAATAATATTCAATCACTAATTAATACCTACCTGTGGAACAATAAAAGAGCGAGAGTTGCTGCAGGAACACTTCACAAAAATAAACTAACGGGAGGAATGGGCTTACCTAACATTACGACTCATTATTACACCAATTTAATTAAACAGAGTTTCCACTGGTGGTCCAAAGGGGAAACCCCTGCTTGGCTAGATCTTGAGACCACGTTAAACCTAAATAATGCACCTAAGGAACTTATTCTCAAACAATTAATGAACAATCAAAATGTTAGTAATAAATCACACCCAATATTTATAGCGGCTAGCAAGGCATGGTCTAAATTGGCTAGGCCAAAGAGAGGCTTGGATAGATTTGAATCTCTAGGTAATCTTTCTATCTCTTTTATTTTTGAACTATATAATAGAGTAGTCAATCCTCTATGGACAGAGAATAAAATAAAAAAATTAAAAGACATATTTGATGGGAATTTTTTTTTACCCTTTAACACTCTAAAAAATAGTTCTGGTGTTCCTTCTTCTGCTTTTTGCGAATACCAGATCGTAAAAGATCAAATCCAAAAATTCCTTTCCAATAGACCTTTTTTTTCTGAAGCAGCACAAAATCTCATTTGTAACCCTGATCATAACATCTTTTGGAGCTACAAGTATATATATGGATGGTTTAATCACAACATTGAATTTACTAAATCCCCATCTATGTTAACCCCTTCATGACCCAGCCTATTTTGGCCTTAATGACCTTGCCGTGTTTTGCAATTCTGACCAGTGTCCCTTTATGAGGTAATAACTCAGGAACGCTTCAACGGATCCTAGCGATTCTGAGTGTTTTTTCGTGACATATTGGGCTTCATGTTAGTGGTAAATTTAGGTCGATAATTTCTGAGTTTATTTGTGAAAAAAATGGA
This sequence comes from Ranitomeya variabilis, assembly GCF_051348905.1. Taxonomy (NCBI): domain Eukaryota; kingdom Metazoa; phylum Chordata; class Amphibia; order Anura; family Dendrobatidae; genus Ranitomeya; species Ranitomeya variabilis. The sequence continues at coordinate 225,679,113 of NC_135232.1, read as the reverse complement.
AATTTGGCGAAAATTTAAAAAATTTCGCAATTTTCACATTTTGAATTTTTATTCTGTTAAACCAGAGAGTTATGTGACACAAAATAGTTAATAAATAACATTTCCCACATGTCTACTTTACATCAGCACAATTTTGGAAACAAAATTTTTTTATAAGGGTTAAAATTTGACCAGTGATTTCTCATTTTTACAACAAAATTTACAAAACCTTTTTTTTTAGGGACCACCTCACATTTGAAGTCAGTTTGAGGGTTCTATATGGCTGAAAATACCCAAAAGTGACACCATTCTAAAAACTGCACCCCTCAAGGTGCTCAAAACCACATTCAAGAAGTTTATTAACCCTTCAGGTGTTTCACAGCAGCAGAAGCAACATGGAAGTAAAAAATGAACATTTAACTTTTTAGTCACAAAAATGATCTTTTAGCAACAATTTTTTTATTTTCCCAAGGGTAAAAGGAGAAACTGGATGACGAACGTGTTGTCCAATTTGTCCTGAGTACGCTGATACCTCATATGTGGGGGTAAACCACTGTTTGGGCGCACGACAGGGCTCGGAAGGGAAGGAGCGCCATTTGACTTTTTGAATGAAAAATTGGCTCCAATCTTTAGCGGACACCATGTCGCGTTTGGAGAGCCCCCGTGTGCCTAAACATTGGAGCTCCCTCACAAGTGACCCCATTTTGGAAACTAGACCCCCCAAGAAACTTATCTAGAAGCATAGTGACCATATAAAGCAAACATGACCAAGGCACATGATCACAGTAACCTGCCGCATATTATTTTTCGATCAAGTGTCCATTAGGACTTAGCAGACCCATCATCATATATAGCATATGAAACCCATCAAAAAGAAATGATGTAACTGGTCAAATATATAGACAATCAATATAAACTTTTATTAAATAACAATTAAAAACACATGACATAACATCAGACCAAAAATTGGAAAAGAGGGTGAAATTTGAACACCAAATACACTCAGCGTGATACATAGGTGACTGACATCCACACCCGGTATGAACACCAACCTCCCGGTAGCTATATATAGATATAAAAATATATATTAAGTCCAATATATGGACTGATGCCAGGCGTTACTGCCATAGGTACAATAGCGTGACATAATCTCCTACTCTCCTAGCACTATCCACTGATGTAACTATAGCATATACCCCCATATAACAAATAGCCTAAAGGCCTAAACATGAGCGCCGTACAATCGGCAATAATTACCTCAATAGTGGGGGTACCAGGGTAAGGTGGGCGTCCGGGTGAAGGCGTAGAAGCATAGTGAGCATTTTAAACCCTCAGGTGCTTCACAAATTGATCCGTAAAAATGAAAAAGTACTTTTTTTTCACACAAAATTTATTTTAGCCTCAATTTTTTCATTTTCTTATGGGCAACAGGATAAAATGGATCCTAAAATTTGTTGGGCAATTTCTCCTGAGTACGCCGATACCTCATATGTGGGGGTAAACCACTGTTTGGGTGCACGGCAAGGCTCGGAAGGGGAGGCATGCCATTTGACTTTTTGAATGGAAAATTAGCTCCAATCGTTAGCGGATACCATGTCGCGTTTGGAGAGCCCCTGTGTGCCTAAGCATTGGAGCTCCCGCACAAGTGACCCCATTTTGGAAACTAGACCCCTTAAGGAACTTATCTAGATGTGTGGTGAGCACTTTGAACCCCCAAGTGCTTCACAGAAGTTTATAACGCAGAGCCATGAAAATAAAAAATAATTTTTCTTTTCTCAAAAATGATTTTTTAGCCCACAATTTTTTATTTTCCCAAGGGTAACAGGAGAAATTGGACCCCAAAAGTTGTTGTCCAGTTTCTCCTGAGTACGCTGATACCCCATATGTGGGGGTAAACAACTGTTTGGGCACATGCCGGGGCTCGGAAGGGAAGTAGTGACGTTTTGGAATGCAGACTTTGATGGAATGGTCTGCGGGCATCATGTTACGTTTGCAGAGCCCCTGATATGCCTAAACAGTAGAAACCCCCCACAAGTGACCCCATTTTGGAAACTAGACCCCCCAAGGAACTTATCTAGATGTGTGGTGAGCACTTTGAACCCCCAAGTGCTTCACAGAAGTTTATAACGCAGAGCCGTGAAAATAAAAAATAATTGTTCTTTCCTCAAAAATTATGATTAGCAAGTAATTTTTTATTTTTGCAAGGGTAACAGGAGAAATTGGACCTCAACAGTTGTTGCCCAGTTTGTCCTGAGTACGCTGGTACCCCATATGTGGGGGTAAACCACTGTTTGGGCGCACATCGGGGCTTGGAAGGGAGGGAGCACCATTTGACTTTTTGAACGCAAGATTGGCTGGAATCAATGGTGGCGCCATGTTGCGTTTGGAGACCCCTGATGTGCCTAAACAGTGGAAACCCCTCAATTCTAACTTCAACACTAACCCCAACACACCCCTAATCCTAATCCCAACTGTAGCCATAACCCTAATCACAACCCTAACCCCAAGACACCCCTAACCACAACCCTAACCCCAACACACCCGTAACCCTAATTCCAACCCTAATCCTAACCCTAATCCCAACCCTAACCCTAATCCCAACCCTAACCACAACTGTAACCCCAACACACCCCTAACCCTATCCGTAACCCTAACCACAAGCCTAATCTTAACCCTATTTCCAACCCTAGCCCTAATTCCAACCCTAACTCTAATTCCAACCCTAACCCTAAGGCTATGTGCCCACGTTGCGGATTCGTGTGAGATTTTTCCGCACGATTTTTGAAAAATCTGCAGGTAAAAGGCACTGCGTTTTACCTGTGGATTTACAGCGGATTTCCAGTGTTTTTTTGTGCGGATTTCACCTGCGGATTCCTATTGAGGAACAGGTGTAAAACGCTGCGGAATCCGCACAAAGAATTGACATGCTGCAGAAAATACAATGCAGCGTTTCTGCACGGAATTTTCCGCACCATGGGCACAGCGGATTTGGTTTCCCATAGGTGTACATGGTACTGTAAACCTGATGGAAAACTGCTACGAATTCGCAGCAGGCAATCCGCTGCGGATCCGCGGCCAATCCGCTGCGGATCCACGGCCAATCTGCTGCGGATCCGCGTCCAAATCCGCACTGTGTGCACATGCCCTAACCCTACCCCTAACCCTACCCCTAGTTCTAACCCTATTTCTAACCCTAACCCTAGTGGATAAAGAAAAAAATATATTTTCTTTGTTTTATTATTGTCCCTACCTATGGGGGTGATAAAGGGGGGGGTTATTTATTATTTTTTTATTTTGATCGCTGTGATAGAACCTATCACAGCGACCAAAATGTACTTGTAACGAATCTGCCGGCCGGCAGATTCGGCGGGCGCACTGCGCATGCGCCCGCCATTTTGGAAGATGGCGGCGCCCATGGAGAAGACGCACGGACACCGGGAGCCTCGGTAAGTATAAGGGGGTGGAGATCGGGGCACGGGGGGGGCGTCGGAGCACGGGGGGTGGCATAGGAGCACGGGGGGAGCGGACAGGAGGACGGGGGAGCGGAGCACAAGACGGAGGGGAGTGGAGCACAGATCGGTGGCTTGGGGGGGCGATCGGTGGGGTGGGGGGGTCACATAAGTGTTTCCAGCCATGGCCGATGATATTGCAGCATCGGCCATGGCTGGATTGTAATATTTCACCAGTTTTTTAGGTGAAATATTACAAATCGCTCTGATTGGCAGTTTCACTTTCAACAGCCAATCAGAGCGATCGTAGCCACGGGGGGGTGAAGCCACCCCCCCTGGGCTGAAGTACCACTCCCCCTGTCCCTGCAGATCGGGTGAAATTGGAGTTAACCCTTTCACCCGATCTGCAGGGACGCGATCATTCCATGACGCCACATAGGTGTCACAGGTCGGATTGGCACCGACTTTCATGACGCCTACGTGGCGTCAAAGGTCGGGAAGGGGTTAAAATGGGAAGAGGAGCTTCAACTAACAATCATTGCAGAAGAGTGGGAAAAGGCTCTTGCCCGTACTTATTCCTCTACTATCTCAATGACCCTACAAGAGTCATATTTTAAAATGGTTTCTCGGTGGTATTTGACTCCTGCAAGGCTGTCTTTGATTGGCAATCATAATTCCTCGGACTGTTGGAGAAATTGCGGTCATAGGGGTAGTTTGCTTCACATTTTCTGGAATTGCCCTGAGATAAAACCGTTGTGGACAAAGATTTCTGACATGATCAATGTCTTAATCAGAGGAAATATTGTCCTCTCCCCTCAGATGGCATTGCTCTCTATTGGTTTAAATTCTATACATTTTTCTCTTAGGGCTATTGTTATAAATATTTTACTGGTAACAAAAAATGCTATTGCATACAATTGGAAGAACCCTACACCTCCTTCCGTCCAGGAGATAGTGAAACATATCGCTCTTCATAAAACATATGAACAAAAGTTCTCTATTGCTAACGATAGCTTTAATAAAATTTCTGATAAATGGTCACGTTGGTCAGAGGTCTTCCCATAATACACTGTAATTTGAACCTTTGTTTCGTTTACTGGAGATTCGTTCGTTTGGAAGTTTTGTTTATGTTGGTATGCGTTTATATGGTACTTTCTTGTAAATGCGATTACTTGTTTTTGTATATCACAACTGTCTTCTCACTCCTTTTTTTCCCTTTTCTTTCCTTCCCTTCCTCCCAGTTTCCCTTCCCTTTTCCTTCTTTTCTTTTATCCTCATTTTTTCCATTTCCCTTTTAAAGTTAAAATCTTAATAAAGTTTGTTTGAAAAAGAAGAGGCTGTTTGGTTTTGAATCTCTTGGAGTTGTATGACAGCAATAAAAATGCACGTTTGGACCAGACTGCATTGCCTGTGTAAATGCTAAGTAATGCTTGCCTGAGAGAGTGTATCGCTGCAGTACATTATACCAGGATGGGGGACATTATGCCAAGATTGTGACATCAGCACGAGCAAGGCCGTCAGATGATGCTCCTTTCCCCATCATTCCCCTCTGCCTCTGATACAGCCAGTGCGCGATGATGTCGCTTCATCACGCACTCCCTGTGTGCCAGACAGTGCAGCTGCTGATACCGGAGCAGAGCCTGGAGCAGCGGGGAACGAGGAGGAGAGGTGAATATTGTTTTTTTTGTTTTAAATCTATCAATGAGTCAGTACTGGACTGTGAGGCTGGATTATATTCTATGGGGGGAGGGTGGGGGCTACATTATATTCTATGGAGGGGTGAGCTGTATTATATTCTATGAGGAGGCTGCATTATTTTCTATGGGAAGTGGGCTGTATTATAATCTATGAGGGGGCTGCATTTTATTCTATGAGGGGCTGCATTATACTTATATGAGGGGGCTGCATTATACTCTATGAGGGGGATACATTATATTCTGTGGGGGGCTGCATTATATTATATGAGGGGTTGCATTCTACTATATGAAGGGGTTGCATTCTATATGAGGGGCTACAATATTTTCTATGGGGGGCTGCATTATATTTTTTGTGGGGACTGCATTATACCATATAGGGGGCTACATTATATTCTGTGGGGGCTACATTATATTCTAAGAGGGAGCTACATTACACTCTGTGGGGTGGTTGCATTATACTCTGGGGTGGCTGCATTATGCTCTATGGCAGGGGTCCCCAACCTTGTGGCTCGCGACTGTCTGCCAGCTTGGTGCATTAGCTTCAGTTCTATCAAATAGGTATGAAGAACACATCTGAAAATGGTGCATTTTGTGAGCAGCCCTGCACAGAAGAGCAGATCTGGATGCACATATACTGGTCTTAGGGTTTTTGAGATAATTTAAGTACGGTACGCTGGAGAGAAGATGACACCACCTGTCAGAGGAGGTGTTTGAAGCTGGATGTGACAGTGTCTTGGGAGTGCTTTATAAGTGAATACTGAATGGTGGGTATTGTAGGAACCCCTGGATCTTTGTACAATGCTTTGGGGTGATTGCTTTTTGTGAAAAAGCTTTTGTAACCATTATGCCTGTAATGGGGGCTTTGGTTGCCACTATTGAGAGGGGCGAGAGCTGAATGTGGCTCTCGACCCTCTCTCAATGCTGAATGTAGCTCGCGATCCTCTCTCAGAGCTGAATGTGGCTCTCAAGGTCTGAAATGTTGGGGACCTCTGCTCTATATGATGGTTGCATTATGCTTTATAAGAGGGCTAAATTCCTGTACATTCTGTGGGGTGGCTACATTATACACTATCAGACTATGGGCAGTGCATTATACTATATGCACTACATGTGACCTGTGTTACACTGTATTGAGGACTATGGGGTATAGATTATACTATATGAAGAACTATGGGGTGCATTATGTTATGGGAAATGAATTGTACTACATGGAGAACTATGGGGGTGCATTATACTATATGGAGAACTATTGAGTGTATTATACTATATGGAGGACTGAGGAATGTATTTTAATATATGGATGACTGAGGAGTGTCTTAATATATCTAGGACTATGAGGGGTGTATTATACTATGTCGAGGACTATGTATTATGCTATATGAAGGACTATGGGGAATGCACTATACTATATGGAGGACTATGAGAAGTACATTATACTATATGGAGGACTATGGGACACATATTGTATGGAGGTCTATGGGGTGTGCATTATACTATATGGAGGACTGTGGGGTGCACTATACTATGTGGAGGACTATGGGGTGCATTATACTATGTGGAGGACTATGGGGTGCATTATACTGAACAAGCAAAATACTGCCTATTCATCAAGTGATTATCTTGTTTATACTGGAACAAAAATAATTGTTCTCAGCAGCACATTGCCCGGTGAAAACTGCAGATGTGCTGCTAATAACATGATACTGTATGGGGACAGATTGATCTACTAGTGATTGTTCTGTCCCCATCATTCTTCCTCAGCCATTGGAAAGAGGCTGGGAAACAAGCGCTGAACGACTTCAATATTGTCAATCACGCTACTTTAGCGGCTTGAGATCAGTGCATGTAAATACAACCAAAATGTTTCTGTGTGATGGTGCAATATGTGAGCATTTGGGGCCCCATTTTAAACTATTGCCCAAGGCTCCACTTTGCCTAAAACCGCCCCTGAACACGAGGCACATTATACCAGGATGGAGGACAATATACCAGAATATAGACATATCAGGATGGGGGACGTTATATCACAATGAGGGCATTATACCAAGATAAGGGGTTAAAGTTATTGTTACAGTAGGGGGCTAGGATGGGGACATTATTAAAGTAAGGGTCCAGGTTAGAGATATTACATCAGGAAGGGGTCCAAGATGGAGGACATTATTATTTGAATGGATTCAGGATGGGGGACATTATGCTAGGAATGGGCCCAAAAAGGAGGACATTATACAGGAAGTAGTCCAGAGTGGTGGACATTATTAAAGAAAGGAGCCCAGGGTGGGGGATATTTTTATAGGAAGAGGCCAAGGTGGAGGACATTATAACAAGAAAGGGCCAGGATAGGGGACATTATTACCGAAAGGTGCCAGGACATCAATACATGGATGGTGAACATGTATATCTTTATGAGAAATAGAATCTACAAACACCTATACATCTGACCAACATGGAGGGGACAGTGGTGAAGATGTCTATAAAACTCTGTGAAAATTAATTTCTTCATTAATTACCGTAAGTAAAATAAAGAAATTTTCTCATTGTGGGTAAAGTGATCAGTGGTGAAAATGTAATTTCCATGTTTCTGTCTTTTCATGCATTGCTAGATTTTATTAGCTCTTTCCAACATTTCAACACCTGTTTATCTTGTTAATGGTGTGTTCTGTTTGTAGTAGCTTATTTCCTAGGACATGTTCTTCCTTTGCAAAGAGATATAAAAAAAATTTAAAAGTCCATCTATCTCTTATCTCCACCAATCAGCTTCTCCATGCCACTTACATTTGTTTTCTTTTTCCAGATATTGTCGGCCATTTCACAATCATTCTAAGCTGTTGCAAAACATTACAACATTTTGTACCTTTTTCCTTCCATTTGCCAATGATAAGTTGAACATTTTTTAGTTTCTTAATTTTAGCATTAGTGACACAGGCTGATCATCACCTTTTTCCGATGTGATCAGCCTTTTGACAACAGTACATGATAGGGGCTCCAACTCATGTAACTTCATACCCCAAATGTCTTCACTCCTTGTGGAACCTTATAGGGTAATGCTTTAGTCACATTTGTGCAGTCATGTATTTGCCCAAACTGCCTGTTATCTGTGCTGTGCTCAGTTTTAAGAGCTAGGCAGCATACGAAAAGTAGTAATATTATAATTTGTGCCAACTTCTAAGACCTAAAAAAGTCCAGAAATTGCCCACTATGTCATCATGCCCATGAAAACTTTTCCCACTGTTATCTCTCAAAGATTAACACACTATACCTGCAACATGGTCTATCCTTCTTCCTGAATGTACCCACTATGGCTGTCAGACAGCATCACCTCTGTAATGTCATCATTGCTTGTGCGATGCAAAACTGTGTCAAGATGTCAGCTACTGTAACACCATGTACAATGTATAAATATATGAGGGGACAGTACAGAGATCTTTCTAATGAGCTTTTACACTTAGGCCTATGATGTGGAAAAGGGGGGTATTCTCTACGTCTACGTTAATCATAAACACTGATGCAGATTCTTTACTGTAAGAGCAGTGAGACTGTGGAACTCTCTGACACATGATCTTGTAATGGTTGAATCACTTCTAAAATTCGAGAAGGACCTGTGTACCTTTCTTGAAAAATATAATATTACAGGTTATAGATACTATGATATGGCATTGAATGAGGGAACTAGTCTGATTGCCAGATGAAGAGTCAGGAAGGAATTTTCCCTTAATATGAAGCTATTAGTGTCTGCCCCATGGGGTTTTTACCTTCCTTTGGATCAACATGTTAGGCTATAGACTGAACTTGATGGAATTAAGTCTACCTTTAACCTTAAGAACTTTGACTCCATTTTCAATATCTATTCAATATAAAAAATGACCACACCATGTTTTCAGCAGGCTTTGATCGTTCGCTCACCAAATATTCCATATGACATAAAGTATGATGTAAATACATCTCTATAGGAGAAATACGCTGTCAGAAATATAGCACAGGTGACAACATCCTTGCTGCAAGGAGGCTCTATTTGGCCATGTGCACATGTTGTGGATCTGCAGCAGTTTTCCATGCATTTAACAGTAGCATGTTAACCTATGGAAAACCAAATCTGCTGTGCACATGCTGCGGAAAAAAACGCGCGGGAACGCAGCGTTGTTTTTTCCGCAGCATGTCAATTCTTTGTGCGGATCTGCAGCGTTTCTGCACCCATAGACTTTCATTGAGTCGGGCACATCCGCAGCAAAACGGCACATGTAAAAGAGATCTGCGGTTTAGCTGCGGGGGAAACGCTGCAGATCGGGAGGAGGGAAGTGTGTGGGCAGAGACAGTGCGTGTATGTGTGTGGGCGGGGTCTGCGGGCTGTCCGTGGGTCTGCAGGGGTCTGCCGGGGTGTCTGCGGGGCTGTTGGGGGTTTGTGCGGGGCTGCAGGGGCTGTCTGGAGTCTGCTGGGGGTCTGGGCGTGTGTCACGATACTAGTGGATACAACTGGACACCAGTGGCTAGGTCAAAGAGACTGCAGACACATTGGTTTGAACAAGCAAAATTGTATTTGTGATCTGAATGCAATATAGCATGCAAGTCCAGATAAATGTTCAGTCAATCTGATAGACAGTAATAGCAGAGCTGATACTCTGCGACACAGCATGCAAAGTCACTGAGCAATGAGTGCACAAGACACAGTCTCTTGCAGAGCAAAGGAACACACTAGCTGGCTGGAGTTCTTACTTCACCGTAGGTGTGGTCAGGCAGAGGTTTCTGAAGTCAGGTGTTTAGCAATCACTTGGTCAGCAGGCAGGGATCCAGACGTGCAGGTTGGCAGAGGACGCCGCCGTTAGGAAAGGACCAACAGGGATCGTAAGTCCAGGCTTGGGACTGCAGAGGAACAAGGTCCAAAACATAATACACAAGCAATGAAACAGAGCAGGTGCTGGCTTTATATACAACTTTGGCAGGAAGCAAGATGGCCGACGTGAAACATCAAGATCCATGTTAACTAAGGGCAAGTCTAAGGGCAAGAGAAACAAATTCCAGGACTAGATACTGACAGCGTGTGTGTACAGGCATCGTCTGATGGGACTGCAAGTCCCATCGGGCTATGCCTGCTACAGTGACAGTGATTGACACATTAGCCAATGATGAGACATAATCCGGCTAATGTGTTGAATGTAATAAAAAAAAATACAACACACAGTACATACAACATATGACATACAGAACATACTACATACAACAGTAACTACAACATAGAGTACATACAACATATGACATACAGAACATACTACATACAACAGTACATACAACATATGACATACAGTACATACAACAGAACATACAACATATGACATACAGTACATACAACATAACATACAACATATAGCACATACAACGTATGGCATATACAGTAGTACATACAACAGTACATAAAACATATGACATACAGCACATACAACAGTACATACAACATATGACATACAGCACATACAACAGTACATACAACATACAGTACATACAACAGTACATACAGCACACAACAGTACATACAACACATACATATAGACATACAGTACATATACACAACACATACAGTACATAAAACATAGACTACATATTCACCATCACCTTGATCCCCGAAGCCATTGCTCACCTGTAAAAAGTATTAAAATAATAAACAATATGTTCCCTGTGTCCGCAGATATCCAATTAATACCAGTATCCCACGACGTTCTCCCATGGAGAGCAGCCACATCAGCTGATGCGACGGCTCTCCAGGGGCTCCGGGATACAATGACGGAAGGTATTCTTCCGCACTGTATCCCTCCACCTCTGTGAGAAATAGTTCCTACTCTCACTTGTGGCACTGCTGTGTGGGAAAGTTCCCACGCAGATTTGCCATAAAATGAGACCAATGAACTCATGTAACCTCTTCAGTGATGCACTGCAGGAGCCATTGTCTCCTGTCAGTGTGTCACTGGAGGCCTTTACAGCATTGACATCACCTGATGTCACTGTTCTATAGGGGAGATCGTCATGGGACACTCGTTATTAATTGGACTACGGCGGAAAGGGAGTATACGGTTGGTTTATTATTTTAAATTTTTTGCAGGTGATCGAGAATGGTAAGTATGGTGAAATTAAGAATATTAAAATACTTTTCTGGCTGTGTCTTTTTTTATAACCCTTTACTACTATAGGATTAGTAATGGATAGGGGTCTTATTGACGCCTCTCCATTACTAACCGGGCTTAATGTCACCTTACATTAGCAAAGTGATATTACCTTATTACCCCATATTCCACCAGTACAGGGTAGTGGGAAAAGAGGGGCTAAGTGCCGGAATTGACTGGTATTTGGGGGCTGGTATTTGTAGCTGGGGGGGCAAATATCCATGGCCACTATCTAGGCTTTGAAAATCAGCCCGCAGCTGTCTGCGTAGCCTTTCTGGCTATAATAGGGGGACCCCACATCATATTTTTTTTGGGGTCCCCCTATTTTAATAGCCAGTAAAGGCTACACAGACAGCTGTGGGCTGATATTCATAGCCTGGGAAAGGGCCATGGGTATTACCCCCTTCCCAGGCTGTAAATATTGGCCCCCGGCCATCGGCTTTCCCCCTCTGGTGCAGAAAATTGAGCGGGAGCCCACGCCATTTTTTTTCCGTTTTTTTTTTAATTAAACATGTTCATTAATCAATCATATTATATATCTATGGATATATCTATGGATAAATCTATATATCTATTGATGGATATCTATGGATATATCTATAGATATATTTATAGATATAACTATGGATATACAGTACAGGCCAAAAGTTTGGACACACCTTCTCATTTAAAGATTTTTCGGTATTTCCATGACTATGAAAATTGTAAATTCACACCAAAGGCATCAAAACTATGAATTAACACATGTAGAATTATATACTTAACAAAAAAAGTTAAAACAACTGAAAATATGTCTTATATTCTAGGTTCTTCAAAGTAGCCACCTTTTGCTTTGATGACTGCTTTGCACACTCTTGGCATTTTCTTGATGAGCTTCAAGAGGTAGTCACCGGAAATTGTCTTCCAACAATCTTGAAGGAGTTCCCAGAGATGCTTAGCACTTGTTGGCCCTTTTGCTTTCACTCTGCGGTCCAGCTCTTCCCAAACCATCTCGATTGGGTTCAGGTCTGGTGACAGTGAAAGCCAGGTCATCTGGCGTAGCACACCATCACTCTCCATCTTGGTCAAATAGCCCTTACACAGCCTGGAGGTGTGTTTGGGGTCATTGTCCTGTTGAAAAATAAATGATGGTCCAACTAAACGCAAATCGGATGGAATAGCAAGCCGCTGGAAGATGCTGTGTTAGCCATACTGGTTCAGTATGCCTTCAATTTTGAATAAATCCCCAACAGTGTCACCAGCAAAGCACCCCCACACCATCACACCTCCTCCTCCATGCTTCACGGTGGGAACCAGTCACATAGAGTCCATCCGTTCACCTTTTCTGCATCACACAAAGACACGGTGGTTGGAACCAAAGTTCTCAAATTTGGACTCATCAGAGCAAAGCATAGATTTCCACTGGTCTAATGTCCATTCCTTGTGTTCTTTAGCCCAAACAAGTCTCTTCTGCTTGTTGACTGTCCTTAGCAGTGGTTTCCTAACAGCTATTTTACCATAAAGACCTGCTGCACAAAAGTCTCCTCTTAAGAGTTGTTGTAGAGATGTGTCTGCTGCTAGAACTCTGTGTGGCATTGACCTGGTCTCCAATCTGAGCTGCTGTTAACCTGCGATTTCTGAGGCTGGTGACTCGGATAAACTTATCCTCAGAAGCAGACGTGACTCTTGGTCTTCCTTTCCTGGGGCGGTCCTCATGTGAGCCAGTTTCTTTGTAGCGCTTGATGGTTTTTGCCACTGCACTTGGGGAAATGTTCAAAGTTTTCCCAATTTTTCGCACTGACGTTCATTTCTTAAACTAATGATGGCCACTTGGTTTTCTTTACTTAGCTGCTTTTTTCTTGCCATAATACAAATTCTAACAGTCTATTCAGTAGGACTATCAGCTGTGTATCCACCAGACTTCTTCTCAACACAACTGATGGTCCCAATCCCATTTATAAGGCAAGAAATCCCACTTATTAAACCTGACAGGTCACACCTGTGAAGTGAAAACCATTTCCGGTGACTACCTCTTGAAGCTCATCAAGAGAATGCCAAGAATGTGCAAAGCAGTCATCAAAGCAAAAGGTGGCTACTTTGAAGAACCTAGAATATAAGACATATTTTCAGTTGTTTCACACTTTTTTGTTAAGTATATAATTCCACATGTGTTAATTCATAGTTTTGATGCCTTCAGTGTGAATGTACAATTTTCATATTCATGAAAATACAGAAAAATCTTTAAATGAGAAGGTGTGTCCAAACTTTTGGTCTGTACTGTATATGAATAGATATATCTATGGATAGATGTAGATAGATATATGGATAGTTAGATAGATATATCTATCCATAGATGTATCTATAGATAGATATATGAATAGATATATCTATCTATCTCATTCCTTCTATCCCATTCCTTCCATCTATCGATTAGATAGAAGGAATGAGCTAGATAGATAGATGACAGATAGATCTATAGATAGATAATATTCTATCGATCTATGTATAGATCTATCTATAAATCTATCTGTCATCTATCTATTATTATTTATTGTTATAGCGCCATTTATTCCATGGCGCTTTACATGTGAGGAGGGGTAAACATAATAAAAACAAGTACAATAATCTTAAACAATACAAGTCAACTCATAACTGGTACAGGAGGAGAGAGGACCCTGCCCGCGAAGGCTCACAATCTAGAAGGGATGGGTGAGAATACAGTAGGCGAGGATAGAGCTGGTCATGCAGCGGTTTGGTCGATCGGTGGTTACTGCAGGTTGTAGGCTTGTCGGAAGAGGTGGGTCTTCAGGCTCTTTTTGAAGGTTTCTATGGTAGGCGAGAGTCTGATGTGTTGTGGTAGAGGGTTCCAGAGATTGACAGAGGGGAGAGGCCGAGGAATAGTGGGGGGACAGGTGGATTAGTCGGGCAGCAGACTTTAGAATAGATAGGAGGGATGCGAGAGTGTTAGAGGGGAGGCCACAGAGCAGGAGGTTGCAGTAGTCAAGGCGAGAGATGATGAGTGCATGGACTAGGGTTTTTGCAGATTCTTGGTTGAGGAATGTACGGATTCGTGAAATATTTTTGAGTTGAAGTCGGCAGGAAGTGGAAAGGGCTTGGATATGTGGTTTGAAGGAGAGATCAGCGTCAAGGATTACCCCGAGGCAGCGAGCTTGTGGGACTGGGGAGAGTGGGCAGCCATTTACTGTAATGGATAGGTTCTTTGGGGGGGTCGCGTAAGATGGGGGAAAGATGATGAATTCTGTTTCGTCCATGTTAAGTTTCAGAAATCTAGCGAAGAAGAAGGATGAAATAGTGGACAGACATTGAGGGATTCTGGTTAGTAGGGAGGTGATATCTGGTCCAGAGATGTAGATCTGTGTGTCATCAGCATAGAGGTGATACTGAAAGCCATGAGATTCTATGAGCTGTCCCAGGCCAAAGGTGTATCTATCTAATTCCTTCTATTTATCTATCTATTCTATCATCTATCTATCTCATTCCTTCTATCTATTCTATCATCTATCTATTTCATTCCTTCTATCTATCCCATTCCTTCTATCTATCTATCGATAGAAGGAATGAGATAGAATAGATAGAAGGAATGAGCTAGAAAGATGACAGATCTATAGATAGATATTATCTATCTATCTATAGATCTGTCTGTCATCTATCTATCTATCTATCTATCTATCTATCCCATTCCTTCCATCTATCTATAGAAGGAATGAGATAGATAGATGATAGATGTAATAGATAGATAGATAGATAGATAGATAGATAGATAGATAGATAGAAGGTAAAAAAGAAAACAAAAGACGGC
The DNA here is from genome assembly GCF_051348905.1 of Ranitomeya variabilis. Classification (NCBI taxonomy): domain Eukaryota; kingdom Metazoa; phylum Chordata; class Amphibia; order Anura; family Dendrobatidae; genus Ranitomeya; species Ranitomeya variabilis. Next base: position 225,664,043 of record NC_135232.1, on the reverse strand, counting down.
TCTGCTAATACTGCAAAGCTGCCAAGCTGTACATTCACAGGTGTGTAATTTATCCATACGGTTACATTCCGTGCTTTTGATCACGGGTGCTCTTCGAAATATAACAAGATAATCCACTTGAAATGAATAGAAAAAAGAAGAAGGCACTCACCGATCTGTTTAAAAAAATCCTTGCTTTATTGCATCTTCATTTAAAATCGATGGCCGGGGCAGTGAGTAATGGAGCTGAGGTGAGCAGGTGAAGACGACGCCCGTTTTGTGCTATGTGAGCACTTCTACGGGTCAATGTGATTGACCCGTAGAAGTGCTCACATAGATGACATATCTATCGATCTATGTATAGATCTATCTATCTATAGATCTATATGTCATCTATCTATCTCATTCTATCTTCTATCTATCTATTTTCTATCTATATTTATATCTATTATCTTTTATCTATCATCTATCTATTATCTATCATCTATCTATCTGTCTATCTCATTCCTTCTATTTATATCTATCTATCTGTGTGTGTAATGGAGTGTGGGTTGGACAAATGTAATAGAGGAAATTGGACAAGAAATTACATCACAATTTTTTTTTTGTACAATAAGGCTGGTTTCACACTTGCGTTTTTTGCCGCTGTGTTTTAGCGCTAAAAAACGCATGCGTTTTTTTCTATACTTAACATTAAAAACGCATGCGGTTTTTTGCATGCGTTTTGACGCGTTTTTGGCAACGCATGCGTTTTTTTATGCTTGCGTTTTGTTCCAGAAATGCAACCTGTAGCAATTTCTAGCGGCGTTTTTTTGCCGCAAAAAAAACGCATGCGTTTTTTCGCGGCAAAAAAATATATTGCTGTCTATGTAAACGCATGCGTTTTTAAGCACATGCGTTTGCATGCGTTAAAAACGCATGCGTTTTTATAGAAAAAAACAAGAATACACACTTATAAGCCACCCCCCACCATCAAGGTGATAAAGGGATCCAAACCCTAACCCTAGCCCTAACCCTACCCCTACCCCTAACCCTACCCCTAACCCTACCCCTAACTCTAGGTATCCTAACCCTACCCCTAACCCTAACCCTACCCCTAAACCTACCCCTAACCCTACCCCTAACCCTAGGTATCCTAACCCTAACCCTACCCCTAACCCTACCCCTAACCCTAGGGATCCTAACCCTAACCCTACCCCTAACCCTAACCCTAGCTATTTCTATTTATAGTGGGTTTTCTTGTTGATTTTGATGATTGGCAGCTGTCACACACTTCTCAGCATGCGTTTCAAAAACGCAAACGCAGGAAAAAACGCATGTAAACGCGGCAAAACGCTGCGTTTTTTTTCTGCATGCAAAAACGCATGCGTCTAAAAACCGCAGCGTTTGCACACGTTTACATGCGTTTTTTCACCACATGCGTTTTTTTTAAAACGCTGCGTTTTTAAACGCAAATGTGAAACCAGCCTAATACATCTTTATTTAGGCTATGTGCACACATTCAGGATTTTTCAAGTTTTTTTAGCCGCTAAAACAACGCATACATAAGCATCCCATCATTTTTAATGCATTCCGCAATTTTTGTGCACATGCTGAAAAAATGTATCGTGTTAAAAAATGCAGCATGTTCATTCATTCATTCATTCATTCATTTTGCGGATTTTTTGCATTTTTGCCTCTATATTATTGCATTGGGAAGCTCCGGAAAAATCCGCAAAAGTCCAGTTTTGTTCAGGAAATTTCTGCAGACATTCCTGAATGTGTGCACGTAGCCTTAGCTTTCAAAAACACATCAAAACCATGCAAAAAAAACGCACCTGCGTTTTCTTCCAAGAGATGCAGATTCAGTGCAGAAAAATCCGCAGGCCAATCTGCAACGTGTGCACACACCCTTTATCTTATCATGTTACGCATACAAAATAGACAATATATATTGGCCTCTCTCAAGGCTTGTGAAAGAGTCATCACTTTCTATACACTGACCTGTGACTTTGTGAAGGAGCGCCAGAGCCGTAGTCATGGCTGAGCATAACAGATCTTGCGTGCTCTAGTCTCCCTTCACATAAAAAGACTGTCCTTTAGTCAGTGTACTTACCTCTCTGTTCTCCACCTCTCCAGGATCTTCTCCAAGTTGCTGAAGGCCTTCTCCATACGTTTGCGCACAAACAGACACGCAGTCCAGTTGTAACTTTACATGTAAAATTTTAATTGTTTCTCTTCGCAGCACATCCTAATTAGATACAACAGCCTTCTCCATACATTTGCGCACAAACAGAGACACAGTCCAGTTGTAACTTTATATGCAAAACTTTAATTGTTTCTCTTCGCAGCACATCCTTATTAGATACAGCAACAGCATAGGGTTTCATACAGTCCTCATTCTCCACTTTCCCTGCACCTCTTCCTATGGTCTTCAGTACATGCTCGGGTCCTACCATCTCTTGCAGTAACGCAGTATCCTCCCTGTTCAGACTCACTACGATCAGGAGTTCCCTCGTCCGTTTCACACTCGTATCTTCACAGCATAGACAATTGCCTTCAGATGACCCCAGCAACTGAAACAACGGATACTGGAAGCCTGTGCTAGCATTTCTTCTGCGGTGTTGCTATCATTGTGTCAAGAGTGGAAGCAGAGGGTTGCATTGACAATCCAACACAATGGCCAGCACTTTGAACACATTTTATAAGTGGTCATAAACTTGTAAATAACTCATGAAAGAATAAAGTTATGTTAAAACCAAGCACACCATTGTTTTTCTTGTGAAATTCTCAGTCAGTTTGATGTGTCACATGACCCTCTTCCCATTGGAAAAAATAAAGTTGGATCCAAAATGGTTGACTTCAAAATGGCCACCATGGTCATCATCACCCATCTTGAAAAGTTTTCCCCCTCCCATATACTAATGTGCCACAAACAGGAAGTTGATATCACCAACCATTCCCATTTTATTTAGGTGTATCCATATAAATGGCCCACCCTGTATTATGGCACATGTTGGAAAGGGGTTAAAGTGAGTCATTTAAACAGGAGACATTTGCTGATAAGTGATGTGTATAAAGTCCGACAAGGGAATACAGATATTAATTTCCAACGTTTTGACCAATGCGGTCTTTCTCAAGTATACAGTATCTGTATGAGGGGAGCGGTTGGCATGGTGTTCTGATCAGCTCCGCTCTTATACCACATGCCGACCTCTCCTCACATGCAGATAACCTTGAGAAAGATCACATTTGTCAAAAAATGTGAAATTAATATCTGTATTCACTTAGTGTACTTAATAGACATCACTTATCAGCAAATTTCACTTATTTACATGACATAGGGCAGCACGGTGGCTCAGTGGTTAGCACTGCAGCCTTGCAGCACTGGAGTCCTGGGGTCAAGTCCCACCAAGGACAACATCTGCAAGGAGTTTATATGTTCTCCTCGTGTTTACATGGGTTTCCTCCGAGTACTCCGGTTTCCTCCCACATTCCAAAGACATACTGATAGGGAATTTAGATTGTGAAGTCCCATCGGGGAAAGCGCTGTGGAATATGTTGGCGCTATATAAATAGAGAGATTATTTATTATTTATTATGATTCAATGCGAAGTACCCTTCTAGGATCCCTTTACCCACAGGGCATGTGTGTGAAAACTGGGTTCATAGCAGATTACAGTTAACAAAATATGAAGTGTAACGAAACACGACTAAGTTACAGATCGGTACAGTCAGGGAGGGGACCCTGCACGTGAGGGCTTGCAATCTACTTGACAGGCGGGAAGATTTCTAGCAGCATAAGACATAAGACACAAACATGAAATGATTTTCCCTTACTACTGCTAATATTGTACAAGAGCCAGTATTCTTATGACCACATTTGAATTGATTTACCACAATCGTGTGAGAGCTATTTGTATGTCATGGCACAGAGACGCTAAATTTAGCTATGCAAACATGCTTCGAATCACGGAGCCTCCTTGAAGGCTGCTTCACACCACTCTTTTTTTTCCTACTCTCTAAACATCTTCCAGTTCCCTTACAGAACAGACATCATTTGCATTATGGTAGCACGTACAGATAAGAAGATTTATACAATGCCAATGGACGGATCGCATTTATTTTCTAACCAGAGCAATCACACCTGTTGCTTTTTTGAGGATTCTGTACTGACTAACGTGCTCCCTACATTTTTGATCATCATTTTTGTGCTAGGGTCTATATTTAATGGGACCGCCTTATGGGCTTTTTTCTTTCGCATCAAATCTTGGAAATCTAGCACAGTCTATCTCTTCAACCTATCTATAGCTGATTTTGTCTTGATTATCTGCTTGCCATTCCGAATTGACTATTATCTAAAGCAGAAGAACTGGATTTACGGAGATGTTCCATGCAGAATAATGCTTTTTATGCTTGCCATGAACAGGGCAGGGAGCATCTTCTTCCTTACATTTGTTGCTTTGGACCGATATTTTAAAGTGGTCCATCCGCATCATAAACTTAACTCCATTTCTATCAGAAATGCTATTTTTGTTACTTGTTCTGTTTGGCTTATTGCAATAGCCATAACTGTTTTTATTCTCACAAAAAACTACACTGGTAGCAACATAGTCAGGAATGCATATTGTGACAGCTTTATCGTGTGTCCAGCCAACTCCCCTTGGCATGACCTCCTCTTCATTACGGAGTTTTTTGTCCCTTGGTGCATTGTCCTGTTCTGCTCGTGCAGCATCATCTGGAAACTTAGACAAAGGAACATGGACAAGGATTCAAAGATTAAAAGGGCTGTGAAATGTATCATATTGGTTGGAGTCGCTTTCTTTATATGTTTCCTACCAAGTGTGTCCTCAAGGATTGAAATCTTAAGGCTCCAGAAGTCCTCACAACACAACCACTGCAGAATCTACAAATCTGGGGACACAGCTTTCTTCATCACAATATGCTTTACCTACATGAACAGTATGTGCAATCCTTTATTGTATTACCTCTCTAATCCTTCATTAAGAACTTATTATTTATCTATTTTTAGTAAACTCAGAATACGATCATCCGCTTGTCCAAAACCTGCTTTTCCAAACTGACATATGTAATTAATACAAACCAATTAATTTAGACAAGCTTGTAACATACTGTATTTGACTGCCATAAAACAGCATGCTGATACTACTCATATGTAAAAATAAATGAGACCAAACCATTATTGCAGTGCTTCATTATAAGACCACTACACACCTCAAATTCTGTATTACAGTTTCACATTACAGGTCCTTCTCAAAAAATTAGCATATAGTGTTAAATTTCATTATTTACCATAATGTAATGATTACAATTAAACTTTCATATATTATAGATTCATTATCCACCAACTGAAATTTGTCAGGTCTTTTATTGTTTTAATACTGATGATTTTGGCATACAACTCCTGATAACCCAAAAAACCTGTCTCAATAAATTAGCATATTTCACCCGTCCAATCAAATAAAAGTGTTTTTTAATAACAAACAAAAAAAACATCAAATAATAATGTTCAGTTATGCACTCAATACTTGGTCGGGAATCCTTTGGCAGAAATGACTGCTTCAATGCGGCGTGGCATGGAGGCAATCAGCCTGTGACACTGCTGAGATGTTATGGAGGCCCAGGATGCTTCAATAGCGGCCTTAAGCTCATCCAGAGTGTTGGGTCTTGCGTCTCTCAACTTTCTCTTCACAATATCCCACAGATTCTCTATGGGGTTCAGGTCAGGAGAGTTGGCAGGCCAATTGAGCACAGTAATACCATGGTCAGTAAACCATTTACCAGTGGTTTTGGCACTGTGAGCAGGTGCCAGGTCGTGCTGAAAAATGAAATCTTCATCTCCATAAAGCATTTCAGCCGATGGAAGCATGAAGTGCTCCAAAATCTCCTGATAGCTAGCTGCATTGACCCTGCCCTTGATGAAACACAGTGGACCAACACCAGCAGCTGACATGGCACCCCACACCATCACTGACTGTGGGTACTTGACACTGGACTTCAGGCATTTTGGCATTTCCTTCTCCCCAGTCTTCCTCCAGACTCTGGCACCTTGATTTCTGAATGACATGCAAAAATTTGCTTTCATCAGAAAAAAGTACTTGGGACCACTTAGCAACAGTCCAGTGCTGCTTCTCTGTAGCCCAGGTCAGGCGCTTCTGCCGCTGTTTATGGTTCAAAAGTGGCTTTACCTGGGGAATGCGGCACCTGTAGCCCATTTCCTGCACACGCCTGTGCACGGTGGCTCTGGATGTTTCCACACCAGACTCAGTCCACTGCTTCCTCAGGTTCCCCAAGGTCTGGAATCGGTCCTTCTCCACAATCTTCCTCAGGGTCCGGTCATCTCTTCTCATTGTACAGCGTTTTCTGCCACATTTTTGCCTTCCAACAGACTTACCATTGAGGTGCCTTGATACAGCACTCTGGGAACAGCCTATTTGTTGAGAAATTTCTTTCTGGGTCTTACCCTCTTGCTTGAGGGTGTCAATGATGGCCTTCTTGACATCTGTCAGGTCGCTAGTCTTACCCATGATGGGGGTTTTGAGTAATGAACCAGGCAGGGAGTTTTTAAAAGCCTCAGGTATCTTTTGCATGTGTTTAGAGTTAATTAGTTGATTCAGAAGATTAGGGTAATAGGTCGTTTAGAGAACCTTTTCTTGATATGCTAATTTATTGAGACAGGTTTTTTGGGTTATCAGGAGTTGTATGCCAAAATCATCAGTATTAAAACAATAAAAGACCTGACAAATTTCAGTTGGTGGATAATGAATCTATAATATATGAAAGTTTAATTGTAATCATTACATTATGGTAAATAATGAAATTTAACACTATATGCTAATTTTTTGAGAAGGACCTGTATTTATATAGGAGATTTCATACTAAAATCACATAAAGCCAATTGACCTGTTTACATCTTAAAGGAGGTCATAAACTATGAATAGCTGTCCTTCAACCAACATCTACGGTACTGCTTCTGACTCTCTGTGTAGAGCACAGCATATCTGTGAATTTAGCCTAAGAATGCTGCAGATTATAACGTCCCTGGCATACTAATTATTCTGCACTAAATATTTTTCACAACATATTAATTATGTACAAAATACCAAATTGACATTCTCATTGCTGCAAATTCTCTCTAGATTAAGACATGGCTTCTACACCTAAATCTGGAAGAATCTACTAAGTGTGAATATGCTAACTTCTAAAGCCCCCATATAAATCAGATAGCTGTTAGTTGAGCAATCATTTTACTGACCGCTATCTCCCCCAACTCCTCTATACTGAATTCCTGTGTTCTCTATGAGAGATCCAGTGACACACTGCTCTAGTCTGAGCATATCTGCCAGAGATCAAAAGGGTCGGCCGATGGAACCCCAACGTAATGGATCCTTCTCTCCCCCAACATCATCTCTTATGGGCGCAGTCAGATGGCGCAGTCAGAAGATCGCATCAAAATGCTGGGACTGTCAGTCAGAAGGCCCAAAAACACATTAAATACACATTAAATTGGCCCAATATCGGCGGCTTCAGCTGACTTAAACCAAATGGGTATGGGGACTTTAATGCTTTATCTTCTTGCTTGTCTAAAGGTACCGTCACACTAAGCGATATCGCTAGCGATCCGTGACGTTGCAGCGTCCTGGATAGCGATATCGTTGTGTTTGACACGCAGCAGCGATCAGGATCCTGCTGTGATATCGCTGGTCGTTGATTAAAGTTCAGAACTTTATTTGGTCGTCAGATCGCCGTGTATCGTTGTGTTTGACAGCAAAAGCAACGATGCCAGCGATGTTTTACAATGGTAACCAGGGTAAATATCGGGTTACTAAGCGCAGGGCCGCGCTTAGTAACCCGATGTTTACCCTGGTTACCAGTGTAAAATGTAAAAAAACAAACAGTACATACTCACCTTCGCGTCCCCTGGCGTCCGCTTCCTGCACTGACTGAGCACCGGCCATAAAGTGAAAGCACAGCACAGCGGTGACGTCACCGCTCTGCTGTTAGGGCCGGCACTCAGTCAGTGCAGGAAGCGGACGCCGGGGGACGTGAAGGTGAGTATGTACTGTTTGTTTTTTTTACATTTTACACTGGTAACCAGGGTAAACATCGGGTTACTAAGCGCGGCCCTGCGCTTAGCAACCCGATGTTTACCCTGGTTACCCAGGGACCTCGGCATCGTTGGTCGCTGGAGAGCGGTCTGTGTGACAGCTCTCCAGCGACCAAACAGCGACGCTGCAGCGATCGGCATCGTTGTCTGTATCGCTGCAGCGTCGCTTAGTGTGACGGTACCTTTACTAATCTCAAACTATGAGATTATACAGCCATTATGACATGGATGTCACCATCCCATTATGTCTCACGATTCCACCTTGCAATGTATAATCTAGTTAGAAATCCAAAAAATAGACTATAAAAAGAATGTTTTATCATATGTCCATAGACAGTGTTGTGCACACCTCAAAATATTCATATCAAATCAAACTTCCCATATATAAATATTATAGGAAGAAGAGGCTAAGGCAAAATATAACAAATATAATAAAATTTATTTTAATGAAAATTATTAAAAAACTACAATGATGTACAACAGGAAATCTTCTTCATAAAAAATTCACTGGAAACAAGATCCGAGCAGGACACATCTGAATCCAATAACAATGTGAGGGTATTAGCACTTGTATGTGCATAGCCTGTGTGCTATAGGAACTTAGTCTCCGTAGTGAATTGTTGCTCCTTTTATATGCTGCATAGTATTGTTATTGGTAAATAAGGGATACAGAGCAGTAACTTAATATTGGACTCGGCACAGTACCATATATTGAAGTTTCATTTTATACTCTATTGGGAGGTTATGAGCATTCCTTTGCATAGCCCTCATTGTGGTTATAGGAATTCAGTTTCCATAGCCCTTTATGCTCTGTCTTCACATTATTTAGTGATTGTATGGTAGTAGGAGTGCATCATTTACTATATTAGGACTGTTATGCCATATTACACATTGTTATTGGATTCAGTTGTGTCCTGCTCGGATGTTGTTTCCAGTGAATTTTTTATAAAGAAAATTTCCTGTTGTACATCATTATTGTTTTTTAATAATTTTCATTAAAATAAATTTTATTATATTTGTTATATTTTGCCTTAGCCTCTTCTTCCTGTAATATTTATATATGGGAAGTTTGATTTGATATTAAAAGAATGTATAAAGAACTAGTAAAGACTGCAGTCACCTTATCTTTATATCATGTAGATAACAAATTAGATTTTTTTTATGCATTTAATGTAGGTAAAAAATTTTAAGATCTCTAATATACACTCACTGGCCACTTTATTAGGTACACCTGTCCAACTTCTTGTTAACACTTAATTTCTAATCAGCCAATCACATGGCGGCAACTCAGTGCATTTAGGCATGTAGACATGGTCAAGACAATCTCCTGCAGTTCAAACCGAGCATCAGTATGGGGAAGAAAGGTGATTTGAGTGCCTTTGAACGTGGCATGGTTGTTGGTGCCAGAAGGGCTGGTCTGAGTATTTCAGAAACTGCTGATCTACTGGGATTTTCACGCACAACCATCTCTAGGGTTTACAGAGAATGGTCCGAAAAAGAAAAAAAATCCAGTGAGCGGCAGTTCTGTGGGCGGAAATGCCTTGTTGATGCCAGAGGTCAGAGGAGAATGGGCAGACTGGTTCGAGCTGATAGAAAGGCAACAGTGACTCAAATCGCCACCCGTTACAACCAAGGTAGGCCTAAGAGCATCTCTGAACGCACAGTGCGTCGAACTTTGAGGCAGATGGGCTACAGCAGCAGAAGACCACACCGGGTACCACTCCTTTCAGCTAAGAACAGGAAACTGAGGCTACAATTTGTACAAGCTCATCGAAATTGGACAGTAGAAGATTGGAAAAACGTTGCTTGGTCTGATGAGTCTCGATTTCTGCTGCGACATTCGGATGGTAGGGTCAGAATTTGGCGTAAACAACATGAAAGCATGGATCCATCCTGCCTTGTATGGAGCATCTTTGGGATGTGCAGCCGACAAATCTGCGGCAATTGTGTGATGCCATCATGTCAATATGGACCAAAATCTCTGAGGAATGCTTCCAGCACCTTGTTGAATCTATGCCACGAAGAATTGAGGCAGTTCTGAAGGCAAAAGGGGGTCCAACCCGTTACTAGCATGGTGTACCTAATAAAGTGGCCGGTGAGTGTATATATATATATATATATATATATATATATATATATATATATATATATATATATATATATATATATACTGGCTGTTTCCAGCCAGCTGACGCTCGGCACGCTCATTGCTATCTAATTAACGCTGCTGGTGATTAAACTAAAGTAAATAATGACAACATTCAATAGCGCTTACGCAGGTGGTAAATTAACTTAAAATGATGATAACAATAATTGTGGTAATGTGGTGGGGGGCCGGGATAATGTGTGGTAAAGTGGTGGGGGGCGGGATTATCTGTGGTAATGTGGTGGGGGGCGGGATTATGTGTAGTAATGTGGTGTGGGGTGGGATTATGTGTGGTAATGTGGGGGGTGGGATTATGTGTGGTAATATGGGGTGTGGGATTATGTGTGGTGATGTGGTGGGGGGCGGGATTATGTGAGGTGATATGGTGGGGGGCGGGATTATGTGTGGTAATGTGGTGGGGGCGGGATTATGTGTGGTAATGTGGTGGGGGTGGAATTGTGTGTGGTAATGTGGTGGGGGGGCGGAATTGTGCGTGGTAATGTGGAGGGGGGCGGGATTATGTGTGGTAATGTGGTGGGGGGCGGAATTGTGTGTGGTAATGTGGTGGGGGGTGGGATTATGTGTGGTAATGTGGGGGGTGGGATTATGTGTGGTGATGTCGTGGGGGGGTGGGATTATGTGAGGTGATGTGGTGGGGGCGGGATTAGGTGTGGTGATGTGATGGGGGGGCGGGATTATGTGTGGTGATGTGGTGGGGGGCGGAATTGTGTGTGGTAATATGGCGGGGGTGGGATTATGTGTGGTAATGTGGTGGGGGTGGGATTATGTGGTAATGTGGTGGGGGGGCAGGATTATGTGAGGTGATGTGGTGGGGGGGCGGAATTGTGTGTGTTAATGTGGTGGGGGGTGGGATTATGTGTGGTGATGTGGTGGGGGGGCGGAATTGTGTGTGTTAATGTGGTGGGGGGCTGGATTATGTGTGGTGATGTGGTGGGGGGGCGGAATTGTGTGTGTTAATGTGATGGGGGGCGGGATTATGTGTGGTGATGTGGTGGGGGGCGGTATTGTGTGTTGTGATATGGTGGGGGGTGGAATTGTGTGTGGTGATGTGGTGGGGGGCGGGATTATGTGTGGTGATGTGCTGGGGGCGGGATTATGTGTGGTGATGTGGGTGCAGGATTATGTGTGGTGATGTGGGGGTGGGATTATGTGTTGTAATGGGGTGGGGGGGGCGGGATTATGTGTGGTGATGTGGTGGGGGGTGGGATTATTTGTGGTGATGTGGTGGGGGGGCGGGATTATGTGTGGTGTGATGTGGTGGGTGGCGGGATTGTGTGGGATGATGTGGTGGGGGGCGGGACTATCTGTGGTAATGTGGTGGGGGGTGGGATTATCTGAGGTAATGTTGGGGCGGGATTATGTGTGGTAATATGGTGGGGGGTGGGATTATGTGTGGTGATGTGCTGGGGGGGCGGGATTATGTGTGGTGATGTGGGGGCAGGATTATGTGTGGTAATGGGGTGGGGGGCAGGATTATGTGTGGTGATGTGGTGGGGGCGGGATTGTGTGTGGTGATGTGGTGGGGGGGCGGGATTGTGTGTGGTGATGTGGTGGGAGGGCGGGATTGTGTGGTAATGTGGTGGGGGGTGGGATTATGTGTGGTAATGTGGTGGAGGGCGGGATTATCTGTGGTATTGTGGTGGGGGCGGGATTATGTGTGGTAATGTGGGGGCGGGACTATGTTGGTAATGTGATGGGGCGGGATTATCTGTGGTAATGTGGTGGGGGTGGGATTATGTGTGGTGATGTGTGGGGGGCGGGATTAAGTGTAATTGCAGCGCCCCAGAGTCCTGGTCGTTGCATTACTGATGCTCCGCCGCTAAGGGGGGCTATGGTACGTCCGATGGCACTGAAGGAGTTCACCTGACCAGGTATCACAGACACCAATACACTTCACAGTCTGGCCTCCAGGGGGAGCTAAGGGTGCTATGTATTAGGCCACTCCTCACAATCTGGTAAAACTGGGGGTTAGATAGGAAGTTAGTCAGAAGCTGACTGGGTTGGAACCAGGCAACATCCTGTGGCAGAGGGTGTTGCAGGGGAAGATTCAGGGGGGTCCCTGTCAGGGGTGGGATCCTGACAGAGGCCTAGCGAACAGGAAAGAACGTTACGGGACCGCGCCTGCACTTCATCGCGGCGGTACCCCAAGAAAGGACAAGAAGCGAGGTTTATTGTGCTGAGTGAGAAATGAGATCAACGCAACAAGGAGAAACACCAGTAGGAGTCGTGCTGTAAGATGAGGCAACATCCTACTGAGGCGCGTAGCCGGTGGCCGGAAACGCCGAGGAAGTATTGAGCTCCAGGCCTTACTTCAAACCTATGGCAGGACAGTCAGTTATAGGCGGGCTGTCTCACTCAAATCACCTAAGAAGACATAGGGGGCAACAGTTGGAGAGGGGCGACACTTGGGTCCCGGAAGAGCTCCGAGCCTACCCATCATACGGGTGCGTCCTAGCCATATCATCTGGGGGGACGAAGAAGAACATCAAAATCGAGTTGTGAGGGAACTTCAGAAACAGACACAACAGTTGTGGGGACTATCCCGTAAGCACAGCAGGGGAGGACCACAACACACAAGCGCTAGAAGGTAGGCACAGATTTCCACCTGCAAAGGGAACTCTGGAGGTGCCATCGGACCGGCCGGACTCCCGCAGCCCGGTTAACCGTATTCCGGACTGAGGATCCTGAAGCCTTCAGTAAAGAGGTAATGAGACTGCAACCTGGTGTCCTCGTTATTTACTGCGACCTGCACCGCACCACAACCTCACATCACTCTCCACCTTCATTGGACGCCCCTCAGCAGGGTCACGGGCCGGGTCTAGCCACCGTGACAGCCCCAGAACAGAGACTCAGAGGCCCGGTACCGGGTACCCCTCGGCCCTGCGGCAGTGGGGGCGCTCCATAATAATGTGGTGGGGGCGGGATTATGTGGTAAGGTGGTGGGGGCGGGATTGTATGTGGTGATGTGGGGGGGCGGGATTGTGTGTGGTGATGTGGTGGGGGGGCGAGATTATGTGTGGTAATGTGGTGGGGGGCGGGATTGTCTGTGGTAATGTGGGGGGGCGGGATTATGTGTGGTAATGTGATGGGGCGGTATTATCTGTGGTAATGTGGTGGGGGTGCGGGATTGTGTGTGGTGATTTGGTGGGGGGGTGGGATTGTGTGTGGTGATGTGGTGGGGGGGCGGGATTATGTGTGATGTGGGGGCGGGATTATGTGTGATGATGTTGGGGGGGCAGGATTATGTGTGGTGATTTGGTGGGGGCGGGATTATGTGTGGTGATGTGGTGGAGGCGGGATTATGTGTGGTAATGTGGTGGGGGGCGGGATTGTCTGTGGTAATGTGGGGGGGCGGGATTATGTGTGGTAATGTGATGGGGCGGTATTATCTGTGGTAATGTGGTGGGGGTGCGGGATTGTATGTGGTGATTTGGTGGGGGGGTGGGATTGTGTGTGGTGATGTGGTGGGGGGGCGGGATTATGTGTGATGTGGGGGCGGGATTATGTGTGATGATGTTGGGGGGGCGGGATTATGTGTGGTGATTTGGTGGGGGCGGGATTATGTGTGGTGATGTGGTGGAGGCGGGATTATGTGTGGTAATGTGGTGGGGGGCGGGATTATGTGTGGTAATGTGGTGGGGTGCATGATTATGTGTGGTAATGTGGTGGGGGGCGGGATTTTGTGTTGTGACATGGTGGGGGCGGGATTATGTGTGATGTGCGGATTGTGTGTGGTGATGTGGTGGCGCTGGGATTGTGTGTGGTAATGTGGTGGGGGGTGGGATTGTGTGTGGTGATGTGGTGCGGATTGTGTGTGGTAATGTGGGGGTGGGATTGTGTGTGGTAATGTGCTGGGGGACAGGATTGTGTGTGGTAATGTGGTGGGGAGCGGGATTGTGTGTGGTGATGTGGTGGGAGGGCGGGATTGTGTGGTAATGTGTTGGGGGCGGAATTATGTGTGGTAATGTGGTGGGGGGCGGGATTGTGTGTGGTGATGTGGTGGTGGGGCGGGATTGTGTGTGGTAATGTGGTGGGGGGCGGGATTGTGTGTGGTAATGTGGTGGGGGGGCGGGATTGTGTGGTGATGTGGTGCGGATTGTGTGTGGTAATGTGGTGGGGGGCGGGATTGTGTGTGGTGATGTGGTGGGAGGGCGGTTTTGTGTGGTAATGTGTTGGGGGCGGAATTATGTGTGGTAATGTGGTGGGGGGCGGGATTGTGTGTGGTGATGTGGTGGTGGGGCGGAGCTACTATGCAGGGGGCAGGATTAGCAAGTAATCAAGATGCCTCTTATATATATAGATATGCAGTTATATGAAAAAGTTTGGGCACCCCTATTAATCTTAAGCTTAATGTTTTATAAAAAAATTTTTTTTTTGCAACAGCTATTTCAGTTTCATATATCTAATAACTGTTGGACACAGTAATGTTTCTGCCTTGAAATGAGGTTTATTGTACTAACAGAAAATGTGCAATCTGCATTCAAACAAAATTTTACAGATGCATAAGTATGGGCACCCTTATCATTTTCTTGTTTTAAATACTCCTACCTACTTTTTTCTGACTTACTAAAGCACTTTTTTTGGTTTTGTAACCTCATTGAGCTTTGAACTTCATAGCCAGGTGTATGCAATCATGAGAAAAGCTACTTAAAGTGGCCACTTGCAAGTTGTTCTCCTGTTTGAATCTCCTCTGAAGAGTGGCATCATGGGCTCCTCAAAACAACTGTCAAATGATCTGAAAACAAAGATTATTCAACATAGCTGTTCAGGAGAAGGATACAAAAAGCTGTCTCAGAGATTTAACCTGTAATTTTCCACTGTGAGGAGCATAGTAAGGAAATTGAAGAACACAGGTACAGTTCTTGTTAAGGCCAGAAGTGGCAGGCCAAGAAAAACATCAGAAAGGCAGAGAAGAAGAATGGTTTAATACGCACAAGATTATACGCCCCTCGAAGATCTATCTTGGTGAACCAGCTAGCTCCCTTAATCCGAGCAAACAAATCAGACAGTAGCGGCAAAGGGTACTGAAATTTGACGGTGATTTTATTAAGAAGGCGGTAATCTATACAAGGTCTCAGAGAACCATCCTTCTTGGCCACAAAAAAGAACCCTGCTCCCAACGGTGACGACGACGGGCGAATATGCCCTTTCTCCAAGGACTCCTTTATATAACTCCGCATTGCAGCGTGTTCTGGCACAGATAAATTGAACAGTCGGCCCTTCGGAAACTTACTACCAGGAATCAAATTAATAGCACAATCGCAATCCCTATGAGGAGGTAGGGCACTGGATTTGGGCTCATCAAATACATCCCGGTAATCTGACAAGAACTCAGGGACTTCAGAAGGATGGGAGGACGAAATAGACAACAATGGGACACCCCCATGTACCCCTTGACAACCCCAACTGGATACAGACATTGATTTCCAATCCAATACAGGATTATGGACCTGTAGCCATGGCAACCCCAAAACGACCACATCATGCAACACCAAAAAGCGAATATCCTCCTGATGTTAGGAGCCATGCACATGGTCAATTGAGTCCAGTACTGAGGCTTATTCTTGGCCAAAGGTGTAGCATCAATTCCTCTCAATGGAATAGGATACTGCAAGGGCTCCAAGAAAAAACCACAGCGCCTGGCAAACTCCAAGTCCATCAAATTCAGGGCAGCGCCTGAATCCACAAATGCCATAACAGAATAGGACGACAAGGAGCAAATCAGAGTAACGGACAAAATAATTTTTGGCTGTACCGTACCAATGGTGGCAGACCTAGCGAACCGTTTAGTGCGTTTAGGACAATCAGAGATAGCATGAGTGAGTCACCACAGTAAAAACACAGCCCATTCTGATGTCTGTATTCTTGCCGTTCAGCTCTGGTCAAGGTCCTATCACATTGCATAGGCTCAGGCTTCTGCTCAGGAAACACCGCCAAATGGTGCACATTTTTGCGCTCACGTAAGCGTCGATCGATCTGAATGGCCAAGGACATAGACTCATTCAGACCAGCAGGCGTGGGGAATCCCACCATAACATCCTTAAGGGCTTCAGAAAGACCCTTTCTGAAAATTGCCGCCAGGGCACACTCATTCCACTGAGTAAGCACAGACCACTTTCTGAACTTCTGACAATATACCTCCGCTTCATCCTGACCCTGACACAAAGCCAGCAAAATTTTCTCTGCCTGATCCACTGAATCTGGTTCATCATAAAGCAATCCAAGCGCCAGAAAAAACGCATCTACATTACGCAATGCAGGATCTTCTGGCGCAAGGGAAAATGCCCAGTCTTGAGGATCGCCACGTAGCAAAGAAATAATGATTTTTACTTGCTGAATGGGGTCACCAGAGGAGCGGGGTTTCAAAGCAAAAAACAGTCTACAATTATTTTTGAAATTCAGGAACTTAGATCTATCCCCAGAAAACAAATCAGGAATTGGAATTCTGGGTTCCAACATCGGGTTCTGAACTACATAATCTTGAATGCTTTGTACCCTTGCAGTGAGTTGATCCACACAAGAGGACAGACCTTGAATGTCCATATCTACACCTGTGTCCTGAACCACCCAGAGGTTAAGGGGAAAAGAGATACAAAACACACTGCAGAGAAAAAAAAATGGTCTCAGAACTTCTCTTTTCCCTCTATTGAGATGCATTAACACTTTGTGAGCCAGCTGTACTGTTATGTTGGGCTGGTGGTTAGGAGCACTAGAAATGACCAGATGAGCAAACTAGCAATACAGGACGAGCTCTGGGAAGTGAGAGCTCTGCTGACCGCAACCCCTAATCCTATCACAACAACTAGAAATAGCCGTGGAGCGTTCCTGACTCTGCCTAGACGCCTCTTCACAGCCTAAGAACTAACTACCCCTAAAGATAGAAAATACAGCCTACCTTGCCTCAGAGAAATTCCCCAAAGAAATAGGCAGCCCCCACATATATTGACTGTGAGTTAAGATGGAAGTCACAAACACAGGAATGAAATAGGTTTCAGCATAGGAGGCCAGACTTACTAAACAGACTGAGGATAGAAAAGGTATCTTTGCGGTCAGCATAAAAAACTAACAAAAAACCACGCAGAGTGTGCAAAGAAACCACCGCACCGACTCACGGCGCGGTGGTGCCACTCTGCATCCCAGAGCTTCCAGCTAACAAGATTAAATCATTATAGCAAGCTGGACAAAAACACAGTGGTAACAAATAAGCTAGCAGGGACTTAGCTTTTGCTGAAGTAGACAGGTCATCTGAAAGATCCAAGAGAACTGAACCAGTACTAGAACATTGACAGCTAGCATCAAATAACGATCTGAGTGGAGTTAAATAGAGCAGCCAGCCAAGACCTGAACGAGATCAGCTGGAGAAGGAATCTCAGAACAAGCAGCTCCACTCACAGCCACCAGAGGGAGTCCATGAACAGAACTCGCCGAAGTACCATTCATAACCACAGGAGGGAGCTCGAGAACAGAATTCACAACAGGAAACCATACATTTCAAGTAACTTTTCAGAACAGCTCAAAGACAAAAGAGAATCTGGCACTCTCAAGTATGCAAAAAAGAAGATAATGTTTTATTAGAAGTTTAACCCCTCCCCCAAAAAAGGTAACATTTTGGTCTAATATTCAGATCTTCATCAGACGGATTGCTATTCAGACAAGGAATCGGGATAGATTCCTTTTATCAGAATTGCTGTCTTGTGTGTACATGAGGAGTAACACTATATCTTGCCATTGCCTCTGCAGGCTTGACCTCTAATTTGCAATCCACTGGGAACTGGTGCGCAAAGCCGAGCTGAAGTGACCTCTACCATAGACAGCACCCATAGAGGTATTCCTGCTCTTCATTAATTTTTTAGCACAGAGACAAGCATCAGCATAGAGGAAAATATTCAGCAGTCACGAGCTGTCTGGTTGTGATTCAGCTCTGCGATTATTAGAAAACACACCACAATAATTCTGCCTCTTTCTTCTCCTTGCTCCTATCTCCTCCTCAATTCTTCTCCATAGAGTACAATGGGCTGTGTTACCTGACACCTGCAGTCTGTCTTTACTGAGCAAGATGGATTTGAGCTGTAATTTTTTCAGAGTGGATAACTAATTCAGGAGCCAAGGGGGAAGAGGAGATTTATCTGTTACGATACTGCACATTACAAAGTTTCTTATCTTTGCCTGTATTATTAACTAATGCAGCTCATGGAAACAACAGTTTTCTTAAAAGCAGAGAGGATTTTTAATAAGAAGTAAATTACAAAGTCGTTTGTTCTTACAAACACTTTGCAATTTTTAAGGATTGACGAATATGAGACAACACCTTTAAGTACTTGTAATAGCAGCAGTCTACCGTAATCAATATTGGGAAACACAAAAGAAAGAAATAGACACAACATTATAGAAAATTATAACTGAAGGACATACTGGTTTTATGACTGCATAACTGCTACAGAAATCCTTACCGTAAAATAGAAACGATGCGTACATGTGATGCATAAGTATTACTTTTTGGAGCAATAATCCATGTGATGTTTCCTTTCTGGTAATGTGGATTGCTTCTATGGATTGATCTTACATAACAGTTTGTAGTGTTCTGTTTACATCGTTCTTGTTTAAGTTTTCTGATTTTGCTTATTTTGTAGTCGTAGTTAAAATGTAACATTTTGTTTTCTACCATTATTCACAAGTTACAAACTTTTATCGGATTTGTAACTCTGTGTTTGTTGTTCTCTATTCTTGATATGTTTTATGAATTTATAGTTTCCATTAAAAGTTAGATTTTAATAATGTAAAATGTTTATGAATATACTGTAACTGATTAAAATAACAGTCAAGCATGCCAGGCAGAAGTTTGTTTTAGGCCGGGGTCACACTTGTGAGTAAGATGTGAGAAACTCGCGCGAGTCTCTCGCTTCAATACCCGGCACTGCCGCCAGCACTCGGGATCGGAGCGGCGGCTGTATGTATTTCTATGCAGCTGAACGCTCCGGTCCGAGTGCCGGCGGCAGTGCCGGGTAATGATGTGCAAGTTTCTCGCTTCACACTTGCAAGTGTGACCCCGGCCTTGCAGAAATAAAGTCTCATTGTTACCATTGGTACAATGTTATTAACAATTGCTAAGGTAATAAATAGATTATTTAGTGATAAAGAATTGCATGATAGAGAATGAAATGATTTTGTAGTTTTGCAAGTTATAAATATAATGAAATTTTTACGGCTCATTTTTTCTGCACTATTTTGCATTAAATACTAATTGTATTTTCTATACTGGTGTCCAACTATATTATTTATAGATAAATAAATAGCACAAGCATACACTCCTCAACACTGAATTTGTAACACCAAGAAGGAAAAGTCTTGGAATTATGGAGGTCCCAGAATGGATAGATATGTTAAGGATATGCAAATGATGAAAAATGGAAGCAACATTTTCAAAACACATTGATGTATTCAGCATTGTGTGATTCTGAGCTCCATGCACAGAAATATACCCACTTACACATCTTGGAATGCTGTCAATTAGGTTATTAAAGGGATTGTCCAATCTAAAATGACAAGTCTGCAATCACTCTACGAATCCTCACATCTGTGTGCTATGAGGATTCTCCAATGTTAGCGCAGGGAGCGGCCGTCATGTGTCTGTAAGTATGGGATATGCATACTCCCAGCCAGAACCCGAATACATTGTTTCTTGCATGGTCAATGCAAGTATATTGCGCAAGGCCGCAAATAGTCTAGTTCTGATCTCACAGCATTATGATTCTGAGAGCAAAGTGTC
The DNA here is from genome assembly GCF_051348905.1 of Ranitomeya variabilis. Taxonomy (NCBI): domain Eukaryota; kingdom Metazoa; phylum Chordata; class Amphibia; order Anura; family Dendrobatidae; genus Ranitomeya; species Ranitomeya variabilis. The sequence goes on along the minus strand of NC_135232.1, from coordinate 225,644,024 downwards.
AGATTACATGTCTCACACTGGAAATGCCCACTGTTATTTAAAATAATCCCTAGGGGCAGATTCTCATATAGATCAGAGTTAGGCCCATAGATCTTAACAGGTCATTTACATATAATAAAAATATGGATTTCTATGGAATAATACATTGGATCATAACTATCAAGGCATCGATTTATTCAGCTTCCTATGACCTACATGCCTATATAGACGCCTTAGGATTGATGGTTCTACTGACAGATTCCCTTTAAAGCTGTCAATTTCTAAAACAAATAGAGTATGTCACTGCTTGTAAAAGAGAAAAAATAAAAGAAAAGAAAGCAAAGGAATCTCAAAACCATTTCACCATAGAATATCATTGACCTATTTGTAACAACAGTAAGTAAACACCACGGAAAATTGCTAAGTACAAAGAATATACAGGTGCTTCTCACAAAATTAGAATATCATCAAAAAGTTAATTTATTTCAGTTGTTTAATACAAAAAGTGAAACTGATATATTATACAGAGTCGTTACAAACAGAGTGATCTATTTCAAGTGTTTATTTCTATTAATGTTGATGATTATGGCTTACAGTCAATGAAAAACCAAAAGTCATTATCTCAGTAAATTCTAATAATTAACAAAAAAAAACACCTGCAAAGTCTTCCTAAGCATGTAAAAAGGTCCCTTAGTCTGCTTCAGTATGCTCCACAATCATGGGGAAGACTGCTGACTTTACAGATGTCCAGAAGGCAGTCATTGACACACTCCACAAGGACGATAAGCCATAAAAAGTAATTGCTGAAGAAGCTGGCTATTCACAGAGTGCTGTATCCAAGCATATTAATGGACAGTTGAGTGCAAGGGAAAAATGTGGTAGAAAAAGGTTCACAAGCAACCGGGATAACCGCAGCCTTCAAAGGATTGTTAAGAAAATGCCACTCAAAAAATTAGGGGTGATTCACAAGGAGTGGACTGCTGCTGGAGTCATTGCTTCAAGAGCCACCACAGGCAGACATATCCAGGACATGTGCTACAAGTGTTGCATTCTTTGTGTCAAGCCACTCATGAACAATAGACAATGCCAGAAGCGTCATAGCTGGGCCAAGGAGAAAAAGAACTGGACTGTTGCACAGTGGTTCAAGGTGTTGTTTCGAGATGAAAGTAATGAAAGTAAATTTTGATTTTCATTTGAAAATCAAGTTTCCAGAGTCTGGAGGAAGAGTGGAGAGGCACACAATCCAAGCTGCTTAAGGTCTTGTGTGAAGTTTCCACAATCAGTGATGGCTTGGGGAGCCATGTCATCTGCTGGTGTAGGTCCTTTTTGTTTTATCAAGACCAAAGTCAGCGCAGTCGTCTACCAGGAAATTTTAGAGCTCTTCATGCTTCCTTCTGCTGACAAGCTTTTTGGACATGGAAATTTCATTCTCCTGCAAGACTTAGCACCCGTCCACACTGCCAAAAGCACCAATACCTGGTTTAAAAACAACAGTATCACTGTGCTTGATTGGCCAGCAAAATTGCCTGAAATTAACCCCATAGAGAATCTATGAGGTATTGTGAAGAGGAATATGAGAGACACCAGACCCAGCAATACAGACGAGATGAAGGCTGCTATCAAAGCAACCTTGGCTTCCATAACACCGCAGCAGCGTCACTGGCTGATCGACACCATGCCTCATTGATGCAGTAATTGATGCAAAAGGAGCCCCAACCAAGTATTAGTGCATTTACTGATCACACATTTTAGTAGGCCAACATTTCGGATTTTATCATTTTTCAAGCTGGTATTATAAAGTATTCTAATTTACTGAGATAATGACTTTTGGGTTTTCATTGGCTGTAAGCCATAATCATCAACATTAACAGAAATAAACACTTGAAATAGATCACTCTGTTTGTAATGACTGTACAGTATATAATACATAGTATTTGTAAGCCAAAACCAGTAATGGGGTGATAAATTCAGAAATGGAGACATGTCTCTATTGTACTTTTCCTTTGATTGTTCCACTCCTGGTTTTAGCTCACAAATACTGAAGTAAAATACTGACCAAATACTGAACATGTGAACATGGCCAAAGGGTAAGTGATAAGTTATTGATTGGTGGGGTCCAACTGCTGAGACCTGCACTGATCTGCACTATGTGCAACTTTTATCCTCATTAGTATGGAGTGGCATGTACAACTCGTCCACTGATCCTTTCATTCCCTAAGGTGCTGCACTTGGCTTTTTCTGGAAGCCCCCAAAGAGGTTGAATGGAGATGCCGTCAGTCATCCTACCTGCAGCTCCATTTTAAAAAGGGGATAAAAAGGGGATAAAAGTGACCTGTCAAGGATAAAGGTTCCTCATTCTTCTGATCATTGCGGTTTCCAATACTCATACAAGTAGAGACTGGCGGGCACCACTACAAGGGATCACCCATCACATGCCAAAAGTATATATGATTAAAAAAGAAAAAGGAAGCATGTATACAGTGGGGATCGCCATATCAAAAAGTCATATAAATATAATAAATTTTATTAGAAAATCTAGGCACACAACACTACAAAGAAAGTTTAAAAACACTTAAAATAACCATAAAAAATGGTGAATACAAAGGCCCATAATAGGGTCAAAAACCCTGGTTCAAAACACCCCCACATATAATGAACCTCAATGTAATGCACTGAACATATGAAATAATATGCAATCCTGAATTGAGGTACAATGAGATAAACAGACCTATAATTACGCCTAGGTAGAAAACAAATCCTTTCAAATATGCTCAAGCAACAATATGACTAGAGCAGAGATGGTACATAGGGCAAGTATAAATATAGAAACCCTATATGAGGCAACAGTCCTAAATATAGGTATAATAAAAAGAGCAAGCCTATACTTACACCTAAACTAAGAGCATATCCGTTCAGATGTGCCCATACAACAATATGGCCAAAGCAAAGATGGTGCATTAGGCAGATGTAGATTCCTGAGCCCTATGTGAAACAACGGGCATCAAGGAAGTGCTGTGGGGCAAGCAAAGGGGGTGAAGAACCAGGGCACAAAGCGCCCAACGCGTGTCGCCAGTAAATCTGGCTTCCTCAGGGGCAATAGATGTAGTGCAGGAGCCGGTAATATAAGTACCTGTTGATTGTATCAGACCGGGGGCAGCTGGTGCCAGTAAGTTAATACAAACGGCATGCTTCTGTCGAACCAGAGGAACCGGAAATGATGTGAGACGCCAGCATCTGCGCAATGTTGCAAAGCATAGAGGAGAGAAAGAAACAAGTGTCCATACTTTCTAAGTGCGAACTTTCCAAAAGTGCGCATGCGCCAAAATGCCAGAGTAAATGCCGGCATATGCGCAGTGAAGTAAGAGCCGCAAGAGGGAAGAAATATTTGTAAGTGCGGACAGCAAGCAAGTGCGCAGGCGCCAATCGGCGCCTGCGCACCTACACATGTAAGGTCCGCAAAAAGACTCTCGGCCGAGAGAAGATGTAAAGGAGGAATTCCCTATTGAGTGCCCGGCTGGAGAGGGGGGGGGGGGGGGGGGAGGGGAGGAAGGAAGGGAAGGGAGAAGGAAAAGGAAAGAAGGGAAGGGCAAGGATGGATAATTAACAGGTATCTAACCCTAGCCACAAAACGCTTTATAAATGGTAACCTACTGCCATAACAAGATGTTTTATTATAAGGAACATTAATAACACAAGTTAATACATCCTAAATCTGAAAAGCAGGTATTGAGCACAAATAGTAGTAAAGATGTAACAGTGATATATGAATAATGAAAGACACAAATACATAGATACATCTAAAGAGTTAGAAATACAAACATATATACATAAATATAAAAGTAAAGATGGACATCCCAAGCATTACAGCTGTTTATAGTATCCCGAGAATAAAAGTTCCTCATTAAGTCCGTGTGGAGCAAGGCTGTGGAGGTCATGGATCCATCTAGATTCACAACGTAACAGTTTCTTCACTCTATCCCCGCCCCTAATATTCAATGGCACCATCTCCAGTCCCATAATCTTGAGGCCTCTAATACGGCCATGATGGATGTCAAGAAAATGTGTTGCTACTGATGAAACATATTTGCCTTTTTCTCGGTCTTTTCGGGCTGTGGAGATATTGGATAGGTGCTGTTGGACCCTTCTTCTCAGTTCTTGGGTCGTTTGGCCCACATAAATCTTAGGGCACTCGCATATTAGGGCATAAATCAAAGAGCGGCTTTTGCAGTTGAAGAAGGACCTCTTAGGTTTAATCTGAAAAGGAGAAACAGATAATGACAAGCCATCCTGGGCCACAGTATATTGACATACACTGCAGCCTCCACAGGGGTAAGTGCCAAATGTCCTTGTACCCCTATTCAATCTAGTAGTAGGGCGGACAAAGTGGTTTCCAATACTCAGATTCCATTGATTAATAAGTTATCAGGTACCTAACCTGTGGATCGGTGAGAACTTCTTTACTTGTTTTCATCAAAGAACCCTTTAATCCAAACTGCCATAATTGTACATCCCAGTTATGGTGGCGCACAGTAGATGTGCAGGAGCCTCCTGTTATTTACAGTCGATGCTCCACTATATCGGGGATAACGGCTAACAGGTATTTGCATATAGCTGTAGCGTGGGCCTCTAGAGTGCATTCCCTCTGTGGTCCCCAGACACCATGCACATGTACCCTGATGTGCTCTTGCACATTTTGTTCGATTTGCACCATATTTGGCTTGCTTGGAGGGGATAAATTGGCGAAATGACAGACAGCCCTTGAAACTCATTAGGTAGTCGTCGACTGCAACATTTTGCTCAAGGGTATATGAATTTGAAAATTAATCTTGCAGAAAAGAAATTAGGGATCCAATTCGTTCAGGCTATCGTTGATGGGGTCATTTATTAGGGGGGCTTGGGAATTGTCATTAAAATTAAGCAATCTCATTTGGGCTTCATAACGGGCTCAGGTCATGACAACTGCAAATACAGGGGTACTGTGGACAGATTTTATTGAATGGAGAGTGTTTTTTTTTTACTAAATGCATGTTGAGGTTAAGGCTCAAATATTTTTTTAATTTCAGGGACATTTGTGTGGATCCATGAATAGGAATGAAAAGATGTGGGTTTTTGAGAAATATATTGTCGAGAATATAAATTGGTTTGATGGTCGATTAATTGGTCGATTAATTGTAGGACTTCTGGGGAAACAAAATAGGTGGGATCTAATTTTATTCCAGGGGTTGTTGAAAAAGGGGGAATTTTTTGGGATACCACAATGGAGGAGGGACTGCAGAAATGGGCCCTGACACTGACGATTCAGCAATGATGATTGACTCCACTACAATCGGGTTGTGGAATCCCGTGGAGGAAGAGGAGTCATCATTGGCATTATTTTATATGAATACCTAACAAAAAAAAAATCATAAAACATTAGTAAACCTAACATAACAGTAGCAACTTTTTTTAATTTATAATTATTTTTTCAACTTTTAAAGAAACTCTAACCCTAACATCACATAAAGTGACTGCAGACTTGAGCGCTAAGCCTGGACAACCCCTTTACCTTGATAAGGAGATGTAGGAGATATTACCAGCCATCATCAGACTGTGGAACATACAGGAATCACAGTACTGATTAGACATGGTCAGTGTCAAAAATAAACATTTACACACATTTACACTCGTGTCACATTACGATTGACCGTTACATTTTTTTTTTTCCCACCTATGGATCCATTCCCTTCTCTGTGTGATCAGGTGGCGAATCTGTCTCAGTTAGTCCAAGATCTGCCCTTGGAACAACACAAACTGGCATCTTCACATGCTCAGTTACAGGGTCACAGCGGGTGGGAATTATAATGTCACATTTGCCGGGGTGGTCCTCAGACCTGGGCTTTCTCCCTACCCTCTCTTGCTCCTGAACACCTTTCGGTGGATGCCTTTTTTGATGCTTTTGGACAGATCTATGACGAACCTGACAGGGTCAAGGTGGCAGAGGCAAGGATCATTAACCTGTCACAGGGAAACCGCACAGCAGAAGACTATTGTACTCAGTTTCGGCAGTGGTCTTCTGAGGTCCTGTGGAATGACGCAGCTCTCAGATGTCAATTCCTCAGGGGTCTTTCGGAGTCTCTTAAGGACGCTCTGGCTCTACATGCTCCACCTGGTTGTTTGGTGGAGGCCATGACTCAGGCTATCCGCATGGATCAGAGGATGCGGGAGAGACACAAGGTGCAACAAAGGTTCCATTTTGTCCTACTGGTCCGATTCGTTCACCTGAGGTGGAACCTATGGAGGTTAGTGCTGCCAGCTCAAGGTTTAAGGAGAAGAGACGTCGTCGGGAACTTGGATTTTGTCTCTATTGTGACCAAGCTTGACATTTCTTAAAGGATTGTTTGGCACGACCTACAGCAAACAAGCCATTGGGAAATGCCTAAGTCTGGGAGGAGGTCACGCAGACTTACAGATACCCTTTTACTCCTCTGATAAAGTGTTGTTGAATGCTGAACTTCTTTTTCAAGATCAGTGTCTGTTCACATTTGCCTTTATTGACAGTGGTTCTGCTGCTAATTTCATTGATGCGGGACTTGTTCTGAAGTTAGGATTAGGGACAGTTAAGTTAGAAAGCCCTATTCAAATTATGGCCATTGATAGAACACCGTTGCTCAAAAATCTGGTTTGGTTAGTTACACTGGATTTCACACTCAAGGTGGTGTCTCTTCATACGGAATTAATCTCCTGTTATGTTTTGGAAAATTCACTTGCTGGAATTGTGTTGGGTATTCCTTGGTTGCATACACATAATCCGATTATTGACTGGAATCGGAAAGATATTGTCAAATCGGGTCATTATTGTATGGAAAAATGTCTGAAGCCGGTGCATGTTTGCTCCATTATTCTGGAGGGTCTTCCAGAATACCTGAAAGACTTCGGAGATGTTTTTTCAGAAAAAGACTTCAAAAATCTGACCGTCACATCCAAACATAGACTAAGTGTGAACAGGTGCTGAACCTAGCGTCACCAACCCGAATACAGTCATATAAATAAGGCAGCACACTGTGGCACCAAAACCTGCAAACATGGAACATGAAAATTGAATTGCATTACTGCACTAGAAATATGACAAATTGAGAAAGTTTAGCGCATAAATTGGCCAATTTATGTGTACCTTGTAGCCACGTTAAGGCATTTCTCGTATACAATGTCCTAGCAATGCCTTTCCTCTCTGAGAATAAAGTCTTCATCTGAATGGGAACCTAAAAGGGAGTCCTCTCTTTGACTAAAAATCTCTCTCTGTGGAAGGGTAGTGGACCTACTGTGATTAAAAACATCTGTGGCTAAAAGGAGGAGTGCTCAGTCAGAAGGCTATTGAATACAAACTTCAAAAAACTGACAGTCACATCCAAACATAGACTAAGTGTGAACAGGTGCTGAACCTAGAGTCACCAACTCGTATACAGTCAAATAAATAAGGCAGCACACTGTGGCGCCAAAACCTGCAAACATGAAACATGAAAATTGGATTGCATTGCTGCACTAGAAATATGAAAAAGAAAGTTAGGTTCCCATTCAGATGAAGACTTTATTCTCAGAGAGGTAAGGCATTGCTAGGACCTTGTATAATACAAGGTACACATAAATTGGCCAATTTATGCGCTAAACTTTCTCAATTTTTCATATGTCTAGTGCAGTAATGCAATTAAATTTTCATGTTTGGAGCGGTTGGGGCACTTGAAAATTTAAAGAAATGTTTTAAGTCTACTCCTGTTCTTGTGCAACCAGACCTCCAGAGGCCATTTATTGTGAAGGTAGATGCCTCTGAGGTCGGGGTGGGGGCTGTATTGTCTCAAGGTCCTGAGACTTTAACTAACCTGCGATCATGTGCCTTCTTCTCTAAAAACTTCTCTCCTGCTGAAAGAAACTATGATGTCGGTAATCGGGAGTTGCTTGCCGTGAAGTTGGCTTTTGAACAGTGGATGCATTTTTTGGAGGGAGCCATTCATCCAGTCACCATGGTGACAGATCGCAAAAATCTAGCTTATATTGAATCTGCCAAGCGGTTGTCACCTAAACAGGCCCGAAGGTCATTATTTTTTTCACGATTTAATTTTTGTATTACGTTCAGACCAGGGTCTAAGAACGTGAGGGCGGATGCCCTGTCTCGTAGTCTTGATGCTGTGTCTCCTCCAGAACCTCCTTCCTGCATTCTTCCTAAGGGTATTGTTGTGACCATGGTTTCCTCGGAGCTGGAAGCTGAAATCCGTACAGTCAGTCCTTGGCTCCTTCCAATACCCCTGAATGCAAGCTGTTTGTCCCTGTGTATCTCAGATTACGCCCTTTGCAAGAATTCCATGATTCTGTGTTGAGTGGTTATCCTGGAGTCACTGCCACCCAGTAGGGAGTTGCTATACTCTTTTGGAGGTCCGCAATGCATAAGAATATTAGAGATTTTGTATATGCTTGTGAAACTAGTGGACACGCTAAATTACAGTATTACCGGCCGACAGGAAAACTGTCTCCTTTGCAAATTCCGGAAAGACCATGTACTGTTTTGTCCATGTATTTAATTTCAGATTTACCGTTGTCTGGGAGAATGACTGCTATTTGGGTGGTAGTCGATCTCTTCAGCAAACAAGCTCACTTTGTCCCATTATCTGTTTTACCCAATGCTGAAACTCTCTCCAAACTATTTATTATTCATGTGGTACGTTTTCATGGGATTCCTCTAAATATTATATCGGATAGGGGTGTACAATTCATATCTAGATTTTGGAGGGCTTTCTGCAAAAGATTGGGGATTGATCTGTCCTTTTCATCTACTTATCACCCTGAAACTAAGGGTACCGTTACACTAAACGATTTACCAATGATCACGACCAGCGATACGACCTGGACGTGATCGTTGGTAAGTCGTTGTGTGGTCACTGGAGAGCTGTCACACAGACAGCTCTCCAGCGACCAACGATGCCGAAGTCCCCGGGTAACCAGGGTAAACATCGGGTTACTAAGCGCAGGGCCGCGCTTAGTAACCCGATGTTTACCCTGGTTACCATTGTAAATGTAAAAAAACCCACTACATACTCACCTTCTGATGTCTGTCACATCCCTCGCCGTCAGCTTCCCGCACTGACTGTGTCAGTGCCGGCCGTAAAGCACAGCACAGCGGTGACATCACCGCTGTGCTCTGCTTTTACTTTACGGCCGGCCCTCACAGTCAGTGTGGGAAGCTGACGGCGAGGGACGTGACAGACATCAGAAGGTGAGTATGTAGTGGTTTTTTTTACATTTACAATGGTAACCAGGGTAAACATCGGGTTACTAAGCGCGGCCCTGCGCTTAGTAACCTGATGTTTACCCTGGTTACAAGCGAACACATCGCTGGATCGGTGTCACACACACCGATCCAGCGATGACAGCGGGTGATCCAGCGATGAAAGAAAGTTTCAAACGATCTGCTACGACGTACGATTCTCAGCGGGGTCCCTGATCGCTGCTGCGTGTCAGACACAGCGAGATCGTATGTATATCGCTGGAACGTCACGGATCGTGCCGTCGTAGCGACCAAAGTGCCACTGTGAGACGGTACCCTAACGGTCAGACAGAGAGGACAAATCAATCTTTCAAGCAAATTTTAAGATGTTTTGTCAACGATCAGCAGGAGAGTTGTTCATCATTTCTTCCTCTGGCTGAGTTTGCCTTTAACAGTCGGGTTAATCAGTCCACGGGGACCTCACTGTTTTTCTGTAATTATGGTTTTCATCCTTATTTTGGTGAGTTCTCCAGTTCTGGGTGTCCTGGGGTGGTTGTCACCATTTAAGAGCTGGGGGATGTCTGGAGGAGGGGTTAAAAAGAACATTGGGGTGGCTCAGCATCAGCAGAAGGCCGATAGGAGGCACTCATCAAGGGTCACCTTCAAAGTGAGAGATAATGTATTGGTTATCCTCTAAGAATATTAGATTGAAGTTGCCCTCACTGAAGTTGGATACTGGATTCATAGGTCAGTATGAAATTCTGGAGGTGGTCAATCCAGTTGCCTTCCGGTTAAAGATTTCCGTATTCCTAAGGTGTTCCACAAGTCGTTGTTGAAGGAGTTTATTCCCCCTGTTCTGTCTTCCTTGCCCCCACCTCCTCCAGTGTCTATTGAGGGAAGCTTGGAATATGAGGTACAAAGGATCATTGATTCCCGAATGGTCCAAAATTCCCTTCAATATCTGGTACATTGGAAGGGGTATGGACCTGAGGAAAGGTTCTGGGTTCCAGCTCATTCTGTAAGGGCTGATCAGTTGGTCCAGGCCTTTCATCGAAGGTTTCCTGAGAAACCTGGAAGTCCAGTGGCCCCCCTTGAAGAGGGGGTACTGTCACGATCTCCACTCTGTTCCTGTCTGATATCTTACTTTGTGTAAGGGATGTGCTGGGTTTGTGCTGCATCGTCTGTCCTCACTTTCCTTGATTAGTCTTCTACTTAAGCATGCTAGCTTCTTCACTTTGTGTCAATCGTACACGTGCTGCTGCCTGTGTAAGTCTGATCTATCTGTGCTCTGCGCCTGACCCAGTATGACATTATTCCCTTCCTGGACTTGGCGCTTTGCTTGTAACCTGACATCTCTTTTGCCTGCTCCTTGTAAACTATATTTGCCTTTCTGGTTTTCCTGACCCCAGCTAGTGAATTGGATTTCGTCTCTGACTGCCCCTTGTTGAACTGCGCAAGTTCCTGGACCTGACCTCGGATCGTTTGACCTCCCTTTGCTAATCCAGTAAGTAGTATTATATTACTATTTGTTACTGTAGACTTTTGCTCCATTTTTGGGACTTATTATTTACTATAGTGACTCGTGTCACACTTGAGTCTGCACTTGTGCCGAGAGCCAGAACCCTGACACCTGCTGGAGCTGCTGCACCACCTGACACTGCAGCTCATTAACCTCATCTGCGAGGGTCTGGATCAGCTGAGCAAAAGCCTCAGCTTGAGCCATGGGTTCACCAGAAAAAAAAAGTAGGGTTGGTGATAATGTCCCAGAATATAGGTCGGTAATCGGAGGGCACGACACACACAACAGGATGGTATAGGGAAGAGGAAGGCCCTACCGATAGGGAATGAGGGATGGTCACCACCTGAACTCAAACCTGAGTCTGTCTCTGCACTCCCCTTACGCCCTAAGTGGGTCCTTCTCCCCACCGCCGTCAGGAACCTTGTCCCTCACTGTCACCTCACACTGCCCTGGCTAATGCACTGGTCAGCAAGAGCGCTAGTCTCACCACTGCAAATGGTAGCAAACACAGGAGACAGTGACAAACAAGAGAGGGACAAGGAATAAACACAATACTTAGCTTACAGACTTCGCTGCCAAGCACCAAACTGCAGATAACACAGAAACAGGACTCCAAAACTCCAGATATAGCTGACACCAGAGAGCTGCAACTGCACGGCTGGTCTTCATAGACAAACTCTATCACCAACAGTCAGCTGATGCATCAAGTGACCATTTTAAAGATTGTGGGAGTTGTCACCACCTACATCAGCTGATCCAGCACGCTGCAGTTGCAGCAGATTGCCAGCAAGGAAAAAACTGACATTAACCCCCGCTTGTCCATTTAAGAAAAAAAGCTACATTTAAAACAGAGTGGAACCAGAGCTGCCACGAATCCAAAAATGGATCATGCCTGACAAAGACAATGGCCGAAACGCGCATCGGGGTGGACGCATCCTTTGGACAGCTCGTCATCTTGTCACCCACTCCACAGGTATTTTTTACTTTCAGCTGATGACAACACTGATAATTTCATCACTTGCATTATGAGATTATATGTACACACCATGTGAATATCCATGTTAATAATATTATTTCATATGCACTTCACTTGAGTATATCATTATTTCTTTATTTTGCTTCAATTTTTGGAGTTGTTTTTTGCCACTATTTTTTCATATCAATTTTAATAACCTTTACCTGCTGTCATGGGGTTTATACTACATCTTATGCATATGTTTTAATTTTACTATAATATTACACTAAGTACCATATTAAGTACCACATATATATCAACTATTACTTTTTTGTAGCATTATTGAGTTGGTTGCGCATATGTGCATATATATATTTTTCTATTTGATTTATTTACATTTAGCTGGTCCTTATGTAAGAGGGTGGTGCTGTTATGGACAGTAAGGAACACGCTGTCACTTTAAGAAGCTGCACCCCCTTGTCTGGTGTGATGGAATGTTCTGTTTCTGCTAATCGTTGTAATGAACTAGTCTGTGCAGAGTGCAGGTGAGGAGCTGGAGCAGCGTGTGTGAGCTGAGGCTGCTGCAGAGAGGACTTTTTGTGCTGATAGCTGAAAGAGAGAAGAACTGTGTCCTGATATAGCTGCAAGAGAGCCACGAAGATACAGAGAAAGGGATTTACAGTTTCCAGGAGCATCCCTAGGATCCAGAAGCAAGGAGAAGACCACGCTTCACAGAGCTGACAGAAAGCCGTGCACACCACCACATTAGACTGTTGGGGGCCCCCCTGGGACTGGACCTGATTCTCCAACATCACCGTGAGTTTGTTCCTGTTTGGTGCACCTGTTAGGGCCTAGTGTAGGCTTCAATAGTCAGTATACGGGAGCCGAGTGGCCTGCTTAGTAAAGGCCAGGGAGGTTATACGTAGAGTAGCATCATCACTCGTTTATTGTTTACATTTGCTTGTTAGACATATTTTAAGTCTGTAATAGTTGGAGCATCCTGCTATTTTACGGAAAAGATAAAGTTTATTACTCTTGCAAATTGTCTTTTGCCATTGTATACCCCTGTTTGCATCTTTCTCATTCACTTCGTTCCTTGCCTCCCAATAAATCTACCCTTTGTTGTTTGCACCTCATCTTGTGTACAGTAGTCTTCCTGCACCGTGGTGGTCCCCCGGCCATCGCTTCACTTAAGTTGTATGCGTCCCTCTGTTCTGTGTTTTTGTTTCCACCTGCTCCAATTTTATATTGATTTATTAATAATAACCAATAAAAAAATAATTTTAACCATATCTGGGTTTTTAGTCGTTTCTCCTATGATATATATATATGCATGTAGTGCATATGTGAGCATACTGTATATAAACTGAATATGTATTTCAGTAGGTATATACACTGCTCAAAAAAATAAAGTGAACACTAAAATCCCACACACTAGATTTCACTGAATGAAATATTCCAGTTGTAAATCTTAATTCATTACATAATCGAATGTGTGGAGAACAATAAAACCTAAAAATGATCAATGTAAATCACAACTAATATCCCATTATTATCTGCAGTTGGAATGATGCTCAAAATCATGAGTGGAAAATGAAGTTACAGGATGCTCCAACTTCAGTGGAAATGCCTCAAGACAAGGAAATGATGCTCAGTAGTGTGTGTGGCCTCCACGTGCCTGTATGGCCTCCCTACAATGCCTGGGCATGCTCCCGATGAGGCAGCGGATGGTTTCCTGAGGGATCTCCTCCCAGACCTGGACTAAAGCATCCGCCAACTCCTGAACAGTCTGTGTGCAACGTAACATTGGTGGATGGTGCGAGACATGATGTCCCAGATGTGTTCAATCGGATTCAGATTTGGGGAACGGGCGGGCCAGCCCATAGCTTCAATGCCTTCATCTTGCAGGAACTGCTGACAGACTCCAGCTACATGAGGTCTGGCATTGTCCTGCATTAGGAGGAACCTAGGGCCAACCGCACCAGCATATGGTCTCACAAGGGGTCTGAGGATCTCTTCTCGGTACCTAATGGCAGTCAGGCTACCTCTGGCGAGCACATGGAGGGCTGTGTGGCCCTCCAAAGAAATGCCACCCCATACCATTACTGACCCACTGCCAAACCGGTCATGCTGAAGGATGTTGCAGGCAGATCGCTCTCCACAGTGTCTCCAGACTCTGTCACATGTTCAGTGTGAACCTGCTTTCATCTGTGAAGAGCACAGGGCGCCAGTGGCGAATTTGCCATTCCTGGTGCTCAGTGGCAAATGCCAAGCATCCTGCAGGGTGTTGGGCTGTGAGCACAACCCCCATCTGTGGACATCGGGCACTCAGGCCATCCTCATGGAGTCGGTTTCCAACCGTGTTATGATCCTCAGTGGCTTAGGATCACAAATCTAACCAGCAAGTAGAAGATAATAGGACGAGCTCTGGGGATGTGGTAACTGGACTGACCGCAAAACCTGATCCTAACCGCACACACTAAAGGTAGCCGTGGAACGTTTCCTGAAATCCTAGACGTCTCTTCACGGCCTGAGAAACTGACTACCCCTAAAGAGAAAGTAAAGACCTCACTTGCCTCAGAGAAATAACCCCAGAGATATAGAAGCCCCCCACAAATAATAACGGTGAGTTAAGAGGAAAAGACAAACGCAGAGATGAAACAGGTTAAGCAAATGAGGCCTGCTAACGCTAGATAGCAGAAAATAGCAAGGGATCTGTGCGGTCAGTAAAAAACCCTATGCAAAAATATCCACGCAGAGAATGCGAGAACCCCCACACCAACTAACAATGTGGGGGAAGCAACTCAGCACCCCAGAGCACCAGCAAACAGGGAAATCACATATTAGCAAGCTGGACAAAACCCATCATATACTAGGAAACATCTTGAACACAGATGAGCAAAAATAAGCAAACAAAACTTAGCTTCTCTTGGAGAGACTGATAACGGATGTAGACAGGAGCAATCAGAATAGCATTGAATACAATGACAACAGGCAAGGAATGAAGGACCAGGTGGATTAAATAGGAAACCTAACTAGCAGATGACGAGACAGCTGATCCCAGCCAGAACCTGCAAAATAACAAAAAGAGCCACCAGGGGGAGCCCAAAGAGAGAACTCACACAGTACCACTCATGACCACAGGAGGGAGCCCGGAAACAGAGTTCACAACAGTACCCCCCCCTTGAGGAGGGGTCACCGAACCCTCACCAGAACCCCCATCAGGGTGAGCCACATGGAAGGCACGAATCAAATTGGCCGCATGAACATCAGAGGCGACAACCCAGGAATTATCCTCCTGACCATAGCCCTTCCACTTAACCAAATACTGAAGCCTCCGTCTTGAAATACGAGAATCCAAGATCTTCTCCACCACGTATTCCAATTCTCCCTCAACCAGCACTGGAGCAGGAGGCTCAACAGAAGGAACCACAGGCACCACTGTTATGGTTCTCAATGGCAAGAGAACATAGCCCAGCAAACATAAGAACTAGCTCTTGGAAGGATGGAAACTAAACTGACCATGAACTAAACCTGCCGCACAACTAACAGTAGCCGGGTAGCGTAGCCTGCGTTTTATCCCTAGACGCCCAGCGCCGGCCGGAGGACTAACTAATCCTGGCAGAGGAAAATATAGTCCTGGCTCACTGTTATGACCCCAATGGCGAGGGTCTCAGAGGAACGTGGAAGTCTGCAGAATACAAAAATCCAGCTCATAGGGAAGTGGTAACTGGGTTGACCATATATCTACTCCTAACGCCAACACTAGAAGTAGCCGGGGATCATTCCTACGTTGATTCTAGATGACACGCGCCAGCCGGAGAATCTAGCTACCCCTAGTAGAGGAAAACAAAGACCTTTCTTGCCTCCAGAGAAGGGGACCCCAAAGCTGGATAGAAGCCCCCCACAAATAATGACGGTGAGGTAAGAGGAAATGACAAACACAGAAATGAACCAGGTTTAGCACAGAGAGGCCCGCTTACTGATAGCAGAATAAAGAAAGGTAACTTATATGGTCAACAAAAACCCTATCAAAATCCACACTGGAAATTCAAGAACCCCCGAACCGTCTAACGGTCCGGGGGGAGAACACCAGCCCCCTAGAGCTTCCAGCAAAGGTCAGGATATAGATTTGGAACAAGCTGGACAAAAATACAAAACCAAAACAAATAGCAAAAAGCAAAAGGCAGACTTAGCTGATATAACTGGAACCAGGATCAGTAGACAAGAGCACAGCAGACTAGCTCTGATAACTACGTTGCCAGGCATTGAACTGAAGGTCCAGGGAGCTTATATAGCAACACCCCTAACTAACGACCCAGGTGCGGATAAAAGGAATGACAGAAAAACCAGAGTCAAAAAACTAGTAACCACTAGAGGGAGCAAAAAGCAAATTCACAACAGTACCCCCCCCTTAGTGAGGGGTCACCGAACCCTCACCACGACCACCAGGGCGATCAGGATGAGCGGCATGAAAGGCGCGAACTAAATCGGCCGCATGAACATCAGAGGCGACCACCCAGGAATTATCCTCCTGACCATAGCCCTTCCACTTGACCAGGTACTGAAGCCTCCGCCTGGAGAGGCGAGAATCCAAGATCTTCTCCACCACGTACTCCAACTCGCCCTCAACCAACACCGGAGCAGGAGGCTCAGCAGAAGGAACTACAGGCACAATGTACCGCCGCAACAAGGACCTATGAAATACATTGTGAATAGCAAACGACACAGGAAGATCCAGACGAAAAGATACAGGATTAAGGATTTCCAATATCTTGTAAGGCCCAATAAAACGAGGTTTAAATTTGGGAGAGGAGACCTTCATAGGAACAAAGCGGGAAGAAAGCCATACCAAATCCCCAACGCGTAGTCGGGGACCCACACCGCGGCGGCGGTTGGCAAAGCGCTGAGCCTTCTCCTGTGACAACTTCAAGTTGTCCACCACATGATTCCAGATCTGCTGCAACCTATCCACCACAGAATCCACCCCAGGACAGTCAGAAGGCTCCACATGACCCGAAGAAAAGCGAGGATGGAAACCAGAGTTGCAGAAAAAAGGCGAAACCAAGGTGGCGGAACTAGCCCGATTATTAAGGGCAAACTCAGCCAACGGCAAGAATGTCACCCAATCGTCCTGATCAGCAGAGACAAAACACCTCAAATAAGCCTCCAAAGTCTGATTGGTTCGCTCCGTCTGTCCATTAGTCTGAGGATGGAAAGCAGACGAAAACGACAAATCAATGCCCATCCTACTACAAAAGGATCGCCAGAACCTGGAAACGAACTGGGATCCTCTGTCTGACACAATATTCTCAGGGATGCCGTGCAAACGAACCACGTTCTGGAAAAACACAGGAACCAGATCGGAAGAGGAAGGCAGCTTAGGCAAAGGAACCAAATGGACCATCTTAGAGAAGCGATCACATATCACCCAGATAACGGACATGCCCTGAGATAGCGGAAGATCAGAAATGAAATCCATGGAGATATGTGTCCAAGGTCTCTTCGGGACAGGCAAGGGCAAGAGCAAACCGCTGGCACGAGAACAGCAAGGCTTAGCTCGAGCACAAGTCCCACAGGACTGCACAAATGACCGCACATCCCTTGACAAGGAAGGCCACCAAAAGGACCTGGCCACCAGATCTCTGGTGCCAAAAATACCCGGGTGACCTGCCAATACCGAGGAATGAACCTCGGAAATGACTCTGCTGGTCCACTTATCCGGGACAAACAGTCTGTCAGGTGGACAAGACTCAGGCCTATCAGCCTGAAATCTCTGCAACACACGTCGCAGATCCGGAGAAATAGCTGACAAGATAACTCCATCTTTAAGAATACCAACAGGATCCGCGACTCCAGGAGCATCAGGCACAAAGCTCCTAGAAAGAGCATCGGCCTTCACATTCTTTGAACCTGGTAAATACGAGACAACAAAATCAAAGCGGGAGAAAAACAATGACCAGCGGGCCTGTCTCGGATTAAGGCGTTTAGCAGACTCGAGATACATCAGATTTTTGTGATCAGTCAAGACCACCACACGATGCTTAGCACCCTCGAGCCAATGACGCCACTCCTCAAATGCCCATTTCATGGCCAACAACTCCCGATTGCCCACATCATAATTTCGCTCGGCAGGCGAAAACGTCCTAGAGAAAAAGGCACAAGGTTTCATAACAGAGCAACCAGGGCCTCTCTGCGACAAAACGGCCCCTGCCCCAATCTCCGAAGCATCCACCTCAACCTGAAAGGGAAGTGAGACGTCAGGCTGGCACAAAACAGGCGCCGAAGTAAACCGGCGTTTCAACTCCTGGAAAGCCTCCACGGCAGCAGGAGCCCAGTTAGCTACATCGGAGCCCTTCTTGGTCATATCCGTCAAAGGTTTCACAATGCTAGAAAAATTAGCGATAAAACGACGGTAGAAGTTAGCGAAGCCCAAGAACTTCTGAAGACTCTTAACTGACGAGGGCTGAGTCCAATCAAGAATAGCTCGGACCTTGACTGGGTCCATCTCCACAGCAGAAGGGGAAAAAATGAACCCCAAAAAGGGAACCTTCTGTACACCAAAGAGACACTTTGAGCCCTTGACAAACAAAGAATTTTCACGCAAAATTTTAAAGACCAACCTGACCTGCTCCACATGCGAATCCCAATTATCAGAAAAAACCAAAATATCATCCAGATAAACAATCAAAAATTTATCCAGATACTTCCGGAAAATGTCATGCATAAAGGACTGAAAAACTGAAGGCGCATTGGAGAGCCCAAAAGGCATCACCAAGTACTCAAAATGACCTTCGGGCGTATTGAATGCGGTTTTCCATTCATCACCTTGCTTAATGCGCACAAGGTTGTACGCACCACGAAGGTCTATCTTGGTGAACCACTTGGCACCCTTAATCCGGGCAAACAAGTCAGACAACAGCGGTAAAGGATACTGAAATTTGACAGTGATCTTATTTAAAAGCCGATAATCAATACAAGGTCTCAAAGATCCGTCCTTTTTTGCCACAAAAAAGAATCCCGCACCAAGAGGGGAAGAAGACGGACGAATATGTCCTTTCTCCAGAGACTCCTTGATATATGAACGCATAGCGGTATGTTCAGGTACCGACAGATTAAACAGTCTTCCCTTAGGAAATTTACTGCCTGGGATCAAATCTATCGCACAGTCACAGTCCCTATGAGGAGGCAGTGCACTGGACTCAGACTCACTGAAGACATCCTGATAATCAGACAAATACTCCGGAACTTCCGAAGGCGTAGAAGAAGCAATAGACACAGGCAGGGAATCCCCATGAATACCACGACAGCCCCAACTTGAGACTGACATAGCCTTCCAGTCCAGGACTGGATTATGGGTCTGCAACCATGGCAGCCCTAAAACAACCAAATCATGCATCTTATGTAAAACCAGGAAACGTATCACCTCGCGGTGTTCAGGAGTCATGCACATGGTAACCTGTGTCCAATACTGCGGTTTATTTGCTGCCAATGGTGTAGCATCAATACCCCTAAGAGGAATAGGATTTTCTAATGGTTCAAGAGTAAAACCACAGCGCTTAGCAAATGAGAGATCCATGAGACTCAGGGCAGCACCTGAATCTACAAATGCCATGACAGGATAAGATGACAGTGAGCAAATCAAAGTTACAGACAGAATAAATTTAGGTTGCAAATTACCAACGGTGACAGGACTAACAACCTTAGCTATACGTTTAGAGCATGCTGAGATAACATGTGTAGAATCACCACAGTAGTAGCACAAGCCATTCCGGCGTCTATGAATTTTCCGCTCATTTCTAGACAGGATTCTATCACATTGCATTAAATCAGGTGTCTGTTCAGACAACACCATGAGGGAATTTGCGGTTTTTCTATCACATTGCACCGAATTAGGTGTCTGTTCAGACAACACCATGAGGGAATTTGCGGTTTTGCGCTCCCGCAACCGCCGGTCAATCTGAATAGCCAGTGCCATAGTATCATTAAGACCTGTGGGAATGGGAAAACCCACCATAACATTCTTAATGGCTTCAGAAAGGCCGTTTCTAAAGTTAGCGGCCAGTGCACACTCGTTCCAATGTGTCAGCACGGACCATTTCCGAAATTTTTGGCAATACACTTCAGCCTCGTCCTGCCCCTGAGACATAGCCAGCAAGGCCTTTTCTGCCTGAATCTCAAGATTGGGTTCCTCATAAAGTAAACCGAGCGCCAGAAAAAACGCATCAAGATCAGCCAATGCCGGATCTCCTGGCGCCAGCGAAAAAGCCCAATCCTGAGGGTCGCCCCGTAAGAACGAAATAACAATTTTTACTTGCTGAGCAGAATCTCCAGATGAACAGGGTCTCAGGGACAAAAACAATTTACAATTATTCACGAAATTCCTAAACTTAAACCTGTCTCCGGAAAACAGTTCAGGAATCGGTATTTTAGGTTCTGACCTAGGATTTCTGATAACATAGTCTTGTATGCCCTGCACACGAGTAGCCAGCTGGTCCACACTTGTAATCAAGGTCTGGACATTCATGTCTGCAGCAAGCATAGCCACTCTGAGGTAAAGGGGAAGAAGAAAGAAAAAAAAAACAAAAAAAAAACTCAGAATCTTCTTTCTTATAATCCCTCTTCTGCAATGCATTAAACATTTAATACTGGCCTGGCAAACTGTTATGACCCCAATGGCGAGGGTCTCAGAGGAACGTGGAAGTCTGCAGAATACAAAAATCCAGCTCATAGGGAAGTGGTAACTGGGTTGACCATATATCTACTCCTAACGCCAACACTAGAAGTAGCCGGGGATCATTCCTACGTTGATTCTAGATGACACGCGCCAGCCGGAGAATCTAGCTACCCCTAGTAGAGGAAAACAAAGACCTTTCTTGCCTCCAGAGAAGGGGACCCCAAAGCTGGATAGAAGCCCCCCACAAATAATGACGGTGAGGTAAGAGGAAATGACAAACACAGAAATGAACCAGGTTTAGCACAGAGAGGCCCGCTTACTGATAGCAGAATAAAGAAAGGTAACTTATATGGTCAACAAAAACCCTATCAAAATCCACACTGGAAATTCAAGAACCCCCGAACCGTCTAACGGTCCGGGGGGAGAACACCAGCCCCCTAGAGCTTCCAGCAAAGGTCAGGATATAGATTTGGAACAAGCTGGACAAAAATACAAAACCAAAACAAATAGCAAAAAGCAAAAGGCAGACTTAGCTGATATAACTGGAACCAGGATCAGTAGACAAGAGCACAGCAGACTAGCTCTGATAACTACGTTGCCAGGCATTGAACTGAAGGTCCAGGGAGCTTATATAGCAACACCCCTAACTAACGACCCAGGTGCGGATAAAAGGAATGACAGAAAAACCAGAGTCAAAAAACTAGTAACCACTAGAGGGAGCAAAAAGCAAATTCACAACACTCACCTCTAGAGAAATTTCCCCGAAAGGCAGACAGAGGCCCCCACAAATATTGGCGGTGATTTTAGATGAAATGACAAACGTAGTATGAAAATAGGTTTAGCAAAATTGAGGTCCGCTTACTAGATAGCAGGAAGACAGAAAGGGCACTTTCATGGTCAGCTGAAAACCCTATCAAAACACCATCCTGAAATTACTTTAAGACTCTAGTATTAACTCATAACATCAGAGTGGCAATTTCAGATCACAAGAGCTTTCCAGACACAGAAACGAAACTACAGCTGTGAACTGGAACAAAATGCAAAAACAAACAAGGACTAAAGTCCAACTTAGCTGGGAGTTGTCTAGCAGCAGGAACATGCACAGAAAGGCTTCTGATTACAATGTTGACCGGCATGGAAGTGACAGAGGAGCAAGGCTAAATAGCGACTCCCACATCCTGATGGAAACAGGTGAACAGAGAGGATGATGCACACCAGTTCAATTCCACCAGTGGCCACCGGGGGAGCCCAAAATCCAATTTCACAACAGTACCCCCCCCTCAAGGAGGGGGCACCGAACCCTCACCAGAACCACAAGGGCGATCAGGATGAGCCCTATGAAAGGCACGGACCAAATCGGAGGCATGAACATCAGAGGCAGTCACCCAAGAATTATCCTCCTGACCGTATCCCTTCCATTTGACCAGATACTGGAGTTTCCGTCTGGAAACACGGGAGTCCAAGATTTTTTCCACAACGTACTCCAACTCGCTCTCAACCAACACCGGAGCAGGAGGCTCAACGGAAGGCACAACCGGTACCTCATACCTGCGCAATAATGACCGATGAAAAACATTATGAATAGAAAAAGATGCAGGGAGGTCCAAACGGAAGGACACAGGGTTAAGAATCTCCAATATCTTGTACGGGCCGATGAACCGAGGCTTAAACTTGGGAGAAGAAACCCTCATAGGGACAAAACGAGAAGACAACCACACCAAGTCCCCAACACAAAGCCGAGGACCAACCCGACGCCGGCGGTTGGCAAAAAGCTGAGTCTTCTCCTGGGACAACTTCAAATTGTCCACTACCTGCCCCCAAATCTGATGCAACCTCTCCACCACAGCATCCACTCCAGGACAATCCGAAGATTCCACCTGACCAGAAGAAAATCGAGGATGAAACCCCGAATTACAGAAAAAGGGAGACACCAAGGTGGCAGAGCTGGCCCGATTATTGAGGGCAAACTCCGCTAAAGGCAAAAAAGCAACCCAATCATCCTGATCTGCAGACACAAAACACCTCAAATATGTCTCCAAGGTCTGATTCGTCCTCTCGGTCTGGCCATTAGTCTGAGGATGGAAAGCAGACGAGAAAGACAAATCTATGCCCATCCTAGCACAAAATGCTCGCCAAAATCTAGACACGAATTGGGTACCTCTGTCAGAAACGATATTCTCCGGAATACCATGCAAACGGACCACATTTTGAAAAAACAGAGGAACCAACTCGGAAGAAGAAGGCAACCTAGGCAGGGGAACCAAATGGACCATCTTAGAGAAACGATCACACACCACCCAGATGACAGACATCTTCTGAGAAACAGGAAGATCCGAAATAAAATCCATCGAGATGTGCATCCAGGGCCTCTTCGGGATAGGCAAGGGCAACAACAATCCACTAGCCCGAGAACAACAAGGCTTGGCCCGAGCACAAACGTCACAAGACTGCACGAAGCCTCGCACATCTCGAGACAGGGAAGGCCACCAGAAGGACCTTGCCACCAAATCCCTGGTACCAAAGATTCCAGGATGACCTGCCAACGCAGAAGAATGAACCTCAGAAATGACTTTACTGGTCCAATCATCAGGAACAAACAGTCTACCAGGTGGGCAACGATCAGGTCTATCCGCCTGAAACTCCTGCAAGGCCCGCCGCAGGTCTGGAGAAACGGCAGACAATATCACTCCATCCTTAAGGATACCTGTAGGTTCAGAATTACCAGGGGAGTCAGGCTCAAAACTCCTAGAAAGGGCATCCGCCTTAACATTCTTAGAACCCGGCAGGTAGGACACCACAAAATTAAACCGAGAGAAAAACAACGACCAGCGCGCCTGTCTAGGATTCAGGCGTCTGGCGGACTCAAGATAAATTAGATTTTTGTGGTCAGTCAATACTACCACCTGATGTCTAGCCCCCTCAAGCCAATGACGCCACTCCTCAAAAGCCCACTTCATGGCCAAAAGCTCCCGATTCCCAACATCATAATTCCGCTCGGCGGGCGAAAATTTACGCGAGAAAAAAGCACAAGGTCTCATCACGGAGCAATCGGAACTTCTCTGCGACAAAACCGCCCCAGCTCCGATTTCAGAAGCGTCGACCTCAACCTGAAAAGGAAGAGCAACATCAGGCTGATGCAACACAGGGGCGGAAGAAAAGCGGCGCTTAAGCTCCCGAAAGGCCTCCACAGCAGCAGGGGACCAATCAGCAACATCAGCACCCTTCTTAGTCAAATCAGTCAATGGTTTAACAACATCAGAAAAACCAGCAATAAATCGACGATAAAAGTTAGCAAAGCCCAAAAACTTCTGAAGACTCTTAAGAGAAGAGGGTTGCGTCCAATCACAAATAGCCTGAACCTTGACAGGATCCATCTCGATGGAAGAGGGGGAAAAAATATATCCCAAAAAGGAAATCTTTTGAACCCCAAAAACGCACTTAGAACCCTTCACACACAAGGAATTAGACCGCAAAACCTGAAAAACCCTCCTGACCTGCTGGACATGAGAGTCCCAGTCATCCGAAAAAATCAAAATATCATCCAGATACACAATCATAAATTTATCCAAATAATCACGGAAAATGTCATGCATAAAGGACTGAAAGACTGAAGGGGCATTTGAAAGACCCAAAGGCATCACCAAATACTCAAAGTGGCCCTCGGGCATATTAAATGCGGTTTTCCACTCATCCCCCTGCTTAATTCGCACCAAATTATACGCCCCACGGAGATCTATCTTAGAGAACCACTTGGCCCCCTTTATGCGAGCAAACAAATCAGTCAGCAGTGGCAACGGATATTGATATTTAACCGTGATTTTATTCAAAAGCCGATAATCAATGCACGGCCTCAAAGAGCCATCTTTCTTAGCCACAAAGAAAAAACCGGCTCCTAAGGGAGATGACGAAGAACGAATATGTCCCTTTTCCAAGGACTCCTTTATATATTCTCGCATAGCAGCATGTTCAGGCACAGACAGATTAAATAAACGACCCTTAGGGTATTTACTACCCGGAATCAAATCTATGGCACAATCGCACTCCCGGTGCGGAGGTAATGAACCAAGCTTAGGTTCTTCAAAAACGTCACGATATTCAGTCAAGAATTCAGGAATCTCAGAGGGAATAGATGATGAAATGGAAACCACCGGTATGTCCCCATGCGTCCCCTTACATCCCCAGCTTAACACAGACATAGCTTTCCAGTCAAGGACTGGGTTATGAGATTGCAGCCATGGCAATCCAAGCACCAACACATCATGTAGGTTATACAGCACAAGAAAGCGAATAATCTCCTGGTGATCCGGATTAATCCGCATAGTTACTTGTGTCCAGTATTGTGGTTTATTGCTAGCCAATGGGGTGGAGTCAATCCCCTTCAGGGGTATAGGAGTTTCAAGAGGCTCCAAATCATACCCACAGCGTTTGGCAAAGGACCAATCCATAAGACTCAAAGCGGCGCCAGAGTCGACATAGGCATCCGCGGTAATAGATGATAAAGAACAAATCAGGGTCACAGATAGAATAAACTTAGACTGTAAAGTGCCAATTGAAACAGACTTATCAAGCTTCTTAGTACGCTTAGAGCATGCTGATATAACATGAGTTGAATCACCGCAATAGAAGCACAACCCATTTTTTCGTCTAAAATTCTGCCGTTCACTTCTGGACAGAATTCTATCACATTGCATATTCTCTGGCGTCTTCTCAGTAGACACCGCCAAATGGTGCACAGGTTTGCGCTCCCGCAGACGCCTATCGATCTGGATAGCCATTGTCATGGACTCATTCAGACCCGCAGGCACAGGGAACCCCACCATAACATCCTTAATGGCATCAGAGAGACCCTCTCTGAAATTCGTCGCCAGGGCGCACTCATTCCACTGAGTAAGCACAGCCCATTTACGGAATTTCTGGCAGTATATTTCAGCTTCGTCTTGCCCCTGAGATAGGGACATCAAGGCCTTTTCCGCCTGAAGTTCTAACTGAGGTTCCTCATAAAGCAACCCCAAGGCCAGAAAAAACGCATCCACATTGAGCAACGCAGGATCCCCTGGAGCCAATGCAAAAGCCCAATCCTGAGGGTCGCCCCGGAGCAAGGAAATCACAATCCTGACCTGCTGAGCAGGATCTCCAGCAGAGCGAGATTTCAGGGACAAAAACAACTTGCAATTATTTTTGAAATTTTGAAAGCAAGATCTATTCCCCGAGAAAAATTCAGGCAAAGGAATTCTAGGTTCAGATATAGGAACATGAACAACAAAATCTTGTAAATTTTGAACTTTCGTGGTGAGATTATTCAAACCTGCAGCTAAACTCTGAATATCCATTTTAAACAGGTGAACACAGAGCCATTCCAGGATTAGAAGGAGAGAGAGAGAGAAAGGCTGCAATATAGGCAGACTTGCAAGAGATTCAATTACAAGCACACTCAGAACTGAAGGGAAAAAAAAAAAAAAAAAAAAATCTTCAGCAGACTTCTCTTTTCTCTCCTTTCTCTGTCAATTAATTTAACCCTTTGGGGCCGGTCAAACTGTTATGGTTCTCAATGGCAAGAGAACATAGCCCAGCAAACATAAGAACTAGCTCTTGGAAGGATGGAAACTAAACTGACCATGAACTAAACCTGCCGCACAACTAACAGTAGCCGGGTAGCGTAGCCTGCGTTTTATCCCTAGACGCCCAGCGCCGGCCGGAGGACTAACTAATCCTGGCAGAGGAAAATATAGTCCTGGCTCACCTCTAGAGAAATTTCCCCGAAAGGCAGACAGAGGCCCCCACAAATATTGGCGGTGATTTTAGATGAAATGACAAACGTAGTATGAAAATAGGTTTAGCAAAATTGAGGTCCACTTACTAGATAGCAGGAAGACAGAAAGGGCACTTTCATGGTCAGCTGAAAACCCTATCAAAACACCATCCTGAAATTACTTTAAGACTCTAGTATTAACTCATAACATCAGAGTGGCAATTTCAGATCACAAGAGCTTTCCAGACACAGAAACGAAACTACAGCTGTGAACTGGAACAAAATGCAAAAACAAACAAGGACTAAAGTCCAACTTAGCTGGGAGTTGTCTAGCAGCAGGAACATGCACAGAAAGGCTTCTGATTACAATGTTGACCGGCATGGAAGTGACAGAGGAGCAAGGCTAAATAGCGACTCCCATATCCTGATGGAAACAGGTGAACAGAGAGGATGATGCACACCAGTTCAATTCCACCAGTGGCCACCGGGGGAGCCCAAAATCCAATTTCACAACACACCACATACCTCCGCAACAAAGACCTATGGAACACATTATGGATGGTAAACGATGCCGGGAGGTCTGTTGTGAACTCTGTGTTCAGGCTCCCTCTTGTGGTCACTGGTGGTATGGTGTGACTTTTGCTTTGGGCTCCCCCTGTTGGCTTTGTCTGTTATCCTGCTGGTCTCTGGCTATCAGCTGGTTCGTTATCCTCTGGGAGGATCCTATATAGCTCTGTTTTACTTCCACTTGTTGCCGGCTGTCGATGTAATCAGTGCTACTCAGATTCCTTCTGACTACCTTGCTCCCAGTCCATCCAGGATCAGCTAAGTTTTGTTTGCTCATTTTTTGATCAGCAGTGTTTATCATGTTTTCTGTTCCAGCTTGCTAAAATGTAATTCCCTCGCTTGCTGGTTGCTCTAGTGGGCTGAGTTTCTCCCCACACACCGTTAGTTGGTGTTTGGGTTCTTTAAATCTCAGGATGGATATTTTGTAAGGGTTTTTTATTGATCGCATAGACCCCTGCTCTATTTTCTGCTTTCTAGTACTAGTGGGCCTCTTTTGCTGAATCTGATTTCATCCCTATGTATGTGCCTTCTTCTTACTTCACCGTTAATATTTGTTGGGGGCTTCTATATCTTTGGGGATTATTTCTCTGGAGGCAAGCGAGGTCTTTCTTTCTCTTTAGGGGTAGCTAGTTCCTCAGGCTGGCTCGAGACGTCTAGGAATTTTTTAGGCACGTTCACCGGCTACCTCTAGTTGTTTTGGATAGGTTCAGATTTGCGATCAGTCCAGTTACCATCTCCCTAGAGCTCGTCCTTAGTTTAATCACTTGCTGATCTATTTGTGATCCTCAGCCACTAGGGATCATAACAGAGGTCCAAACGAAATGACACAGGGTTGAGGATTTCCAAAATTTTATAAGGACCGATAAAACGAGGTTTAAACTTAGGAGAAGAAACCCTCATAGGAACATAACGAGAAGACAACCACACCAAATCCCCCACACGAAGTCGGGGACCCACACAGCGGTGACGGTTAGCAAAGCGCTGAGCCTTCTCTTGTGACAACGTCAAATTGTCCACCACATGGTTCCAAATCTGCTGCAACCTATCCACCACAGAATCCACCCCAGGACAGTCAGAAGACTCAACCTGACCCGAGGAAAAACGAGGATGAAAACCAGAATTACAAAAAAAAGGCGAAACCAAAGTAGCCGAACTAGCCCGATTATTAAGGGCAAACTCGGCCAATGGCAAAAAAGTCACCCAATCATCCTGGTCAGCAGAAACAAAACATCTCAAATAAGTTTCCAAGGTCTGGTTAGTTCGCTCGGTTTGGCCATTCGTCTGAGGATGGAAGGCCGACGAAAAAGACAAATCAATGCCCATCTTAGCACAAAAGGACCGCCAAAATCTGGACACAAACTGGGATCCTCTGTCAGACACAATGTTTTCAGGGATGCCGTGCAGACGAACCACATTCTGAAAAAATAACGGAACCAAATCGGAGGAAGAAGGCAACTTAGGCAAGGGCACCAAATGGACCATTTTAGAAAAACGATCACAAACCACCCAGATGACAGTCATTCTCTGAGAGACCGGAAGATCCGAAATAAAATCCATGGAAATATGCGTCCAAGGCCTCTTAGGAACCGGCAAAGGCAAAAGCAAACCACTGGCACGAGAGCAGCAAGGCTTAGCCCGAGCACAAATCCCACAGGACTGCACAAAGGAACGCACATCCTGCGACAAGGAAGGCCACCAGAAGGATCTAGCCACCAAATCTCTGGTACCAAAAATCCCAGGATAACCCGCCAACACTGAAGAATGGACCTCGGAAATAACTCTGCTGGTCCATCTATCTGGGACAAACAGTCTCTCTGATGGACAACGGTCAGGTCTATCCGCCTGAAATTCCTGTAACACCCGTCGCAAATCAGGGGAAATGGCAGACAAAATTACCCCCTCTTTGAGGATACCAACCGGCTCAGAAACTCCAGGGGAGTCAGGCACAAAACTCCTAGAAAGAGCATCAGCCTTCACGTTCTTTGAACCAGGAAGGTACGAGACCACGAAATCAAAACGTGAGAAAAACAACGACCAACGAGCCTGTCTAGGATTCAACCGCTTGGCCGACTCAAGATAAATCACATTTTTATGATCAGTCAAGACCACCACACGATGCTTAGCTCCCTCTAGCCAGTGTCGCCACTCCTCAAATGCCCACTTCATTGCCAACAACTCCCGATTACCAACATCATAATTTCGCTCAGCCGGCGAAAATTTTCTTGAAAAGAAGGCACATGGCTTCATCACAGAGCAATCAGAGCTTCTCTGTGACAAAACAGCCCCTGCTCCAATTTCAGAAGCATCAACCTCGACCTGGAAGGGAAGAGAGACATCTGGCTGACATAAAACTGGAGCCGAAGAAAACCGGCGCTTCAGCTCCTGAAAGGCCTCAATGGCCGCAGGAGACCAGTTAGTCACATCAGAACCCTTCTTGGTCAAATCCGTCAAAGGTTTAACCACACCAGAAAAATTAGCAATGAAGCGACGGTAAAAATTAGCAAAACCCAAGAACTTCTGAAGACTCTTAACCGATGTAGGTTGAGTCCAATCATGAATAGCCGGGACCTTGACTGGGTCCATCTCAATAGAAGAAGGAGAAAAAATAAAGCCCAAAAAGGAAACTTTCTGGACTCCGAAGAGACATTTGGAACCCTTCACAAATAAGGCATTGGCACGCAGGACCTGAAATACCATCCTGACCTGCTTCTCATGGGATTCCCAATCATCTGAAAAGACCAAAATATCATCCAGATACACAATCATAAATTTATCCAGATATTCTCGGAAGATATCGTGCATGAAGGACTGAAACACAGAAGGGGCATTAGAAAGTCCAAAAGGCATCACCAAGTACTCAAAATGGCCTTCGGGCGTATTAAATGCTGTTTTCCATTCATCGCCCTGTTTTATACGCACAAGATTATACGCACCGCGAAGATCTATCTTGGTGAACCAACTAGACCCCCTAAACCGAGCAAACAGATCAGACAACAATGGTAAGGGATACTGGAATTTGACCGTGATTTTATTAAGAAGGCGATAATCTATACAGGGTCTCAATGAACCATCCTTCTTGGCCACAAAAAAGAATCCCGCACCAAGAGGGGACGAGGAGGGGCGAATATGTCCCTTCTCCAAAGACTCTTTTACATAGCTCCCCATAGCGGCATGCTCTGGTACAGACAAATTAAACAGTCGTCCCTTAGGGAACTTACTACCAGGAATCAAATTTATAGCACAATCACAATCCCTATGAGGAGGTAGGGCACTGGATTTGGGCTCATCAAATACATCCTGGTAGTCCGACAAAAACTCAGGGACTTCAGAAGGAGTAGAGGAAGCAATAGATACCAAGGGAGCATCGCCATGAATTCCCTGGCAACCCCAACTCAACACAGACATTGCTTTCCAATCCAGAACTGGATTATGAGCCTGCAACCATGGCAGACCCAACACGACAACGTCATGCAAATTATATAACACAAGAAGGCGAATCACCTCCTGATGTGCAGGAGTCATACACATGGTCACTTGAGTCCAGTATTGAGTGTTGTGTATCCGCTTTTTGGGCTCCCCTGGTGGTTGCTGGTGGTACTGGTGACTTGTTTGCACTTTGCTGCTTCTGTTCACCTGCTTCCATCAGTGTTTGGGAGTTTCCTATTTAGCCTTGCTCTCCAGTCATTTCCTTGCCGGTCATCATTGTAACCAGAGCCTTCGGTTGCATGTTCCTGCTACTAGTCTGCTGATCAGCTAAGTGGACTTTGTCCTTTTGTTTTGTACCTTTTGTCCAGTTTGCAGTTTTTGTATTTCTCTGTAGCTGGAAGCTCTTGCGGGCTGAAATTGCCACTCCTGTGTCATGAGTTGACACAGGAGTCTTAAAGTAATTTCAGGATGGTTTTTGAAAGGGTTTTCAGTTGACCGTGAAGTCCTCTTTTGTATCCTTCTGCTATCTAGTAAGTGGACCTCTCTTTGCTAAATCTACTTTCATACTGTGTATGTCTTTTCCTCTTAATTCACCGTTATTACATGTGGGGGGCTGCTATCATCTTTTGGGGTATTTCCCTAGAGGTAAGCCAGGTCTGTTTCTTCCTCTACCAGGCGTAGTTAGTCCTCCGGCTGGCGCGTGGCATATAGGAAGCCGTAGGTATGCTCCCTGGCTACTGTTAGTTGTGTGGTAGATTTAGCTCACGGTCAACTCGAGTTTCCATCACCCGAGAGCTCGTTCGTTACTTATATGTTTTTTACGTTCCCTTGCCATTGGGAACCATGACAGTATGACCGGCCCGTGTTAAACTTATTGGCAGAAGAAAGGAGAGCAAAGAGAAGTCTGTAAATTTTTTTTTTTCCCCCTTTTTCCTCTATGCTTGCTCCATAGTTGGATCAGTTGTATTTCAGCTTTAATTACAGCCTTTGCCTTTCTCTCCTTATAATCCTTGAATGGCTCTGAGCTCACCTGTTTAAAGATGGATCCTCAGAGTTTGGCTGCAGGTTTAAATAATCTTGCTACGAAGGTTTAAAATTTACAAGATTTTGTTATACATGCTCCTATTTCTGAACCTAAAATCCCTACACCAGAGGTGTTTTCCGGAGATAGATCTCGGTTTTTGAATTTCAAATATAATTGTAAGTTATTCCTTTCTCTGAGACCTCACTCCTCAGGAGATCCTGTCCAGCAGGTTAAGATTGTAATCTCTTTGCTGCGAGGTGACCCTCAAAATTGGGCATTTTCATTGGCACCAGGGGATCCTGCGTTGCTCAATGTGGATGCGTTTTTCCTGGCTTTAGGGTTGCTTTATGAGGAACCTAATTTGGAGATTCAAGCTGAAAAAGCTTTGATAGCCCTATCTCAAGGGCAAGATGAAGCGGAGATATACTGCCAAAAATTTCGTAGGTGGTCTGTGCTTACTCAGTGGAATGAGTGCGCCTTAGCGGCAAATTTCAGAGAGGGCCTTTCTGATGCCGTTAAAGATGTTATGGTCGGGTTCCCTGCGCCTACAGGTCTGAATGAGTCCATGACAATGGCAATTCAGATTGATCGGCGTTTGCGGGAGCGCAAACCCGTGCACCATTTGGCGGTATCTTCTGAAGAGACGCCAGAGAAAATGCAATGTGACAGAGTTATGTCCAGAAGCGAGCGGCAGAATTATAGGCGTAAAAATGGGTTATGCTTCTATTGTGGTGATTCTGCTCATGTTA
The DNA here is from genome assembly GCF_051348905.1 of Ranitomeya variabilis. NCBI lineage: Eukaryota > Metazoa > Chordata > Amphibia > Anura > Dendrobatidae > Ranitomeya > Ranitomeya variabilis. Next base: position 225,612,147 of record NC_135232.1, on the reverse strand, counting down.
TATCGGCATGCTCTAAGCGTACTAGGAAGGTTGACAAGTCCATTTCAATTGGCACTTTACAGTCCAAATTTATTTTGTCTGTAACCTTGATTTGTTCATTATCAGTTATTACCGTGGATGCCTATGTGGACTCTGGCGCCGCTCTGAGTCTTATGGACTGGTCCTTTGCCAGGCGCTGTGGGTTTGATTTAGAGCCTCTGGAAGTCCCTATACCTCTGAAGGGTATTGATTCTACACCTTTGGCTTGTAATAAACCACAGTTCTGGACGCAAGTGACTATGCGTATGACTCCAGACCATCAGGAGGTGATTCGCTTCCTTGTGTTGTACAATTTACATGATGTTTTGGTGCTTGGATTACCATGGTTACAGTCTCATAACCCAGTCCTTGACTGGAAGGCTATGTCTGTGTTAAGCTGGGGATGTCGGGGGGCTCATGGGGACACTCCTATGGTGTCCATTTCGTCATCTATTCCATCTGAGATTCCGGCATTTTTGTCTGATTATCGTGATATTTTTGAAGAGCCTAAGATTGGTTCACTCCCTCCTCACAGGGATTGTGATTGCGCCATAGATCTGATTCCTGGCAGTAAATTTCCAAAGGGTCGTTTGTTTAACCTATCTGTACCTGAACATGCTGCTATGCGCGAGTATATTAAGGAGTCCCTGGAAAAGGGACATATTCGTCCTTCTTCATCACCTTTAGGAGCCGGTTTTTTCTTTGTCTCTAAAAAGGATGGCTCTCTGAGGCCTTGTATTGATTATCGTCTCCTGAATAAAATTACAGTCAAATATCAGTATCCGTTGCCTTTGCTGACTGATTTGTTTGCTCGCATAAGGGGGGCTAAGTGGTTCTCTAAGATTGATCTTCGTGGGGCGTATAATTTGGTGCGAATTAAGCAGGGGGATGAGTGGAAGACCGCATTTAATACGCCTGAGGGCCATTTTGAGTATTTGGTAATGCCTTTCGGCCTTTCTAATGCACCTTCTGTCTTTCAGTCCTTAATGCATGATATTTTCCGTGAATATTTGGATAAATTTATGATTGTGTACTTGGATGATATTTTGATTTTTTCTGATGACTGGGAGTCTCATGTTCAGCAGGTCAGGAGGGTTTTTCAGGTTTTGCGGGAGAATTCTTTGTGTGTAAAGGGTTCAAAGTGTGTTTTTGGGGTTCAAAAAATTTCATTTTTGGGGTATATTTTTTCCCCTTCTTCTATTGAGATGGACCCTGTCAAGGTTCGGGCTATTTACGACTGGACGCAGCCTACTTCTCTGAAGAGTCTCCAGAAATTCTTGGGCTTTGCTAATTTTTATTGTCGATTTATAGCTGGTTTTTCTGGCGTTGCTAAACCTCTGACGGATTTGACTAAAAAGGGTGCTGATGTTGCCAATTGGTCCCCTGCTGCCGTGGAGGCCTTTCGGGAGCTTAAGCGCCACTTTTTGTCTGCCCCTGTGTTGCGCCAGCCTGATGTTTCTCTTCCCTTTCAGGTTGAGGTCGATGCTTCCGAGATCGGAGCGGGGGCGGTTTTGTCGCAGAAAAGTTCCGACTGCTCAGTGATGAGACCTTGTGCGTTCTTTTCGCGAAAATTTTCGGCCGCCGAGCGAAACTATGATGTTGGTAATCGGGAGCTTTTGGCCATGAAGTGGGCATTTGAGGAGTGGCGTCATTGGCTTGAGGGTGCCAGACATCAGGTGGTAGTTTTGACTGATCACAAGAATTTAATTTATTTGGAGTCTGCCAGGCGCCTGAATCCTAGACAGGCACGTTGGTCGTTGTTCTTTTCCCGGTTTAATTTTGTGGTCTCGTACTTACCGGGTTCTAGGAATGTGAAAGCAGATGCTCTTTCTAGGAGTTTTGAGCCTGACTCTCCTGGGAATTCTGAACCTGCTGGTGTCCTTAAGGATGGAGTGGTTTTGTCTGCTGTCTCTCCAGATTTGCGACGTGCTTTGCAAGAATTTCAGGCGGATAGACCTGATCGTTGTCCGTCTGGTAGACTGTTTGTTCCTGACGAGTGGACCACTAGAGTCATCTCGGAAGTTCATTCTTCTACTCTGGCAGGTCATCCGGGAATTTTTGGCACCAGAGATTTGGTGGCTAGATCCTTCTGGTGGCCTTCCCTGTCTCGAGATGTGCGTGTTTTTGTGCAGTCTTGCGATGTGTGTGCTTGGGCCAAGCCTTGTTGTTCTAGGGCTAGTGGGTTGTTGTTGCCCTTGCCTATTCCGAAGAGGCCTTGGACGCACATCTCTATGGACTTTATCTCGGATCTCCCTGTTTCTCAGAAGATGTCTGTCATCTGGGTGGTGTGTGACCGTTTTTCTAAAATGGTTCATTTGGTGCCATTGCCTAAGTTGCCTTCCTCATCTGAGTTGGTCCCTCTGTTTTTTCAAAATGTGGTTCGCTTGCATGGTATTCCGGAAAACATCGTTTCTGACAGGGGTACCCAGTTCGTGTCTAGATTTTGGCGGGCAGTCTGTGCCAGGTTGGGCATTGATTTGTCCTTTTCATCTGCATTCCATCCTCAGACCAATGGCCAGACGGAGCGAACTAATCAAACTTTGGAGACTTATTTGAGGTGTTTTGTGTCTGCGGATCAGGATGATTGGGTTGCCTTTCTGCCGTTGGCGGAGTTTGCTCTTAATAATCGGGCTAGTTCTGCCACTTTGGTTTCTCCTTTCTTTTGCAATTCAGGGTTTCATCTGTTGTGAATTTGCTTTTTGCTCCCTCTAGTGGTTACTAGTTTTTTGACTCTGGTTTTTCTGTCATTCCTTTTATCCGCACCTGGGTCGTTAGTTAGGGGTGTTGCTATATAAGCTCCCTGGACCTTCAGTTCAATGCCTGGCAACGTAGTTATCAGAGCTAGTCTGCTGTGCTCTTGTCTACTGATCCTGGTTCCAGTTATATCAGCTAAGTCTGCCTTTTGCTTTTTGCTATTTGTTTTGGTTTTGTATTTTTGTCCAGCTTGTTCCAAATCTATATCCTGACCTTTGCTGGAAGCTCTAGGGGGCTGGTGTTCTCCCCCCGGACCGTTAGACGGTTCGGGGGTTCTTGAATTTCCAGTGTGGATTTTGATAGGGTTTTTGTTGACCATATAAGTTACCTTTCTTTATTCTGCTATCAGTAAGCGGGCCTCTCTGTGCTAAACCTGGTTCATTTCTGTGTTTGTCATTTCCTCTTACCTCACCGTCATTATTTGTGGGGGGCTTCTATCCAGCTTTGGGGTCCCCTTCTCTGGAGGCAAGAAAGGTCTTTGTTTTCCTCTACTAGGGGTAGCTAGATTCTCCGGCTGGCGCGTGTCATCTAGAATCAACGTAGGAATGATCCCCGGCTACTTCTAGTGTTGGCGTTAGGAGTAGATATATGGTCAACCCAGTTACCACTGCCCTATGAGCTGGATTTTTGTATTCTGCAGACTTCCACGTTCCTCTGAGACCCTCGCCATTGGGGTCATAACAGTTTGCCAGGCCAGTATTAAATGTTTAATGCATTGCAGAAGAGGGATTATAAGAAAGAAGATTCTGAGTTTTTTTTTTCTCCTTCCCCTTTACCTCAGAGTGGCTATGCTTGCTGCAGACATGAATGTCCAGACCTTGATTACAAGTGTGGACCAGCTGGCTACTCGTGTGCAGGGCATACAAGACTATGTTATCAGAAATCCTAGGTCAGAACCTAAAATACCGATTCCTGAACTGTTTTCCGGAGACAGGTTTAAGTTTAGGAATTTCGTGAATAATTGTAAATTGTTTTTGTCCCTGAGACCCTGTTCATCAGGAGATTCTGCTCAGCAAGTAAAAATTGTTATTTCGTTCTTACGGGGCGACCCTCAGGATTGGGCTTTTTCGCTGGCGCCAGGAGATCCGGCATTGGCTGATCTTGATGCGTTTTTTCTGGCGCTCGGTTTACTTTATGAGGAACCCAATCTTGAGATTCAGGCAGAAAAGGCCTTGCTGTCTATGTCTCAGGGGCAGGACGAGGCTGAAGTGTATTGCCAAAAATTTCGGAAATGGTCCGTGCTGACACATTGGAACGAGTGTGCACTGGCCGCTAATTTTAGAAATGGCCTTTCTGAAGCCATTAAGAATGTTATGGTGGGTTTTCCCATTCCCACAGGTCTGAATGATACTATGGCACTGGCTATTCAAATTGACCGGCGGTTGCGGGAGCGCAAAACCGCAAATTCCCTCATGGTGTTGTCTGAACAGACACCTAATTCGGTGCAATGTGATAGAAAAACCGCAAATTCCCTCATGGTGTTGTCTGAACAGACACCTGATTTAATGCAATGTGATAGAATCCTGACTAGAAATGAGCGGAAAATTCATAGACGCCGGAATGGCTTGTGCTACTACTGTGGTGATTCTACACATGTTATCTCAGCATGCTCTAAACGTATAGCTAAGGTTGTTAGTCCTGTCACCGTTGGTAATTTGCAACCTAAATTTATTCTGTCTGTAACTTTGATTTGCTCACTGTCATCTTATCCTGTCATGGCGTTTGTAGATTCAGGTGCTGCCCTGAGTCTCATGGATCTCTCATTTGCTAAGCGCTGTGGATTTACTCTTGAACCATTAGAAAATCCTATTCCTCTTAGGGGTATTGATGCTACACCATTGGCAGCAAATAAACCGCAGTATTGGACTCAGGTTACCATGTGCATGATTCCTGAACACCGCGAGGTGATACGTTTCCTGGTTTTACATAAAATGCATGATTTGGTCGTTCTAGGGCTGCCATTGTTACAGACCCATAATCCAGTCCTGGACTGGAAGGCTATGTCAGTCTCAAGTTGGGGCTGTCGTGGTATTCATGAGGATTCCCTGCCTGTGTCTATTGCTTCTTCTACGCCTTCGGAAGTTCCGGAGTATTTGTCTGATTATCAGGATGTCTTCAGTGAGTCTGAGTCCAGTGCACTGCCTCCTCATAGGGACTGTGACTGTGCTATAGATTTGATCCCAGGCAGTAAATTTCCTAAGGGAAGACTGTTTAATCTGTCGGTACCTGAACATACCGCTATGCGTTCATATATCAAGGAGTCTCTGGAAAAAGGACATATTCGTCCGTCTTCTTCCCCTCTTGGTGCGGGATTCTTTTTTGTGGCAAAAAAGGACGGATCTTTGAGACCTTGTATTGATTATCGGCTTTTAAATAAGATCACTGTCAAATTTCAGTATCCTTTACCGCTGTTGTCTGACTTGTTTGCCCGGATTAAGGGTGCCAAGTGGTTCACCAAGATAGACCTTCGTGGTGCGTACAACCTTGTGCGCATTAAGCAAGGTGATGAATGGAAAACCGCATTCAATACGCCCGAAGGTCATTTTGAGTACTTGGTGATGCCTTTTGGGCTCTCCAATGCGCCTTCAGTTTTTCAGTCCTTTATGCATGACATTTTCCGGAAGTATCTGGATAAATTTTTGATTGTTTATCTGGATGATATTTTGGTTTTTTCTGATAATTGGGATTCGCATGTGGAGCAGGTCAGGTTGGTCTTTAAAATTTTGCGTGAAAATTCTTTGTTTGTCAAGGGCTCAAAGTGTCTCTTTGGTGTACAGAAGGTTCCCTTTTTGGGGTTCATTTTTTCCCCTTCTGCTGTGGAGATGGACCCAGTCAAGGTCCGAGCTATTCTTGATTGGACTCAGCCCTCGTCAGTTAAGAGTCTTCAGAAGTTCTTGGGCTTCGCTAACTTCTACCGTCGTTTTATCGCTAATTTTTCTAGCATTGTGAAACCTTTGACGGATATGACCAAGAAGGGCTCCGATGTAGCTAACTGGGCTCCTGCTGCCGTGGAGGCTTTCCAGGAGTTGAAACGCCGGTTTACTTCGGCGCCTGTTTTGTGCCAGCCTGACGTCTCACTTCCCTTTCAGGTTGAGGTGGATGCTTCGGAGATTGGGGCAGGGGCCGTTTTGTCGCAGAGAGGCCCTGGTTGCTCTGTTATGAAGCCTTGTGCCTTTTTCTCTAGGAAATTTTCGCCTGCCGAGCGAAATTATGATGTGGGCAATCGGGAGTTGTTGGCCATGAAATGGGCATTTGAGGAGTGGCGTCATTGGCTCGAGGGTGCTAAGCATCGTGTGGTGGTCTTGACTGATCACAAAAATCTGATGTATCTCGAGTCTGCTAAACGCCTTAATCCGAGACAGGCCCGCTGGTCATTGTTTTTCTCCCGCTTTGATTTTGTTGTCTCGTATTTACCAGGTTCAAAGAATGTGAAGGCCGATGCTCTTTCTAGGAGCTTTGTGCCTGATGCTCCTGGAGTCGCTGATCCTGTTGGTATTCTTAAAGATGGAGTTATCTTGTCAGCTATTTCTCCGGATCTGCGACGTGTGTTGCAGAGATTTCAGGCTGATAGGCCTGAGTCTTGTCCACCTGACAGACTGTTTGTCCCGGATAAGTGGACCAGCAGAGTCATTTCCGAGGTTCATTCCTCGGTGTTGGCAGGTCACCCGGGAATTTTTGGCACCAGAGATCTGGTGGCCAGGTCCTTTTGGTGGCCTTCCTTGTCAAGGGATGTGCGGTCATTTGTGCAGTCCTGTGGGACTTGTGCTCGAGCTAAGCCTTGCTGTTCTCGTGCCAGCGGTTTGCTCTTGCCCTTGCCTGTCCCGAAGAGACCTTGGACACATATCTCCATGGATTTCATTTCTGATCTTCCGCTATCTCAGGGCATGTCCGTTATCTGGGTGATATGTGATCGCTTCTCCAAGATGGTCCATTTGGTTCCTTTGCCTAAGCTGCCTTCCTCTTCCGATCTGGTTCCTGTGTTTTTCCAGAACGTGGTTCGTTTGCACGGCATCCCTGAGAATATTGTGTCAGACAGAGGATCCCAGTTCGTTTCCAGGTTCTGGCGATCCTTTTGTAGTAGGATGGGCATTGATTTGTCGTTTTCGTCTGCTTTCCATCCTCAGACTAATGGACAGACGGAGCGAACCAATCTGACTTTGGAGGCTTATTTGAGGTGTTTTGTCTCTGCTGATCAGGACGATTGGGTGACATTCTTGCCGTTGGCTGAGTTTGCCCTTAATAATCGGGCTAGTTCCGCCACCTTGGTTTCGCCTTTTTTCTGCAACTCTGGTTTCCATCCTCGCTTTTCTTCGGGTCATGTGGAGCCTTCTGACTGTCCTGGGGTGGATTCTGTGGTGGATAGGTTGCAGCAGATCTGGAATCATGTGGTGGACAACTTGAAGTTGTCACAGGAGAAGGCTCAGCGCTTTGCCAACCGCCGCCGCGGTGTGGGTCCCCGACTACGCGTTGGGGATTTGGTGTGGCTTTCTTCCCGCTTTGTTCCTATGAAGGTCTCCTCTCCCAAATTTAAACCTCGTTTTATTGGGCCTTACAAGATATTGGAAATCCTTAATCCTGTATCTTTTCGTCTGGATCTTCCTGTGTCGTTTGCTATTCACAATGTATTTCATAGGTCCTTGTTGCGGCGGTACATTGTGCCTGTAGTTCCTTCTGCTGAGCCTCCTGCTCCGGTGTTGGTTGAGGGCGAGTTGGAGTACGTGGTGGAGAAGATCTTGGATTCTCGCCTCTCCAGGCGGAGGCTTCAGTACCTGGTCAAGTGGAAGGGCTATGGTCAGGAGGATAATTCCTGGGTGGTCGCCTCTGATGTTCATGCGGCCGATTTAGTTCGTGCCTTTCATGCCGCTCATCCTGATCGCCCTGGTGGTCGTGGTGAGGGTTCGGTGACCCCTCACTAAGGGGGGGGTACTGTTGTGAATTTGCTTTTTGCTCCCTCTAGTGGTTACTAGTTTTTTGACTCTGGTTTTTCTGTCATTCCTTTTATCCGCACCTGGGTCGTTAGTTAGGGGTGTTGCTATATAAGCTCCCTGGACCTTCAGTTCAATGCCTGGCAACGTAGTTATCAGAGCTAGTCTGCTGTGCTCTTGTCTACTGATCCTGGTTCCAGTTATATCAGCTAAGTCTGCCTTTTGCTTTTTGCTATTTGTTTTGGTTTTGTATTTTTGTCCAGCTTGTTCCAAATCTATATCCTGACCTTTGCTGGAAGCTCTAGGGGGCTGGTGTTCTCCCCCCGGACCGTTAGACGGTTCGGGGGTTCTTGAATTTCCAGTGTGGATTTTGATAGGGTTTTTGTTGACCATATAAGTTACCTTTCTTTATTCTGCTATCAGTAAGCGGGCCTCTCTGTGCTAAACCTGGTTCATTTCTGTGTTTGTCATTTCCTCTTACCTCACCGTCATTATTTGTGGGGGGCTTCTATCCAGCTTTGGGGTCCCCTTCTCTGGAGGCAAGAAAGGTCTTTGTTTTCCTCTACTAGGGGTAGCTAGATTCTCCGGCTGGCGCGTGTCATCTAGAATCAACGTAGGAATGATCCCCGGCTACTTCTAGTGTTGGCGTTAGGAGTAGATATATGGTCAACCCAGTTACCACTGCCCTATGAGCTGGATTTTTGTATTCTGCAGACTTCCACGTTCCTCTGAGACCCTCGCCATTGGGGTCATAACATTCATCCGCGTTTTTCATCTGGTCAGGTTGAATCTTCGGATTGTCCTGGAGTGGATGCGGTGGTGGATCGGTTGCATCGGATTTGGGGACAAGTGGTGGATAATTTGGAATTTTCCCAGGAGAGGACTCAGCAGTTTGCTAACCGTCGTCGTCGTGTTGGTCCCCACCTTCGCGTTGGGGACTTGGTGTGGTTGTCTTCCCGTTTTGTCCCTATGAGGGTTTCTTCTCCCAAATTTAAGCCTCGGTTCATCGGTCCTTATAGGATGTTGGAGATTCTTAACCCTGTTTCCTTTCGTTTGGACCTCCCGGCATCTTTCGCTATCCATAATGTGTTCCATCGGTCGTTGTTGCGGAGATATGAGGTACCGGTGGTTCCTTCTACTGAACCTCCTGCTCCTGTGCTGGTGGAGGGTGAATTGGAGTACGTCGTAGAGAAGATCTTGGACTCCCGTATTTCCAGACGGAGACTTCAATATCCTTTTAAATGGAAAGGATATGGTCAGGAAGATAATTCTTGGGTAACTGCCTCTGATGTTCATGCCTCGGATTTGGTTCGTGCCTTTCATAGGGCTCATCCAGATCGCGCTGGCAGTTCTTGTGAGGGTTCGGTGCCCCCTCCTTAAGGGGAGGGTACTGTTGTGTATCCGCTTTTTGGGCTCCCCTGGTGGTTGCTGGTGGTACTGGTGACTTGTTTGCACTTTGCTGCTTCTGTTCACCTGCTTCCATCAGTGTTTGGGAGTTTCCTATTTAGCCTTGCTCTCCAGTCATTTCCTTGCCGGTCATCATTGTAACCAGAGCCTTTGGTTGCATGTTCCTGCTACTAGTCTGCTGATCAGCTAAGTGGACTTTGTCCTTTTGTTTTGTACCTTTTGTCCAGTTTGCAGTTTTTGTATTTCTCTGTAGCTGGAAGCTCTTGCGGGCTGAAATTGCCACTCCTGTGTCATGAGTTGACACAGGAGTCTTAAAGTAATTTCAGGATGGTTTTTGAAAGGGTTTTCAGTTGACCGTGAAGTCCTCTTTTGTATCCTTCTGCTATCTAGTAAGTGGACCTCTCTTTGCTAAATCTACTTTCATACTGTGTATGTCTTTTCCTCTTAATTCACCGTTATTACATGTGGGGGGCTGCTATCATCTTTTGAGGTATTTCCCTAGAGGTAAGCCAGGTCTGTTTCTTCCTCTACCAGGTGTAGTTAGTCCTCCGGCTGGCGCGTGGCATATAGGAAGCCGTAGGTATGCTCCCTGGCTACTGTTAGTTGTGTGGTAGATTTAGCTCACGGTCAACTCGAGTTTCCATCACCCGAGAGCTCGTTCGTTACTTATATGTTTTTTACGTTCCCTTGCCATTGGGAACCATGACAATTGAGGTTTATTCTTGGCCAATAGTGTAGCATCAATTCCCTTCAATGGAATAGGGAACTGTAATGGCTCAAGGATAAAACCACAGCGCTTGGCAAATGACAAATCCATCAGATTCAGGGCGGCACCTGAATCTACAAAAGCCATAACTGAGTAGGATGACAGAGAGCAAATCAAAGTAACAGACAAAATGAATTTAGGCTGTACAGTACCAATGGTGGCAGATCTAGCGAAGTTTTTTGTGCGCTTAGAGCATGCTGAGATAACATGAGCAGAATCACCACAGTAAAAGCACAACCCATTCTGACGTCTATGATTTTGCCGTTCAATTCTGGTCAGAATCCTATCACATTGCATAGACTCAGGTTTCTGTTCAGAAAACACCGCCAGATGGTGCGCAGGTTTGCGCTCCCGCAAACGCCGATCAATCTGAATGGCCAAAGCCATTGACTCATTCAGACTCGCAGGCGTGGGGAACCCCACCATAACATTCTTAATGGCTTCAGAAAGACCTTCTCTGAAATTTGCAGCCAGGGCACACTCATTCCATTGAGTAAGCACCGACCATTTCCGAAATTTTTGACAATACACCTCAGCTTCATCCTGACCCTGAGAGAGAGCCAGCAAGGCCTTTTCTGCCTGGTTCTCAAGATTAGGTTCCTCATAAAGCAATCCAAGCGCCAGAAAAAACGCATCCACATTCAGCAATGCAGGATCTCCTGGCGCCAGGGAGAAAGCCCAATCCTGAGGGTCGCCACGTAACAGGGAGATAACAATTCTAACTTGCTGAGCGGAATCACCAGAGGAACGAGGTCTCAAAGAAAGAAATAATTTACAATTATTCTTAAAATTCAGAAACCTAGATCTATCTCCAGAAAAAAACTCAGGAATAGGTACTTTTGGCTCAGACATAGGACTGTGAACAACAAAATCCTGAATGCTTTGCACCCTTGCAGCAAGATGATCCACACTAGAAGTCAGACTCTGAATATCCATGTCTGCAGCTGAACTCAAAGCCACCCAGAGATTAAGGGGAGGAGAGAAGCAGGACACACTGCAGAGCAGAAAAAAAAAATTGAACTCAGGATTTCTCTTATCCCACTTTTGCGATGCATTTAACACTTTGGGCCTGTTGTACTGTTATGATCCTCAGTGGCTTAGGATCACAAATCTATCCAGCAAGTAGAAGATAATAGGACGAGCTCTGGGGATGTGGTAACTGGACTGACCGCAAAACCTGATCCTAACCGCACACACTAAAGGTAGCCGTGGAATGTTTCCTGAAATCCTAGACGTCTCTTCACGGCCTGAGAAACTGACTACCCCTAAAGAGAAAGTAAAGACCTCACTTGCCTCAGAGAAATAACCCCAGAGATATAGAAGCCCCCCACAAATAATAACGGTGAGTTAAGAGGAAAAGACAAATGCAGAGATGAAACAGGTTAAGCAAATGAGGCCCGCTAACGCTAGATAGCAGAAAATAGCAAGGGATCTGTGCGGTCAGTAAAAAACCCTATGCAAAAATATCCACGCAGAGAATGTGAGAACCCCCACACCAACTAACGATGTGGGGGGAGCAACTCAGCACCCCAGAGCACCAGCAAGCAGGGAAATCACATATTAGCAAGCTGGACAAAACCCATCATATACTAGGAAACATCTTGAACACAGATGAGCAAAAATAAGCAAACAAAACTTAGCTTCTCTTGGAGAGACTGATAACGGATGTAGACAGGAGCAATCAGAATAGCACTGAATACAATGACAACAGGCAAGGAATGAAGGACCAGGTGGATTAAATAGGAATCCTAACTAGCAGATGACGAGACAGCTGATCCCAGCCAGAACCTGCAAAATAACAAAAAGAGCCACCAGGGGAGCCCAAAGAGAGAACTCACACAGTACCACTCACAACCACAGGAGGGAGCCCGGAAACAGAGTTCACAACACAACCGTTTGTGCAGACAAATGCACATTTGTGGCCTGCTGGAGGTCATTTTGCAGGGCTCTGGCAGTGCTCCTCCTATTCCTCATTGCACAAAGGCTGAGGTAGCGGTCCTGCTGCTGGGTTGTTGCCCTCCATGTCTCCTGGTGTACTGGCCTGTCTCCTGGTAGCGCCTCTGGACACTACGCTGACAGACACAGCAAACCTTCTTGCCACAGCTCGCATTGATGTGCTATCCTGGATGAGCTGCATTACCTGAGCCACTTGTGTGGGTAGTATAGTCTGTCTTATGCAACCACGAGTGTGAAAGCACAACCAACATTCAAAAGTGACTAAAACATCAGCCAGAAAGCATTGGTACTGAGATGTGGTCTGTGGTCCCCACCTGCAGAACCACTCCTTTATTGAGCGTGTGTTGATAATTGCCAATAATTTCCATCTGTTGTCTATTCCATTTGCACAACAGCATGTGAAATTGATTGTCAGTGTTGCTTCCTAAGTGGACAGTTTGATTTCACAGAAGTTTGATTTACTTGGAGTTATATTCTGTTGTTTAAATGTTTCCTTTTTTTTTTTGAGCAGTGTACCTTACATATGTGCTTGTACACACTGTATGTTCTATATGTATAAAGTATATAAAATGTGTGTACATATATAGTGTGCATCTGTGTATATGTGCCGCATATATACAGGTCCTTCTCAAAAAATTAGCATATAGTGTTAAATTTCATTATTTACCATAATGTAATGATTACAATTAAACTTTCATATATTATAGATTCATTATCCACCAACTGAAATTTGTCAGGTCTTTTATTGTTTTAATACTGATGATTTTGGCATACAACTCCTGATAACCCAAAAAACCTGTCTCAATAAATTAGCATATTTCACCCGTCCAATCAAATAAAAGTGTTTTTTAATAACAAACAAAAAAAAACATCAAATAATAATGTTCAGTTATGCACTCAATACTTGGTCGGGAATCCTTTGGCAGAAATGACTGCTTCAATGCGGCGTGGCATGGAGGCAATCAGCCTGTGACACTGCTGAGATGTTATGGAGGCCCAGGATGCTTCAATAGCGGCCTTAAGCTCATCCAGAGTGTTGGGTCTTGCGTCTCTCAACTTTCTCTTCACAATATCCCACAGATTCTCTATGGGGTTCAGGTCAGGAGAGTTGGCAGGCCAATTGAGCACAGTAATACCATGGTCAGTAAACCATTTACCAGTGGTTTTGGCACTGTGAGCAGGTGCCAGGTCGTGCTGAAAAATGAAATCTTCATCTCCATAAAGCATTTCAGCCGATGGAAGCATGAAGTGCTCCAAAATCTCATGATAGCTAGCTGCATTGACCCTGCCCTTGATGAAACACAGTGGACCAACACCAGCAGCTGACATGGCACCCCACACCATCACTGACTGTGGGTACTTGACACTGGACTTCAGGCATTTTGGCATTTCCTTCTCCCCAGTCTTCCTCCAGACTCTGGCACCTTGATTTCCGAATGACATGCAAAATTTGCTTTCATCAGAAAAAAGTACTTGGGACCACTTAGCAACAGTCCAGTGCTGCTTCTCTGTAGCCCAGGTCAGGCGCTTCTGCCGCTGTTTATGGTTCAAAAGTGGCTTTACCTGGGGAATGCGGCACCTGTAGCCCATTTCCTGCACACGCCTGTGCACAGTGGCTCTGGATGTTTCCACACCAGACTCAGTCCACTGCTTCCTCAGGTTCCCCAAGGTCTGGAATCGGTCCTTCTCCACAATCTTCCTCAGGGTCCGGTCACCTCTTCTCGTTGTACAGCGTTTTCTGCCACATTTTTGCCTTCCAACAGACTTACCATTGAGGTGCCTTGATACAGCACTCTGGGAACAGCCTATTTGTTGAGAAATTTCTTTCTGGGTCTTACCCTCTTGCTTGAGGGTGTCAATGATGGCCTTCTTGACATCTGTCAGGTCGCTAGTCTTACCCATGATGGGGGTTTTGAGTAATGAACTAGGCAGGGAGTTTTTAAAAGCCTCAGGTATCTTTTGCATGTGTTTAGAGTTAATTAGTTGATTCAGAAGATTAGGGTAATAGGTCGTTTAGAGAACCTTTTCTTGATATGCTAATTTATTCAGACAGGTTTTTTGGGTTATCAGGAGTTGTATGCCAAAATCATCAGTATTAAAACAATAAAAGACCTGACAAATTTCAGTTGGTGGATAATGAATCTATAATATATGAAAGTTAAATTGTAATCATTACATTATGGTAAATAATGAAATTTAACACTATATGCTAATTTTTTGAGAAGGACCTGTAGTTCTGTAATTGTAGTGTCGCCATAATAGGGATAAGCAATGTATTTCTACTGTAATGCCTGTGTTTTACATTAGGGCCTGTTCACACTGTCTTTCTTTACTGCGCCTGGTGGGTTCTGCCTGAATACCCTATAGAACAATAGTTGCAATGACAGGAATGGCGTTCAAATGAATTCTACATGTGATGCTTTTGTTTTCTGAAAGTGTCCGTCTGTTCCAACAGCCAAAGAAAAGTGGACACTTTTAGACGAACAAACACAAAACAATCAGTATACGCTGCGGGTTGGACGCTGCGTACTTGTGCAGCGTCTAATCCGCAGCGTCCAGATTTTATAGCATAGTGGATGGGATTTCAAGAAATCCCATGTCCACTATGCGTGCACCAATGACCATGGCTCACCCGCGGAGATGGACATGCGGCACGTCTTTCCACACCTTAGCATGTTAAATTATCTTGTGGAGACGCGAGTCTCTGCAAGAGAAATTTCACCAGTACAATTTATTGGATGTGGTGATTCCGCACGGTTAAGTGAACACATGCGGATTCACCTGCGTTCAATAGCCGGCAGAGCTTTGGACACAGCGGACATGTGCTGCGTCCAAATCACTGCCGATTCCTGATTGTCTGCACATACCTTAAGAAAATAAATCAGTCAATTTCAGAAAAGACAAAACAAATGGAATTCATTTGAACTCTGCTTGTGTCAGTGCAGTCTGTGGCCCCGTCGGGGATTTATATGAATTCTATTTTAGGGGGATTCAGGCAGAGCCCCCGGATGCACTGCAGAAGAGCAGTGTGAACTTGGCTTTTTATACTATTGTGTGGAATAGTGCAGTCTACTATACTATTCCTTGCTGTCCCAGTACAGCAGCCAGACACAGACACCGGACACCGTCAAGAACAAACTTTTTTTTTTTTTTTTTATAAATCTGTTGTACGTCGTCTTTCAGCATTTCTGCAGCGTTTTTTCCCTATTCAAATGAATGGTACACAAAAATGCAAGTGAAAAGGCTGCAAAAACGCTGAATATTTCCTGCCTACACAGTAGATCAATCAGCAGCAAAAATGGTGCATGTGAACAGACACTACAGGGGTTTTCTGAGAATGTAAAAATAATTAGAATGAAATGAGAAGTCCCCTGTGGGTCCAGCACCAATGCTCCAGGGGTTTCTGCCAGTCTTAGCACTGGGCTACAGTTGTCTTGTGGCTGCACTGTATAGTATAGCTGCAAAGTGAAAAATAATAACCATCTGGGACCCCGAACCATCGGCCACAGAGCCAGAGGGGACCCATGTAGGACTTTTTTTTTAACGTTTTTATTCTGCTGTATGTGAGGTAGGATGTACAAAAAGATGGCAATTCTGCTAATGTTTTCTATTATTTGACTGTACGGCCCATGTAAACATGCCGTCCGTGTTTAACCCCTTCAAGACCCAGCCTGTTTTCACCTTTCTGACCCTGACAATTTTTACACTTCTGACCACTGTCACTTTATGAGGTAATAACTCTGGAACACTTCAACGGATCCTGGTGATTCTGATATTGTTTTCTTGTGACATATTGTACTTTATGATAACAGTAAAATTCCTTCGATATGACTTTATTTGTTTATTTGTGAAAAAAAATGGAAATTTGGTGAAAATTTTGCAATTTTCAAACTTTAAATTTTTATGCCCTTAAATCAGAGAGTCATATCACACAAAATAGTTAATAAATAATATTTCCCACATGTCTACTTTACATCAGCACAATTTTGGAAACAAAACTTTTTTGTTAGAAAGTTATAAGGGTTAAAATTTGACCAGCGATTTCTCATTTTTTGAACAAATTTTTTTTTAGGAACCACATCACATTTGAAGTCACTTTGAGGGGTCGATATGAAAGAAAATACCCTAAAGTGACACCTTTCTAAAAACTGCACCCCTCAAGCTGATCAAAAGCACATTCAAGAAGTTTATTAACCCTTCAGGTGCTTCACAGCAGCTAAAGGAACGTGGAAGGAAAAAATGAACATTTAACTTTTTAGTCACAAAAATTATCTTTCAGCAACAATGTTTTTATTTTCACAAGTGTAAAAGGAGAAAATGTATGACAAATGTAGTTGTGCAATTTCTCCTGAGTACACCGGTACCCCATATGTGGGGGAAAACCACTGTTTGGGTGCACGGCAGGGCTCAGAATGGAAGGAGCACCTTTTGACTTTTTGAAAGCAAAATTGGTTGGAATTGATAGCGGATGCCATGTTGCGTTTGAAGAGCCCCTGATGTGCCTAAACATTGGAAAACCACAACAAGTGACCACATTTTGGAAACTAGACCCTTCAGGGAACTTATCTAGCTGTGTGGTGAGCACTTTGTACATCCAGGTGCTTCACAGAAGTTTAGAACGTAGAGCCGTGAAAATAAAAAAATCACATTTTTTCCACAAAAATGATCTTTAAGCAATGATTTTTTTATTTTCACAACAGTAAAAGGAGAAAATGGACCACAAAAGTTGTTGTGCAATTTCTCCTGAGTACGCCGATATCCCATATGTGGGGGAAAACCACTGTTTGGGCACACGGCAGGGCTCAGAATGGAAGGAGTGACGTTTTGGATTGCAGATTTTGATGGAATAGTCTGCAGGTGTCGTGTTGCGTTTGAAGAGCCCCTGATGTGCCTAAACATTGGAAAACCCCAAGTGACCTCATTTTGGAAACTAGACCTTTCAAGGAACCTATCTAGCTGTATGGTGAGCACTTTGAACCCCCAGGTGCACCACAGAAGTTTAGAATGTAAAGCCGTGAAAATAAAAAACACATTTTTTCCACAAAAATGATTTTTCAGCAACAATTTTTTTATTTTCACAAATGTAAAAGGAGAAAATGGACCACAAAAGTTGTTGTGCAATTTCTCCTGAGTACACCGATATCCCATATGTGGGGGAAAACCACTGTTTGGGCGCACGGCAGGGCTCAGAATGGAAGGAGTGACGTTTTGGATTGCAGATTTTGATGGATTGGTCTGCAGGCGTGGGGTTTGCAGAGCCCCTCATGTGCCTAAACAGTGGAAACCCCTCACAAATGACCCCATTTTGGAAACTACACCCCTGAAGGAATTTATTTAGAGGCATAGTTTTATAGTATTGATTATAATGCTTTTTGTTTTACTGGTGTATGAATTTATAATGTGGTGTTATATGTAAGATGTGCGGAGTACATCAGATTTATAAAAGTGTGTTGTGTCAACAGGGTATAAACAAATTTTGTTAATTTGTGGAAGGGTGGAATGCTTTGAAACAATCCTTAATGCAGAGGCCAGGTTTCTCAGGGCAGGTTTCACAATGGTAAGTTGTGTCCTTTCGGATTCCCCTCTTTGAGTATACTCTGCACCGTTTTTGTGATCGGCCTGTCCTCGCTGTTTGGGGAACCTGTCCTGGGAAATGTTGACCTGGGACAATGCGGGCACTATCAGATTCAGAAGTACTGGGACCCTCACCTCCCCGAGTGCCAAACATTAGGGCCTTGATGACTTCCTCCTGAAACAGAAGGAAGGTCCCCGTATTGCCTGCAGATCTGAACGCCACAAAAGCATTGCACAGTGTCATCTGTACAATGTGCACGGACAAATTTTTGTACCATACTTTGGCTTTTCGCATGGCACTGTATGGTTGGAGGACCTGATCTGAGAGATCTACGACCCCCATGTACCGATTGCAATCCAGGATACAATCCGGCTTTGGGACTTGTGTTGTGGTCCCACGAACAGTGACAAGGGTGCTGTTGTCACGGTGTATGGTGGTCAGGATAAGGACATCCCTTTTGTCCTTATACTTGACCACCAGCATGTTGTCGCTGCATTGGGCTCTGCTTTCCCCTTTTCTCAGCGTTTGCCCAATTAGCGGCTTAGGGAGGCCTCGCTGATTTTTTCGCACAGTGCCACATGTGTTGTGAATTTGGATTCTGGGCTCCCCCGGTGGCTACTGGTGGAATTGAACTGGTGTCTTCATCTTCTCTGTTCACCTGTTCCCATCAATACATGTGGGAGTCGCTATATAACCTTGCTGCTCTGTTAGTTGCTTGCCGGTCAACAATGTTATCAGAAGCCTCTCTGTGCTTGTTCCTGCTCCTAGACAACTACTAGATAAGTTGGACTCTTGTCCATGTTTGTTTTTGCATTTTGTTCCAGTTCACAGCTGTAGTTTCGTTACTGTGTCTGGAAAGCTCTTGTGAACGGGAATTGCCACTCTGGTGTTATGAGTTAATGCCAGAGTTTTAAAGTAATTTCTGGATGGTGTTTTTGATAGGGTTTTCAGCTGACCATGAAAGTGTCCTTTCTGTCTTCTGCTATGTAGTAAGTGGACCTCAAATTTGCTAAACCTATTTTCATACTACGTTTGTTATTTCATCTCAACTCACCGCCAATACATGTGGGGGGCCTCTGTCTCCTTTCGGGGTATTTCTCTAGAGGTGAGCTAGGACTAATATTTTCCTCTGCTAGCTTTATTTAGTCCTCCGGCTGGGCTGGGCATCTAGAATCAACGTAGGCATGCTACCCGGCCACTGCTAGTTGTGCGTTAGGTTTAGTTCATGGTCAGCTCAGTTCCCATCTTCCAAGAGCTAGTTCCTATATATGCTTATGCTATGTTCTCTTGCCATTGAGATCATGACAGTTTGACCGGCCCGCAAAGTGTTAATTGTTTGGGCTGAAGCAGGAGAAAAAGAAGTGTTGAAGGGAAATTTTTTTTTTTTTTCTCCCCTCAGAGTTTTGCTGCCTAGCCCTTAATTGCTGTCTAGCTGCTTCTTACCTCCTCTTAACCCTTGAATGGCTCTGTGTCCACCTGTTTGTAATGGATCTTCAGAGTGTAACTGCAGGTTTGAATAATCTCGCCACGAAGGTACAAAATTTGCAAGATTTTGTTTGTCATGCACCTGTATCTGAGCCGAGAATTCCTTTGCCGGAATTTTTCTCGGGAAATAGATCCGGGTTTCAGAATTTTCGAAATAATTGCAAATTATTTTTGTCTCTGAAATCTCGCTCTGCCGGAGACCCTGCACAGCAGGTCAGGATTGTGATTTCCTTGCTCCGGGGCGACCCTCAAGACTGGGCTTTTTCATTGACACCAGGGGATCCTGCGTTGCTCAATGTGGATGCGTTTTTTCTGGCCTTGGGGTTGCTTTATGACGAACCTCATTTGGAGCTTCAGGCAGAAAAAACTTTGATGTCCCTATCTCAGGGGCAAGATGAAGCGGAAATTTACTGCCAAAGATTCCGTAAATGGTCTGTGCTTACTCAGTGGAATGAGTGCGCCCTGGCGGCGACTTTCAGAGAGGGTCTCTCTGATGCCATTAAGGATGTTATGGTGGGGTTCCCTGTGCCTGCGGGTCTGAATGAGTCCATGACAATGGCTATTCAGATCGATAGGCGTTTGCGGGAGCGCAAACCAGTGCACCATCTGGCGGTGTCCACTGAGAAGTCGCCAGAGAGTATGCAGTGTGATAGAATTCTGTCCCGAAGCGAGCGGCAGAATTTTAGACGGAAAAATGGGTTGTGTTTCTATTGTGGTGATTCTACTCATGTTATATCAGCATGCTCTAAGCGCACTAAAAAGCTTGGTAAATCTGTTTCCATTTGCACCTTACCGTCTAAGTTTATTCTATCTGTGACCTTGATTTGCTCTTTGTCATCTATTACCACGGACGCCTATGTCGACTCTGGCGCCGCTTTGAGTCTTATGGATTGGTCCTTTGCCAAACGCTGTGGGTATGATTTAGAGCCTTTGGAGACTCCTATTCCTCTGAAGGGGATTGACTCCACCCCATTGGCTAATAATAAACCACAATACTGGACACAAGTAACTATGCGTATTAATCCGGATCACCAGGAGATTATTCGCTTTCTGGTGCTGTATAATCTACATGATGATTTGGTGCTAGGATTGCCTTGGCTGCAATCTCACAACCCAGTCCTCGACTGGAGAGCTATGTCTGTGTTGAGCTGGGGATGTAAGGGGGCTCATGGGGATGTACCTGTGGTTTCCATTTCATCATCCATTCCCTCTGAAATTCCTGAGTTCCTGTCTGACTATCGTGACGTCTTTGAAGAATCCAAGCTTGGTTCGTTACCTCCGCACCGAGAGTGCGATTGTGCCATAGATTTAATCCCGGGTAGTAAATACCCAAAGGGTCGTTTATTTAATCTGTCTGTGCCTGAACATGCTGCTATGCGAGAATATATAAAGGAGTCCTTGGAAAAGGGACATATTCGTCCATCGTCATCTCCCTTAGGAGCCGGTTTTTTCTTTGTGTCAAAAAAAGACGGCTCTTTGAGACCATGTATTGATTATCGGCTTTTGAATAAAATCACTGTTAAATATCAATACCCATTGCCGTTGCTGACTGATTTGTTTGCTCGCATAAAGGGGGCCAAGTGGTTCTCTAAGATTGACCTTCGTGGGGCGTATAATTTGGTGCGAATCAGGCAGGGGGATGAGTGGAAAACCGCATTTAATACGCCCGAGGGCCACTTTGAGTATTTAGTGATGCCTTTTGGTCTTTCTAATGCTCCGTCAGTTTTCCAGTCCTTTATGCATGATATTTTTCGCGATTATTTGGATAAATTTATGATTGTGTATCTGGATGATATTCTGATTTTTTCGGATGACTGGGACTCTCATGTCCAGCAAGTCAGGAGGGTTTTTCAGGTTTTGCGGTCTAATTCTTTGTGTGTGAAGGGTTCTAAGTGTGTTTTTGGGGTACAGAGGATTTCCTTTTTGGGATATATTTTTTCCCCCTCTTCCATTGAAATGGATCCTGTCAAGGTTCAAGCTATTTGTGATTGGACGCAGCCCTCTTCTCTTAAGAGTCTTCAGAAATTTTTGGGCTTTGCTAACTTTTATCGTCGATTTATTGCTGGTTTTTCGGATATTGCTAAGCCATTGACCGATTTGACTAAGAAGGGTGCTGATGTTGCTGATTGGTCCCCTGATGCTGTGGAGGCCTTTCGGGAGCTTAAGCGCCGTTTTTCCTCTGCCCCTGTGTTGCGTCAGCCTGATGTTGCTCTACCTTTTCAGGTTGAGGTCGACGCTTCTGAGATCGGAGCTGGGGCAGTGTTGTCGCAGAAAAGTTCTGACTGCTCCGTGATGAGGCCTTGTGCCTTCTTTTCCCGTAAATTTTCGCCCGCTGAGCGGAATTATGATGTTGGGAATCGGGAGCTTTTGGCCATGAAGTGGGCTTTTGAGGAGTGGCGCCATTGGCTTGAGGGGGCCAGACATCAGGTGGTGGTATTGACTGACCACAAAAATTTGATTTATCTTGAGACTGCCAGGCGCCTGAATCCTAGACAGGCGCGCTGGTCATTATTTTTCTCTCGGTTTAATTTTGTGGTGTCATACCTACCGGGTTCTAAGAATGTTAAGGCGGATGCCCTTTCTAGGAGTTTTGAGCCTGACTCGCCTGGTAACTCTGAGCCCACAGGTATCCTTAAGGATGGAGTGGTATTGTCAGCCGTTTCTCCAGACCTGCGGCGGGCCTTGCAGGAGTTTCAGGCGGAGAGACCTGATCGTTGCCCACCTGATAAACTGTTTGTTCCTGATGATTGGACCAGTAGAGTCATCTCTGAGGTTCATTCTTCTGCGTTGGCAGGTCATCCTGGCATTTTTGGTACCAGGGATTTGGTGGCAAGGTCCTTCTGGTGGCCTTCCCTGTCACGAGATGTGCGAGGCTTTGTGCAGTCTTGTGACGTTTGTGCTCGGGCCAAGCCTTGTTGTTCTCGGGCTAGTGGATTATTGTTGCCCTTGCCTATTCCTAAGAGGCCTTGGACGCACATCTCGATGGATTTTATTTCAGATCTGCCTGTTTCTCAGAAGATGTCTGTCATCTGGGTGGTGTGTGACCGTTTTTCTAAGATGGTCCATTTGGTTCCTCTGCCCAAGTTACCTTCTTCTTACGAGTTGGTTCCTCTGTTTTTTCAAAATGTTGTTCGTTTGCATGGTATTCCTGAGAATATCGTTTCTGACAGAGGGACCCAATTCGTGTCTAGATTTTGGCGGGCATTCTGTGCTAGGATGGGCATAGATTTATCTTTTTCGTCCGCTTTCCATCCTCAGACGAATGGCCAGACCGAGCGGATTAATCAGACCCTGGAGACATATCTGAGGTGTTTTGTGTCTGCTGACCAGGATGATTGGGTTGCTTTTTTGCCATTGGCGGAGTTCGCTCTCAATAATCGGGCCAGCTCTGCCACTTTGGTGTCCCCGTTTTTCTGTAATTCGGGGTTTCATCCTCGATTTTCCTCTGGTCAGGTGGAATCTTCGGATTGTCCTGGAGTGGATGCTGTGGTGGAGAGATTGCATCAGATCTGGGGGCAGGTGGTGGACAATTTGAGGTTGTCCCAGGAGAAGACTCAGCTTTTTGCCAACCGCCACCGTCGTGTTGGTCCTCGGCTTTCTGTTGGGGATTTGGTGTGGTTGTCTTCTCGTTTTGTCCCTATGAGGGTCTCTTCTCCTAAGTTTAAGCCTCGGTTTATCGGCCCGTATAAGATATTGGAGATTCTTAACCCTGTTTCCTTCCGTTTGGACCTCCCTGCATCCTTTTCTATTCATAACGTTTTTCATCGGTCATTATTGCGCAGGTATGAGGTACCGGTTGTGCCTTCCGTTGAGCCTCCTGCTCCGGTGTTGGTTGAGGGTGAGTTGGAGTACGTTGTGGAGAAAATCTTGGACTCTCGTGTTTCCAGACGGAGACTCCAGTATCTGGTCAAGTGGAAGGGATACGGCCAGGAGGATAATTCTTGGGTGAATGCATCTGATGTTCATGCCTCCGATCTGGTTCGTGCCTTTCATAGGGCCCATCCTGATCGCCCTGGTGGTTCTGGTGAGGGTTCGGTGCCCCCTCCTTGAGGGGGGGGTACTGTTGTGAATTTGGATTCTGGGCTCCCCCGGTGGCTACTGGTGGAATTGAACTGGTGTCTTCATCTTCTCTGTTCACCTGTTCCCATCAATACATGTGGGAGTCGCTATATAACCTTGCTGCTCTGTTAGTTGCTTGCCGGTCAACAATGTTATCAGAAGCCTCTCTGTGCTTGTTCCTGCTCCTAGACAACTACTAGATAAGTTGGACTCTTGTCCATGTTTGTTTTTGCATTTTGTTCCAGTTCACAGCTGTAGTTTCGTTACTGTGTCTGGAAAGCTCTTGTGAACGGGAATTGCCACTCTGGTGTTATGAGTTAATGCCAGAGTTTTAAAGTAATTTCTGGATGGTGTTTTTGATAGGGTTTTCAGCTGACCATGAAAGTGTCCTTTCTGTCTTCTGCTATGTAGTAAGTGGACCTCAAATTTGCTAAACCTATTTTCATACTACGTTTGTTATTTCATCTCAACTCACCGCCAATACATGTGGGGGGCCTCTGTCTCCTTTCGGGGTATTTCTCTAGAGGTGAGCTAGGACTAATATTTTCCTCTGCTAGCTTTATTTAGTCCTCCGGCTGGGCTGGGCATCTAGAATCAACGTAGGCATGCTACCCGGCCACTGCTAGTTGTGCGTTAGGTTTAGTTCATGGTCAGCTCAGTTCCCATCTTCCAAGAGCTAGTTCCTATATATGCTTATGCTATGTTCTCTTGCCATTGAGATCATGACACACATGCAACTGTACCTCTGACAGAGAGGGCCTTGAAGAGTGGGACGCTGATGTAAAAGTTATAAATGTAGAGGTGATAACCCTTATCCAGCAGTGGGTGCAGCAATTCCCACACAATTTTCCCACTCACCCCCAGGATGGGGGGGAATTTAGGGGGGTTAATTTGGGTGTCCTTCCCCACATAGACCCTGAATTTTCTGCTGAAGTGTTCAACCACTGTCCGAATTTTATATAGACGATCAAAGTTAGGATCGTCTCGGGGAGGACGCTACGCATTATCATTATAATGCAAAAATGTATGGATCCCTTCAAAACGTTTCCTTGTCATGGCCATGCGGAATACCGGTGTACTGTAGAGAATATCAGTACTCCAGTATTGATTAATCTCTGTTTTTTTTTTATTATGCCCATATGCAGCAAAATTCCCCAAAATGTCATCATCTCTGCTGCATTTATGGGGGTTCATCTGGCGTATGATGACGTGGGATTTTGGGTGATAAATTGTTGGGCATACAAGTTCGTCTGTGATACCATAAGATTTATTATTTCCTGTTGTGAATTTGGATTCTGGGCTCCCCCGGTGGCTACTGGTGGAATTGAACTGGTGTCTTCATCTTCTCTGTTCACCTGTTCCCATCAAGATGTGGGAGTCGCTATATAACCTTGCTGCTCTGTTAGTTGCTTGCCGGTCATCAATGTTATCAGAAGCCTCTCTGTGCTTGTTCCTGCTCCTAGACAACTACTAGATAAGTTGGACTCTTGTCCATGTTTTGTTTTTGCATTTTGTTCCAGTTCACAGCTGTAGTTTCGTTACTGTGTCTGGAAAGCTCTTGTGAACGGGAATTGCCACTCTGGTGTTATGAGTTAATGCCAGAGTTTTAAAGTAATTTCTGGATGGTGTTTTTGATAGGGATTTCAGCTGACCATGAAAGTGTCCTTTCTGTCTTCTGCTATGTAGTAAGTGGACCTCAAATTTGCTAAACCTATTTTCATACTACGTTTGTTATTTCATCTCAACTCACCGCCAATACATGTGGGGGGCCTCTGTCTCCTTTCGGGGTATTTCTCTAGAGGTGAGCTAGGACTAATATTTTCCTCTGCTAGCTTTATTTAGTCCTCCGGCTGGGCTGGGCATCTAGAATCAACGTAGGCATGCTACCCGGCCACTGCTAGTTGTGCGTTAGGTTTAGTTCATGGTCAGCTCAGTTCCCATCTTCCAAGAGCTAGTTCCTATATATGCTTATGCTATGTTCTCTTGCCATTGAGATCATGACAGTTTGACCGGCCTGCAAAGTGTTAATTGTTTGGGCTGAAGCAGGAGAAAAAGAAGTGTTGAAGGGAAATTTTTTTTTTTTTTTCCCCTCAGAGTTTTGCTGCCTAGCCCTTAATTGCTGTCTAGCTGCTTCTTACCTCCTCTTAACCCTTGAATGGCTCTGTGTCCACCTGTTTGTAATGGATCTTCAGAGTGTAACTGCAGGTTTGAATAATCTCGCCACGAAGGTACAAAATTTGCAAGATTTTGTTTGTCATGCACCTGTATCTGAGCCGAGAATTCCTTTGCCGGAATTTTTCTCGGGGAATAGATCCGGGTTTCAGAATTTTCGAAATAATTGCAAATTATTTTTGTCTCTGAAATCTCGCTCTGCCGGAGACCCTGCACAGCAGGTCAGGATTGTGATTTCCTTGCTCCGGGGCGACCCTCAAGACTGGGCTTTTTCATTGACACCAGGGGATCCTGCGTTGCTCAATGTGGATGCGTTTTTTCTGGCCTTGGGGTTGCTTTATGACGAACCTCATTTGGAGCTTCAGGCAGAAAAAACTTTGATGTCCCTATCTCAGGGGCAAGATGAAGCGGAAATTTACTGCCAAAGATTCCGTAAATGGTCTGTGCTTACTCAGTGGAATGAGTGCGCCCT
This sequence comes from Ranitomeya variabilis, assembly GCF_051348905.1. NCBI lineage: Eukaryota > Metazoa > Chordata > Amphibia > Anura > Dendrobatidae > Ranitomeya > Ranitomeya variabilis. Next base: position 225,586,558 of record NC_135232.1, on the reverse strand, counting down.
GGCGGCGACTTTCAGAGAGGGTCTCTCTGATGCCATTAAGGATGTTATGGTGGGGTTCCCTGTGCCTGCGGGTCTGAATGAGTCCATGACAATGGCTATTCAGATCGATAGGCGTTTGCGGGAGCGCAAACCAGTGCACCATCTGGCGGTGTCCACTGAGAAGTCGCCAGAGAGTATGCAGTGTGATAGAATTCTGTCCCGAAGCGAGCGGCAGAATTTTAGACGGAAAAATGGGTTGTGTTTCTATTGTGGTGATTCTACTCATGTTATATCAGCATGCTCTAAGCGCACTAAAAAGCTTGGTAAATCTGTTTCCATTTGCACCTTACCGTCTAAATTTATTCTATCTGTGACCCTGATTTGCTCTTTGTCATCTATTACCACGGACGCCTATGTCGACTCTGGCGCCGCTTTGAGTCTTATGGATTGGTCCTTTGCCAAACGCTGTGGGTATGATTTAGAGCCTTTGGAGACTTCTATTCCTCTGAAGGGGATTGACTCCACCCCATTGGCTAATAATAAACCACAATACTGGACACAAGTAACTATGCGTATTAATCCGGATCACCAGGAGATTATTCGCTTTCTGGTGCTGTATAATCTACATGATGATTTGGTGCTAGGATTGCCTTGGCTGCAATCTCACAACCCAGTCCTCGACTGGAGAGCTATGTCTGTGTTGAGCTGGGGATGTAAGGGGGCTCATGGGGATGTACCTGTGGTTTCCATTTCATCATCCATCCCCTCTGAAATTCCTGAGTTCCTGTCTGACTATCGTGACGTCTTTGAAGAATCCAAGCTTGGTTCGTTACCTCCGCACCGAGAGTGCGATTGTGCCATAGATTTAATCCCGGGTAGTAAATACCCAAAGGGTCGTTTATTTAATCTGTCTGTGCCTGAACATGCTGCTATGCGAGAATATATAAAGGAGTCCTTGGAAAAGGGACATATTCGTCCATCGTCATCTCCCTTAGGAGCCGTTTTTTTCTTTGTGTCAAAAAAAGACGGCTCTTTGAGACCATGTATTGATTATCGGCTTTTGAATAAAATCACTGTTAAATATCAATACCCATTGCCGTTGCTGACTGACTTGTTTGCTCGCATAAAGGGGGCCAAGTGGTTCTCTAAGATTGACCTTCGTGGGGCGTATAATTTGGTGCGAATCAGGCAGGGGGATGAGTGGAAAACCGCATTTAATACGCCCGAGGGCCACTTTGAGTATTTAGTGATGCCTTTTGGTCTTTCTAATGCTCCGTCAGTTTTCCAGTCCTTTATGCATGATATTTTTCGCGATTATTTGGATAAATTTATGATTGTGTATCTGGATGATATTCTGATTTTTTCGGATGACTGGGACTCTCATGTCCAGCAAGTCAGGAGGGTTTTTCAGGTTTTGCGGTCTAATTCTTTGTGTGTGAAGGGTTCTAAGTGTGTTTTTGGGGTACAGAGGATTTCCTTTTTGGGATATATTTTTTCCCCCTCTTCCATTGAAATGGATCCTGTCAAGGTTCAAGCTATTTGTGATTGGACGCAGCCCTCTTCTCTTAAGAGTCTTCAGAAATTTTTGGGCTTTGCTAACTTTTATCGTCGATTTATTGCTGGTTTTTCGGATATTGCTAAGCCATTGACCGATTTGACTAAGAAGGGTGCTGATGTTGCTGATTGGTCCCCTGATGCTGTGGAGGCCTTTCGGGAGCTTAAGCGCCGTTTTTCCTCTGCCCCTGTGTTGCGTCAGCCTGATGTTGCTCTACCTTTTCAGGTTGAGGTCGACGCTTCTGAGATCGGAGCTGGGGCAGTGTTGTCGCAGAAAAGTTCTGACTGCTCCGTGATGAGGCCTTGTGCCTTCTTTTCCCGTAAATTTTCGCCCGCTGAGCGGAATTATGATGTTGGGAATCGGGAGCTTTTGGCCATGAAGTGGGCTTTTGAGGAGTGGCGCCATTGGCTTGAGGGGGCCAGACATCAGGTGGTGGTATTGACTGACCACAAAAATTTGATTTATCTTGAGACCGCCAGGCGCCTGAATCCTAGACAGGCGCGCTGGTCATTATTTTTCTCTCGGTTTAATTTTGTGGTGTCATACCTACCGGGTTCTAAGAATGTTAAGGCGGATGCCCTTTCTAGGAGTTTTGAGCCTGACTCGCCTGGTAACTCTGAGCCCACAGGTATCCTTAAGGATGGAGTGGTATTGTCAGCCGTTTCTCCAGACCTGCGGCGGGCCTTGCAGGAGTTTCAGGCGGAGAGACCTGATCGTTGCCCACCTGATAAACTGTTTGTTCCTGATGATTGGACCAGTAGAGTCATCTCTGAGGTTCATTCTTCTGCGTTGGCAGGTCATCCTGGCATTTTTGGTACCAGGGATTTGGTGGCAAGGTCCTTCTGGTGGCCTTCCCTGTCACGAGATGTGCGAGGCTTTGTGCAGTCTTGTGACGTTTGTGCTCGGGCCAAGCCTTGTTGTTCTCAGGCTAGTGGATTATTGTTGCCCTTGCCTATTCCTAAGAGGCCTTGGACGCACATCTCGATGGATTTTATTTCAGATCTGCCTGTTTCTCAGAAGATGTCTGTCATCTGGGTGGTGTGTGACCGTTTTTCTAAGATGGTCCATTTGGTTCCTCTGCCCAAGTTACCTTCTTCTTCCGAGTTGGTTCCTCTGTTTTTTCAAAATGTTGTTCGTTTGCATGGTATTCCTGAGAATATCGTTTCTGACAGAGGGACCCAATTCGTGTCTAGATTTTGGCGGGCATTCTGTGCTAGGATGGGCATAGATTTATCTTTTTCGTCCGCTTTCCATCCTCAGACGAATGGCCAGACCGAGCGGATTAATCAGACCCTGGAGACATATCTGAGGTGTTTTGTGTCTGCTGACCAGGATGATTGGGTTGCTTTTTTGCCATTGGCGGAGTTCGCTCTCAATAATCGGGCCAGCTCTGCCACTTTGGTGTCCCCGTTTTTCTGTAATTCGGGGTTTCATCCTCGATTTTCCTCTGGTCAGGTGGAATCTTCGGATTGTCCTGGAGTGGATGCTGTGGTGGAGAGATTGCATCAGATCTGGGGGCAGGTGGTGGACAATTTGAGGTTGTCCCAGGAGAAGACTCAGCTTTTTGCCAACCGCCACCGTCGTGTTGGTCCTCGGCTTTCTGTTGGGGATTTGGTGTGGTTGTATTCTCGTTTTGTCCCTATGAGGGTCTCTTCTCCTAAGTTTAAGCCTCGGTTTATCGGCCCGTATAAGATATTGGAGATTCTTAACCCTGTTTCCTTCCGTTTGGACCTCCCTGCATCCTTTTCTATTCATAACGTTTTTCATCGGTCATTATTGCGCAGGTATGAGGTACCGGTTGTGCCTTCCGTTGAGCCTCCTGCTCCGGTGTTGGTTGAGGGTGAGTTGGAGTACGTTGTGGAGAAAATCTTGGACTCTCGTGTTTCCAGACGGAGACTCCAGTATCTGGTCAAGTGGAAGGGATACGGCCAGGAGGATAATTCTTGGGTGAATGCATCTGATGTTCATGCCTCCGATCTGGTTCGTGCCTTTCATAGGGCCCATCCTGATCGCCCTGGTGGTTCTGGTGAGGGTTCGGTGCCCCCTCCTTGAGGGGGGGGTACTGTTGTGAATTTGGATTCTGGGCTCCCCCGGTGGCTACTGGTGGAATTGAACTGGTGTCTTCATCTTCTCTGTTCACCTGTTCCCATCAAGATGTGGGAGTCGCTATATAACCTTGCTGCTCTGTTAGTTGCTTGCCGGTCATCAATGTTATCAGAAGCCTCTCTGTGCTTGTTCCTGCTCCTAGACAACTACTAGATAAGTTGGACTCTTGTCCATGTTTTGTTTTTGCATTTTGTTCCAGTTCACAGCTGTAGTTTCGTTACTGTGTCTGGAAAGCTCTTGTGAACGGGAATTGCCACTCTGGTGTTATGAGTTAATGCCAGAGTTTTAAAGTAATTTCTGGATGGTGTTTTTGATAGGGATTTCAGCTGACCATGAAAGTGTCCTTTCTGTCTTCTGCTATGTAGTAAGTGGACCTCAAATTTGCTAAACCTATTTTCATACTACGTTTGTTATTTCATCTCAACTCACCGCCAATACATGTGGGGGGCCTCTGTCTCCTTTCGGGGTATTTCTCTAGAGGTGAGCTAGGACTAATATTTTCCTCTGCTAGCTTTATTTAGTCCTCCGGCTGGGCTGGGCATCTAGAATCAACGTAGGCATGCTACCCGGCCACTGCTAGTTGTGCGTTAGGTTTAGTTCATGGTCAGCTCAGTTCCCATCTTCCAAGAGCTAGTTCCTATATATGCTTATGCTATGTTCTCTTGCCATTGAGATCATGACAATTTCCTCACTGAAAAAGAATTTGAGGAAGTCATTTTCAGTGAGGCCAGTGGTGTCAAACTGGATTCCTGAGCTGCTGCTGAAATCTGGAATGATGGGCTGAATGTTAGGGAACTGCAACACAGAACTAGGATAGAAGGGGGAAAACTGACCCTGCACTGAGACTAGGCTGATACTCTACAATGGAGTGGGCGACCCATTCCTTGCGAATAGACCTACCGACGATCCTAGGTTAATCTCAGCGAAGACCTATAGATAGGTGGAAGGAGGTCCATGAAAGATCTAAGGATTGGGTATAAAAACAGGTCACCTCCTAATAGAAAACACAGAGATGGCTGCAGAAACCAACTGAAAACAGAAACTAAAGATAGCAGAACCAGAGGTACCAGCACTGCACAATATCAAACACAGAAAGCTATCAAAGCACCTAGACAGAACTCTAGCGGATTAACACTGTTGTCCAGCAAGGAATGGGAGGCAGGTGCTGGGTAATAACGGGTGATACAATCACCTGACCTAAGGAAACCCAGCACCAGGGGAAAAAGACCAGCAGCCAGAAAGCCACAACAAGATGGCAAATGGTCAAAAACAAAACAGATTCTAACAGTACCTCCTCTTGGCCGAGCCTTATTCGGAAATCTCCAGTGAAAAGCCTTAATCAGCCTTGAGGCCGAGATGACCTCAGCATTCACCCAGGAATTATCCTCAGGACCAAAACCCTTCCAGGACACGAGATACTGCAACCTTCCTTTGTCCACCTGGAATCTAAAATGCGTGAAATCTCAAACTCGCCGTCCTCATCAACTGGGGGAACAGTTGGCATCGCCTCCTTATCTGGTGTGTCAACTTTCTTCAGTAAAGATACATGAAAAACTGAATTAATTCTCCAGGACAAGGGGATGTCTAATCTCACCACTGCCGAGTTGACAACCTGAACCACTTTGAAGGGTCCTACAAACTTAGGCCCCAGTTTTTTAGAAGGGATCTTCAAACGCAGATTCCTAGAGGACAACCAGACCATGTCCCCAACTGCAAACAACACCTCCTTTCTTTTCTTGTCAAAATATTTATTTGACCTCCTATTTGCCTCCTTCAGATTATGGCGTACATTGGTCCAACCCTGTCCAAATTTCCAGAAAAACTCTCCTCCTCAGGCACCGCTACCCCAATCTTTGAAAATGGACCGAAAGATGGATGCCTCCCTGTACAGCAAAAAAAAGGAGAACACCCAGCCGAGGAAGACGTATGATTATTAAGAGCAAACTCAGCTAGTGGTAGATATTCCGACCACATCTCCTGATTGTCTGCTACAAAACATCTCAAAAACTGCTCGACGTCCTGGTTCTTCCTTTCAGTCTGTCCATTGGAATCCGGATGATTACCTGATGAAAATGACAAATGAACCTTTAATCTGTCACAAAAAAGCACGCCAAAAGCTGTGGTCCTCTATCAGAAACAATGTCCATGGGAACCCCATGGAGCCTGACAATCTCTTTCACAAATGCTTTAGCTAGAGTATTGGCTCAGGGTAATTTATTGAACGGGACCAGATGACAAATCTTACTAAACCGGTCCACAACAACCCAGATGACAGAAAAACCCTCAGAGACCGGCAGATCGGTGATAAAATCCATAGCAAGATGTGACCATGGTGATCTAGGTACCTCCAAAGGGCACAGCAACCCTGCAGCTGGGGCATGTGAGGCCTTCAACCTAGCGCACACAGTACACTGTCGCACCCACTTGATGATTTCTCTTTGCCACCCTGGCCACCAGAAACTTCGACCAATCGACTTTCTAGTTTCCGAAATCCCTGGATGACCCGCCAACCGAGACTCATGACATTCAGCAAACAAAGCTCTCCGCAAGGCTCTAGGCACAAATAATTTACCATAGGGAGTGTTAGTTGGTGCAGCATTCTGGGCATCCAGGATGCTACTCTCCAACTCAGAACCCAATGCTGCCACCACCACCCCTTTCTGCAAAATACATTCCTCCTTCTCAGTATTAACTGCTGGAGAGAAACTACGAGATAAAGCATCCGCTTTAACATTCTTTGTCACAGGGATATATGTTACGGAGAAATTAAACCGGGCTAAAAACAGTGCCCACCTAGCTTGACGGGCATTCAAATGTTTAGCAGCATCCAGATATATCAGATTCTTATGATCAGTATAAACCTATATCAGTTGTCTAGCCCCCTCCAAAAAATGTCGCCAATGCTCAAACGCGAGTTTAATGGCCAGTAACTCTCTGTTCCCAACATCCTAGTTGAGCTCAGTCTCCGAAAAGTTTTTAGAAAAGAAAGCACAGGGATGCACCCCATCCTCTCCCTCCTGGGACAGAACTGCCACCACCCCTACTGAAAAGGTATCAACCTCTACCAGAAATGGCTTCATCTGTCCGGATCAAAACAGGAGCAGAGCTAAACCTCTCCTTGAGATGCTCAAAAGCCTTAACAGCCTCAGGGGACCATTGAACAGTATTAGAACCCTTCTTGGTGAGATCAGTTATAGGTTTAGCGATCACAGAAAAATTCTTTATGAATTTTCTGTAATAATTAGCAAACCCTAAAAATCTCTGAACCGACTTCAAACTCTCAGGCGTAGGCCACTCCATTACCACCTGAACCTTCACCAGGTCCATCTTAAACCCATTACTAAAGACAAGGTACCCCAAAAAACTCATTTTCTGTACCGCAAACCCGCACTTCTCCAATTCAGCAAAGAGTGAGATTTCTCTTAAAATATGTAGAACTTCGCGGACTCTCTGCCAATGTGACTCCAGATTAGACGAGTAGATCAAAATATCATCCAAATAAACAATAACACTCTTAACGATCAACGACCTCAGAATGTCATTAATGAAATTTAGAAAAAAAAGCAGGCGCATTAGTAAGGCCAAAAGTCATCACCAGACACTCAAAATGACCTTCTGGAGTATTAAACTCTGTCTTCCATTCATCGCCCTCCTTCACCCGCAGCAAATTATATGCCTCACAAAGGTCAATCTTAGGGAACCACTTCGCTCCAGTTAGTTGGTTAAACAAATCCGGAATCAGCGGCAACGGGTAAGGATTGCGCACAGTGATCTTATTAATCTCCCGAAAATCCAGACATGGCCTAAGGCCCCCATCCTTCTTTTTGACAAAAAAGAATCCTACAGCCACAGGGGACTTAGAGGGTCTTATATGACCTGCAGCTAAACTGTCTGTAGGTATTCCTTTAAGGCCTCCCTCTCGGGAATCGTCAGATTAAATAAACGACTCTTAGGAAGTGTGGCACCTGGGACGAACTCAATAGCGCAGTTGTAATCTCCATGGGGTGGTAGAGCTTGCGACTCAACCTCCGAAAATACCCTCCAGAAATCCTGAATGGCTTCAGGTAGCTCCTTTTTCATGACAGCAGCAATGTAAACATTACAACAATTATCATAACACCCCTGACCCCAGGACCTTATAGTACTAGACGACCAGTCCAGCAAAGGATTGTGCATTTTTAACCAGGGTAAACCCAGGACGACTGGGCAAGGTAATTTAGCAAGGACAAACAAGTCTATACACTCCTGATGTTTCATATCCACAGTAAGTCGGAATCCGGTAACCTTTCGAGAAATACACGTTCTAGAGGAGTGTTATCAATAGCCACAACAGGAATAGAAGATGACAATGGTTCAGAATCAAACTTATATTTGTCTAGGAATTGTTGATCAATCTAATTAAGTGCAGAACCACAATGCACCATTACCTGAAAATCAATGTAATGACCATGATATGTGGTATTACCAGAAAAAAAAACTCCTGCAGATCGTAAAAACGCAATACTAACTGGAGTGTTACTCCTACTGACCTTTTTTTTTTTCTTTCTTTATGCGAACCTCACATTGCTTAATAAAGTGGTCAGCCTTACCACAATACAAGCATAGCCCTTCAGAAAACCTCTTCTCCCTCTCCTGGGAACAAGAGGACAAGTTGCATTGGTTCCCCGCTGTTGACGGGACTATTCTGAGAGACGAGGTTCAGCATTATAAGAGCCTTCTCTTCATTCTGTCTGTGTCTCAATCTTCTATCCACACGGATAGCTGTTGTGAATTCCGTTCTTGTGCTCCATCCTGTGGTTACGAATGGTATTTTTGGGAGTTCTGCTCTTGGGCTCCCTCTGGTGGTTTCGAGTGGAACTTAGCAGCTGCTTTCACTAATCGGTTCCCTGGCCTTGTTATTTAACTGGGCTTTTGGCTGTAGTTGATGCCAGCTGTCAATGTTTTTCCTGTGGATTCAGTTCCTTCCTGGAAGTTCTTTGTTGGCCAGTCCATTTCAGCTTAAGATAAGTTCTGCTAGTTTTTGGGTGTTTCCCTGCTTATGACCTTCTGTTCAGTTTAAGTTATGTCTCTTTTGTCCAGCTTGTCATTATGAAATATTCCGGCTAGTTGGAAGCTCTGGGGTTGCAGATTTGCCCCTCCACACCGTGAGTCGGTGTGGAGGTTATTTTTGTAAACTCTGCGTGGACATTTAGTTTTTATACTGACCGCACAGTAGCCTTTTCTATCTCTGTCTATTTATATAGTATTGGCCTCCTTTGCTAAAATCTAGTTTCTTTTCTGAGTTTGTCATTTCCCTCTCTACTCACCGTCAATATTTGTGGGGGGCTATCTTCCTTTGGGGGTTTCTCTGAGGCGAGATAGTTTTCCGTTTCCATCTTCAGGGGTAGCTAGTTCTTAGGCTGTGAAGAGGCGTCTAGGCAGAGATAGGAACGCTCCACGGCTATTTCTAGTGTTGGTGTTAGGAGTAGGGATTGCGGTCAGTAAAGCTACCACCTCCTCAGAGCTTGTATATTATTTGTTTTACCCACCAGGTCATTTCAGTGCTGCTTCGTAATCACTAGGTCATATCAGTGATTTCTGTCGGTGGAGCTGCCACCTCCTCTGAGCTTGTCCATTATTGGTTTTACCCACCAGGTCATCTCAGTACCGCTCCTTAACCACCAGGTCATAACAGATAGCTAACTGCATAGCAGTTTCCAAAGTATCAGGTGCAGGATATGGAATGAGCAAATCTTTAACTCTTTCACTCAAACCTGCTAAAAACTGACTCTTGAGCCCTGGGTCATTCCACCTGACCTCTGCGGACCATCTTCTGAACGGGGTGCAATACCTCTCAGCATCAACAGAACCCTGTTTAAAGGGAACCTGTCACCCCCCAGGCATTTTTAACTAAAAGAGCCACCTTGTGCAGCACTAATGCTGCATTCTGTCAAGGTGGCTCTTTTAGTTCGGGTCCCTGCAAGCGCTGAAGTAATCGCTTTTAAAATGTGCTCCTCATACCTGAATTTGTCAGGGGGGCATGTCTTTTCCCCCCTGACACAAACACCTCGCAGCCGTCACTCAGGGCCTCCATGCGCCGCCTCCATTTCCTTCCTGAACGTCCCCAGCGCCGGCGCTGCGCTAATGTGACCCGATCAGGATCATCATATAACGACCCATAGCATAAAAAAAAATGTTTCTACTGATGTCAAACAAGGATCATCAGGATGTAATGAAAATGCCCAGATTTGAGGTTCATTTCGCAATAAAGACATAATAATCCCCACACGCTGTAATTCACTCCTTGAGGATCTGGGTCTAAGACAAAAATATAGTAAACATGCATTTTTAAACTTAAAAAATTCCTGCCGTTTACCAGAAAAAACCTCAGGTAATCCTGCCTTAGGTTCTTCAGAGCGTGCTCCAGAGTAATTACTTATGTGCTGTTGCAGGTCGGCTACTTCCAAAGTTAACCCTTGCAAGCGTTGAGCAAGTTCTTGGATGCTGCACATATTGAAGGAATCCGAGAGAGAATTTTTTTTGTATGGCTGGACAAACTGTTACGGAACTGCAACACAGAACTAGGATACTTTTATACTGACCGCACAGTAGCCTTTTCTATCTCTGTCTATTTAGATAGTATTGGCCTCCTTTGCTAAAATCTAGTTTCTTTTCTGAGTTTGTCATTTCCCTCTCTACTCACCGTTAATATTTGTGGGGGGCTATCTTCCTTTGGGGGTTTCTCTGAGGCGAGATAGTTTTCCGTTTCCATCTTCAGGGGTAGCTAGTTCTTAGGCTGTGAAGAGGCGTCTAGGCAGAGATAGGAACGCTCCACGGCTATTTCTAGTGTTGGTGTTAGGAGTAGGGATTGCGGTCAGTAAAGCTACCACCTCCTCAGAGCTTGTACATTATTTGTTATTATTATTTATTAGAACGAGTAAAACTTCCTGCACAAGGTGGAGATCACAATAAACTGTTACTCCAGAGGGAGGGCAGATGGATTTTGAGAGTTAACGCTACAGGCCCCATGGGGTTAAATGAAAGGACGGATATGTCCATGTTTCTATAAAACTTTATAATTCTGTTCATAAGTTTCTTGTATTTAAGCTGGTTAGGTGTCAAAGTGAATTTGTAACATTTGTTTTTAATGTGTGTTCTTTTGATTTTAATTCTGATTAGTAAGTTTAAGGTTGTCTTACCTTTGCACTAGAGTGGGGGCGGAGATTACGCAGCGACCCAGCTGCTTATTACTCTCTTCCTTCCAGTCTTACGTTAGACCTGTAGAAGCGCACAAGCGCGAAACGGTCCGTCGTCTTCTGATACCTTCGTTCTCCTGTAAGACCCTGCTACTAAGATGTTTTTAAGCCACAATAAAGGACTTTGGTAATTAAAAGTAGACCTGTAGAAGCGCACAAGCGCGAAACGGTCCGTCGTCTTCTGATACCTTTGTTCTCCTGTAAGACCCTGCTACTAAGATGTTTTTAAGGACTTTGGTAATTAAGACTACTGATGGTGAGTGCCCTTTTTCCTTCATTTTTTCTACACATTATTTGTTTTACCCACCAGGTCATTTCAGTGCTGCTTCGTAATCACTAGGTCATATCAGTGATTTCTGTCTGTGGAGCTGCCACCTCCTCTGAGCTTGTCCATTATTGGTTTTACCCACCAGGTCATCTCAGTACCGCTCCGTAACCACCAGGTCATAACAGTACAGCTGGCCCGCAATGTGTTAAATGCAGCTCAAAAGAGGGAAGAGAAAGTTCTGAGTCATTGTTTTTTTTTCTTGTTGCTTGTTTCGTCTTTTTTCTTCCCCTTGATTTTTGGATGGTGCACGAGCTTGGTGCTGATATGGAGGTTCAGGGTCTGTCTGCGTGTGTTGATCATCTCGCTGCAATCGTACAGAGTATCCAAGACTATGTTGTTCAAACTCCTGTTTCTGAGCCTAGAATTCCTATCCCTGATTTGTTTTCTGGGGATAGATCTAAGTTCTTGAACTTTAAAAATAATTGCAGATTGTTTTTTGCTCTGAGACCCCGTTCCTCTGGTGACCCCATTCAGCAGGTGAAGATTGTTATTTCTCTGCTGCGTGGCGACCCGCAGGATTGGGCATTCTCCCTTGAGCCAGGGAATCCAGCATTGCTCAATGTAGATTCATTTTTTCAAGCACTTGGATTGCTTTCTGACGAACCCAATTGTCATGATTCTCAATGGCGAGAGAACATAGCCCAGCATATATGAGAACTAGCTCTTGGAAGATGGAAACTATACTGACCATGAACTAAACCTGCCGCACAACTAGAAGTGGCCGGGTAGCATGCCTACGTTTTTTATCCCTAGATGCCCAGCGCCAGCCGGAGAACTACCTAATCCTAGCAGAGGAAAAGACAGTCCTGGCTCACCTCTAGAGAAATTTTCCCAAAAGGCAGACAGAGGCCCCCACATATATTGGCGGTGATTTTAGATGAAATGACAAACGTAATATGAAAATAGGTTTAGCAAAATCGAGGTCCGCTTACTAGATAGCATGAAGACAGAAAGGGCACTTTCATGGTCAGCAGAAAACCCTATCAAAACACCATCCAGAAATTACTTTAAGACTCTAGCATTAACTCATAACACCAGAGTGGCAATTTCCGCTCACAAGAGCTTTCCAGACACAGTAACGAACAGCAGCTGTGAACAGGAACAAAATGCAAAAACACACAAGGACAAAAGTCCAACTTAGCTAGGGGTTGTCTAGTAGCAGGAACATGCACAGAAGGCTTCTGATTACATTGTTGACCGGCATGAAACTGACAGAGGAGCAAGGTTATATAGCGACTCCCACATCCTGATAGGAGCAGGTGAACAGAGGGGATGATGCACACAAGTACAATTCCACAAGTGGCCACCGGGGGAGCCCAGAATCCAATTTCACAACAGTACCCCCCCCTCAAGGAGGGGGCACCGAACCCTCACCAGAACCACCAGGGCGATCAGGATGAGCCCTATGAAAGGCACGGACAAGATCGGAGGCATGAACATCAGAGGCAGTGACCCAAGAATTATCCTCCTGACCGTATCCCTTCCATTTGACCAGATACTGGAGTTTCCGTCTGGAAACACGAGAGTCTAAGATCTTTTCCACAACGTACTCCAACTCACCCTCAACCAACACCGGAGCAGGAGGCTCAACGGAAGGCACAGCCGGTACCTCATACCTGCGCAACAATGACCGATGAAAAACATTATGAATCGAAAAGGATGCAGGGAGGTCCAAACGGAAGGACACAGGGTTAAGAATCTCCAATATCTTGTACGGGCCGATGAACCGAGGCTTAAACTTAGGAGAAGAAACCCTCATAGGGACAAAACGAGAAGACAACCACACCAAGTCCCCAACACAAAGCCGAGGACCAACACGACGACGGCGGTTGGCAAAAAGCTGAGTCTTCCCCTGGGACAACTTCAAATTGTCCACCACCTGCCCCTCAAGCCAGTGACGCCACTCCTCAAAAGCCCACTTCATGGCCAAAAGCTCCCGATTCCCAATATCATAATTCCGCTCGGCGGGCGAAAATTTACGGGAAAAAAAGGCACAAGGTCTCATCACGGAGCAGTCGGAACTTCTCTGCGACAACACCGCCCCAGCTCCGATTTCAGAAGCGTCGACCTCAACCTGAAAAGGAAGAGCAACATCAGGCTGACGCAACACTGGGGCGGAAGAAAAGCGGCGCTTGAGCTCCCGAAAGGCCTCCACAGCATCAGGGGACCAATCAGCAACATCAGCACCCTTCTTAGTCAAATCAGTCAATGGTTTTACAACATCAGAAAAACCAGCAATAAATCGACGATAAAAGTTAGCAAAGCCCAAAAATTTCTGAAGACTCTTAAGAGAAGAGGGTTGCGTCCAATCACCAATAGCCTGAACCTTGACAGGATCCATCTCGATGGAAGAGGGGGAAAAAATGTATCCCAAGAAGGAAATCTTTTGAACCCCAAAAACACACTTAGAACCCTTCACACACAAGGAATTAGACCGCAAAACCTGAAAAACCCTCCTGACCTGCTGGACATGAGAGTCCCAGTCATCCGAAAAAATCAGAATATCATCCAGATACACAATCATAAATTTATCCAAATAATCGCGGAAAATGTCATGCATAAAGGACTGGAAGACTGAAGGGGCATTTGAAAGACCAAAAGGCATCACCAAATACTCAAAATGGCCCTCGGGCGTATTAAATGCGGTTTTCCACTCATCCCCCTGCTTGATTCGCACCAAATTATACGCCCCACGGAGATCAATCTTAGAGAACCACTTGGCCCCCTTTATACGAGCAAACAAATCAGTAAGCAGTGGTAACGGATATTGATATTTAACCGTGATTTTATTCAAAAGTCGATAATCAATACACGGCCTCAAAGAGCCGTCTTTCTTAGACACAAAGAAAAAACCGGCTCCTAAGGGAGATGACGAAGGACGAATATGTCCCTTTTCCAAGGACTCCTTTATATATTCTCGCATAGCCGCGTGTTCAGGCACAGACAGATTAAATAAACGACCCTTAGGGTATTTACTACCCGGGATCAAGTCTATGGCACAATCGCACTCCCGGTGCGGAGGTAGTGAACCAACCTTGGGTTCTTCAAAAACGTCACGAAAGTCAGACAAGAATTCAGGAATCTCAGAGGGAATAGATGATGAAATGGAAACCAAAGGTACGTCCCCATGAGTTCCTTTACATCCCCAGCTTAACACAGACATAGCTCTCCAGTCGAGGACTGGGTTATGAGATTGCAGCCATGGCAATCCCAGCACCAAAACATCATGTAGATTATACAGCACCAGAAAGTGAATAACCTCCTGGTGATCCGGATTAACACGCATAGTCACTTGTGTCCAGTATTGTGGTTTATTACTAGCCAATGGGGTGGAGTCAATCCCTTTCAGAGGTATCGGAGCCTCCAATGGCTCCAAATCATACCCACAGCGTTTGGCAAAGGACCAATCCATAAGACTCAAAGCAGCGCCAGAGTCGACATAGGCGTCCGCGGTAATAGATGACAAAGAACAAATCAGGGTCACAGATAGAATAAACTTAGACTGTAAAGTGCTAATTGAAACAGACTTGTCAGGCTTCTTAGTACGCTTAAAGCATGCTGATATAACATGAGTTGAATCACCACAATAGAAGCACAACCCATTTTTTCGTCTAAAATTCTGCCGCTCGCTTCTGGACAGAATTCTATCACATTGCATATTTTCTGGCGTTTTCTCAGTAGACACCGCCAAATGGTGCACAGGTTTGCGCTCCCGCAGACGCCTATCGATCTGAATAGCCATCGTCATGGACTCATTCAGACTCGCAGGCACAGGGAACCCCACCATAACATCCTTAATGGCATCAGAGAGACCTTCTCTGAAAATCGCCGCCAGGGCGCACTCATTCCACTGAGTAAGCACAGACCATTTGCGGAATTTTTGGCAGTATATTTCAGCTTCATCTTGCCCCTGAGACAAGGACATCAAGGCCTTTTCCGCCTGAAGCTCTAAATGAGGTTCCTCATAAAGCAACCCCAAGGCCAGAAAAAACGCATCCACATTGAGCAACGCAGGATCCCCTGGTGCCAATGCAAAAGCCCAGTCCTGAGGGTCGCCCCGGAGCAAGGAAATTACAATCCTGACCTGCTGTGCAGGGTCTCCGGCAGAGCGAGACTTCAGGGACAAAAACAATTTGCAATTATTTTTAACATTTTGAAAGTGAGATCTATTCCCCGAGAAGAATTCAGGCAAAGGAATTCTAGGCTCAGACATAGGTGCATGAACAACAAAATCTTGCAAATTTTGTACCTTTGTGGCGAGATTATTCAAACCTGTAGCTACACTCTGAAGATCCATTTGAAACAGGTGAACACAGAGCCATTCAAGGATTAGAAGGAGAGAAAGAGAGGAAGGCTGCAGTATAGGCAGACTAGCAAGTGATTCAATTAAGAGCACACTCAGAACTAGAGGGAAAAAAAAAAAAAAAAAAAAAAAAAATTGTAGCAGACTTCTTTTTTCTCTCCTTTCTCAGCCAGTAATTTAACCCTTTTTTGGGCCGGTCAAACTGTCATGATTCTCAATGGCGAGAGAACATAGCCCAGCATATATGAGAACTAGCTCTTGGAAGATGGAAACTATACTGACCATGAACTAAACCTGCCGCACAACTAGAAGTGGCCGGGTAGCATGCCTACGTTTTTTATCCCTAGATGCCCAGCGCCAGCCGGAGAACTACCTAATCCTAGCAGAGGAAAAGACAGTCCTGGCTCACCTCTAGAGAAATTTTCCCAAAAGGCAGACAGAGGCCCCCACATATATTGGCGGTGATTTTAGATGAAATGACAAACGTAATATGAAAATAGGTTTAGCAAAATCGAGGTCCGCTTACTAGATAGCATGAAGACAGAAAGGGCACTTTCATGGTCAGCAGAAAACCCTATCAAAACACCATCCAGAAATTACTTTAAGACTCTAGCATTAACTCATAACACCAGAGTGGCAATTTCCGCTCACAAGAGCTTTCCAGACACAGTAACGAACAGCAGCTGTGAACAGGAACAAAATGCAAAAACACACAAGGACAAAAGTCCAACTTAGCTAGGAGTTGTCTAGTAGCAGGAACATGCACAGAAGGCTTCTGATTACATTGTTGACCGGCATGAAACTGACAGAGGAGCAAGGTTATATAGCGACTCCCACATCCTGATAGGAGCAGGTGAACAGAGGGGATGATGCACACAAGTACAATTCCACAACAGGCCACCGGGGGAGCCCAGAATCCAATTTCACAACACCCAATTCTGTGGATCAGGCAGAAAAAAATTTGCTGGCTCTGTGTCAGGGTCAGGAAGCGGCAGAGATATATTGCCAGAAATTTAGAAAGTGGTCTGTGCTTACAAAATGGAATGAGGATGCCCTGGCGGCTATTTTCAGAAAGGGGGTTTCTGAAGCCCTTAAAGATGTTATGGTGGGGTTTCCCACGTTTACTGGTTTGAAAGAATCAATGTCTCTGGCCATTCAGATTGATCGGCGCCTACGTGAACGTAAGGTAGTGCACCATATGGCGGTGTCCTCTGGGCAGAGTTCTGAGCCTATGCAATGTGATAGAATTTTGACGAGAGCAGAACGGCAGGAGTTCAGACGTCAGAATGGGCTGTGTTTTTACTGTGGTGACGCTACTCATGCTATCTCTGACTGCCCGAAGCGAACTAAGAGGGTTGCTAGGTCGGTTACCATCAGTACTGTACAGCCTAAATTTCTCTTGTCTATTACCCTGATTTGCTCATTGTCGTCCTTTTCTGTAATGGCATTTGTGGATTCTGGCGCTGCCCTGAACTTAATGGACTTAGAATTTGCCAAGCGCTGTGGTTTTTCCTTGGAGCCTTTGCAGAGTCCGATTCCCTTGAGGGGGATTGATGCTACGCCATTGGCCAAGAATAAACCTCAGTACTTGACATAGTTAGCCATGAACATGGCTCCAGCACATCAGGAAAATATTCGCTTTTTGGTGTTGCATTATTTGCATGATGTGGTTGTGCTGGGGTTTCCATGGTTACAGGTACATAATCCAGTGCTGGATTGGAAATCTATGTCTGTGACTAGTTGGGGTTGTCAGGGGATACATAGTGACATTCCTCTGATGTCAATTTCCTCGTCCCCTTCTTCTGAAGTTCCTGAGTTTTTGTCGGATTTCCAGGATATATTTGAGGAGCCTAAATCCAGTCCTCTGCCTCCTCATAGGGACTGTGATTGCGCTATTAATTTGATTCCTGGCTGTAAGTTCCCTAAGGATCGACTTTTCAATCTGTCAGTGCCAGAGCATGCCGCTATACGGACTTATGTAAAGGAGTCCTTGGAGAAGGGGCATATTCGCCCGTCTTCGTCACCGTTGGGAGCGGGGTTCTTTTTTGTTGCCAGGAAGGATGGCTCCTTGAGGCCCTGTATAGATTATCGCCTTCTCAATAAGATCACGGTTAAATTCCAGTACCCTTTGCCTTTGCTCTCTGATTTGTTTGCTCGGATTAAAGGGGCTAGCTGGTTTACCAAGATTGACCTTCGAGGGGCGTATAATCTGGTCCGCATCAAACAGGGTGATGAATGGAAAACAGCATTTAATACGCCCGAAGGCCATTTTGAATATCTTGTGATGCCTTTCGGGCTCTCTAATGCTCCATCTGTGTTTCAGTCCTTTATGCATGATATTTTCCGGGAGTATCTGGATAAATTTATGATTGTATATTTGGATGATATTTTGTTTTTTTCCGATGATTGGGAGTCTCATGTGAAGCAGGTCAGGATGGTATTTTAGATTCTTCGTGCTAATACTCTGTTTGTGAAGGGGGTCTTAGTGCCTTTTTGGAGTTCAGAAGGTTTCTTTTCTGGGGTTCATTTTTTCTCCCTCGGCTATTGAAATGGACCCTGTTAAGGTCCAGGCTATTTATGATTGGACTCAACCCACATCTGTGAAGAGCCTTCAGAAATTTTTGGGCTTTGCTAATTTTTATCGCCGCTTCATTGCTAATTTTTCTACTGTGGTTAAACCTCTGACCGATTTGACCAAGAAAGGTGCAGATGTGGTGAATTGGTCCTCTGCGGCTGTGGAGGCCTTTCAGGAGCTTAAGCGTCGTTTTACTTCTGCCCCTGTGTTGCGTCAGCCAGATGTTTCTCTCCCTTTTCAGGTTGAGGTTGACGCTTCTGAGATTGGGGCAGGAGCTGTTCTGTCTCAGAGAAGTTCTGATGGCTCTGTGTTGAAGCCGTGTGCTTTCTTCTCTAGAAAGTTTTCGCCTGCTGAGCGTAATTATGATGTCGGCAATCGGGAGTTGTTCGCTATGAAGTGGGCATTCGAGGAGTGGCGACATTGGCTTGAGGGAGCCAAGCATTGTGTTGTGGTCTTGACCGATCATAAGAATTTGATCTACCTTGAGTCGGCCAAGCGGTTGAATCCTAGACAGGCTCGGTGGTCTTTATTTTTCTCCCATTTTGATTTTGTGGTCTCGTATCTTCCAGGATCTAAGAATGTGAAGGCTGATGCCCTGTCTAGGAGTTTTTTGCCTGATTCTCCGGGAGTCCGTGAGCCGGCTGGTATTCTCAAGGAGGGGGTGATTCTTTTTGCTATCTCCCCTGATTTGTGGCGGGTGCTTCAGGAGTTTCAGGCTGATAGACCCGATCGCTGTCCTGTGGGGAAATTGTTTGTTCCTGATAGATGGACTAGTAAGGTGATTTCTGAGATTCATTGTTCGGTGTTGGCTGGTCATCCTGGGATCTTTGGTACCAGAGATTTGGTTGCCAGGTCCTTTTGGTGGCCTTCTTTGTCACGGGATGTGCGTTTCTTCGTGCAGTCCTGTGGGATCTGTGCCCGGGCTAAGCCCTGCTGTTCTCGTGCTAGTGGGTTGCTTTTGCCTTTGCCTATCCCTGAGAGGCCCTGGACGCATATTTCCATGGATTTTATTTCTGATCTTCCTGTTTCTCAGAAGATGTCTGTCATCTGGGTGGTTTGTGATCGGTTTTCTAACATGGTCCATTTGGTACCTTTGCCTAAGTTGCCTTCCTCCTTTGATTTGGTTCCTTTGTTTTTCCAGCATGTGGTTCGTTTGCATGGTATTCCGGAGAATATTGTGTCTGACAGAGGTACCCAGTTTGTTTCTAGGTTTTGGCGGTCCTTTTCTTTTTTAGAATGGGCATTAATTTGTCTTTTTCTTCGGCGTTTCACCCTCAGACAAATGGACAGACGGAGCGAACCAATCAGACCTTGGAAACCTATTTGAGATGCTTTGTGTCTGCTGATCAGGATGATTGGGTTACCTTCTTGCCGTTGGCTGAGTTTGCCCTTAATAATCGGGCTAGTTCGGCTACTTTGGTTTCGCCTTTTTTTTGTAACTTCGGTTTTCATTCTCGCTTTTCTTCAGGACAGGTTGAGCCTTCAGACTGTCCTGGGGTAGATTCTGTGGTGGACAGGTTGCAGCGGATTTGGACTCATGTGGTGGACAATTTAACATTATCTCAGGAAAAGGCTCAATGTTTTGCTAACCGCCGTCGGTGCGTTGGTCCCCGGCTTCGGGTTGGGGATTTGGTCTGGTTGTCTTCTTGTCATGTTCCTATGAAGGTCTCTTCCCCTAAGTTCAAACCTCGTTTTATTGGTCCTTATAGGATTTCGGAAATTATCAATCCGGTGTCTTTTCCTTTGGCCCTTCCAGCTTCCTTTTCCATTCATAATGTGTTCCATAGATCTTTGTTGCGGAGATATGTGGTGCCCATGGTTCCCTCCGTTGACCCTCCTGCTCCGGTGTTGGTTGAGGGGGAGCTGGAATATGTGGTGGAGAAGATTTTGGATTCTCGTCTTTCAAGGCGGAAACTTCAGTATCTGGTCAAGTGGAAGGGTTATGGCCAGGAGGATAACTCTTGGGTTTTTGCCTCCGATGTCCATGCTGCCGATTTGGTACGTGCTTTTCATTTGGCTCGTCCCGATCGGCCTGGGGGCTCTGGTGAGGGTTTGGTGACCCCTCCTCAAGGGGGGGTACTGTTGTGAATTCCGTTCTTGGGCTCCATCCTGTGGTTACGAATGGTATTTTTGGGAGTTCTGCTCTTGGGCTCCCTCTGGTGGTTTCGAGTGGAACTTAGCAGCTGCTTTCACTAATCGGTTCCCTGGCCTTGTTATTTAACTGGGCTTTTGGCTGTAGTTGATGCCAGCTGTCAATGTTTTTCCTGTGGATTCAGTTCCTTCCTGGAAGTTCTTTGTTGGCCAGTCCATTTCAGCTTAAGATAAGTTCTGCTAGTTTTTGGGTGTTTCCCTGCTTATGACCTTCTGTTCAGTTTAAGTTATGTCTCTTTTGTCCAGCTTGTCATTATGAAATATTCTGGCTAGTTGGAAGCTCTGGGGTCGCAGATTTGCCCCTCCACACCGTGAGTCGGTGTGGAGGTTATTTTTGTAAACTCTGCGTGGACATTTAGTTTTTATACTGACCGCACAGTAGCCTTTTCTATCTCTGTCTGTTTATATAGTATTGGCCTCCTTTGCTAAAATCTAGTTTCTTTTCTGAGTTTGTCATTTCCCTCTCTACTCACCGTCAATATTTGTGGGGGGCTATCTTCCTTTGGGGGTTTCTCTGAGGCGAGATAGTTTTCCGTTTCCATCTTCAGGGGTAGCTAGTTCTTAGGCTGTGAAGAGGCGTCTAGGCAGAGATAGGAACGCTCCACGGCTATTTCTAGTGTTGGTGTTAGGAGTAGGGATTGCGGTCAGTAAAGCTACCACCTCCTCAGAGCTTGTACATTATTTGTTTTACCCACCAGGTCATTTCAGTGCTGCTTCGTAATCACTAGGTCATATCAGTGATTTCTGTCTGTGGAGCTGCCACCTCCTCTGAGCTTGTCCATTATTGGTTTTACCCACCAGGTCATCTCAGTACCGCTCCATAACCACCAGGTCATAACAGATAGCTAACTGCATAGCAGTTTCCAAAGTATCAGGTGCAGGATATGGAATGAGCAAATCTTTAACTCTTTCACTCAAACCTGCTAAAAACTGACTCTTGAGCCCTGGGTCATTCCACCTGACCTCTGCGGACCATCTTCTGAACAGGGTGCAATACCTCTCAGCATCAACAGAACCCTGTTTAAAGGGAACCTGTCACCCCCCAGGCATTTTTAACTAAAAGAGCCACCTTGTGCAGCACTAATGCTGCATTCTGTCAAGGTGGCTCTTTTAGTTCGGGTCCCTGCAAACGCTGAAGTAATCGCTTTTAAAATGTGCCCCTCATACCTGAATTTGTCAGGGGGACATGTCTTTTCCCCCCTGACAAAAAACACCTCCCAGCCGTCACTCAGGGCCTCCATGCGCCGCCTCCATTTCCTTCCTGAACGTCCCCAGCGCCGGTGCTGCGCTAATGTGACCCGATCAGGATCATCATATAACGACCCCATAGCATAAAAAAAATGTTTCTACTGATGTCAAACAAGGTTCATCAGGATGTTATGAAAATGCCCAGATTTGAGGTTCATTTCGCTATAAAGACATAATAATCCCCACACGCTGTAATTCACTCCTTGAGGATCTGGGTCTAAGACAAAAATATAGTAAACATGCATTTTTAAACTTAAAAAATTCCTGCCGTTTACCAGAAAAAACCTCAGGTAATCCTGCCTTAGGTTCTTCAGAGCGTGCTCCAGAGTAATTACTCATGTGCTGTTGCAGGTCGGCTATTTCCAAAGTTAACCCTTGCAAGCGTTGAGCAAGTTCTTGGACGCTGCACATATTGAAGGAATCCGAGAGAGAATTTTTTTTTTGTATGGCTGGACAAACTGTTACGGAACTGCAACACAGAACTAGGATAGAAGGGGGAAAACTGACCCTGCACTGAGACTAGGCTGATACCCTACGATAGAGTGAGCGATTTATTCCTTGCGAATAGACCCACCGACGATCCTAGGTTAATTTCAGCGAAGACTTATAGATAGGGGGAAGTATGTCCCTGAAAGATCTAAGGACTGGGTATAAAAACAGGTCACCTCCTAATTAGTGTGGAGCATTCCGATACCGCAAGTATCGGGTATCGGCCGATACTTGCGGGTATCGGAATTCCGATACCGAGATCCGATACTTTTGTGGTATCGGGTATCGGTATCGAAACAACATTAATGTGTAAAATAAAGAATTAAAATAAAAAATATTGCTATACTCACCTCTCCGACGCAGCCTGGACCTCACCGAGGGAACCGGCAGCGTTCTTTGCTTAAAATGCGCGCTTTTACTTCCTTCCGTGACGTCACGGCTTGTGATTGGCCGCGTGCCGCCCATGTGGCCGCGACGCGACCAATCACAGCAAGCCGTGACGTAATTTCAGGTCCTCAATGCAGAAATAGGCATCAGGACCTGAAATTACGTCACGGCTTGCTGTGATTGGTCGCGTCGCGGTCACATGGGCGGCACGCAACCAATCACAAGCCGTGACGTAATTTTAAAAATACGCGCGTCTCCTGCCTCCCGTGACGTCACGGCTTGTGATTAATCGCGTCGCCCATGTGACCGCGACGCGACCAATCACAAGCCGGAACGTAATTTTAAATTCCTGAATGCCTAGAATTAGGCATTGAGGACCTGAAAATTATGTCACGGCTTGCTGTGATTGGTCGCGTCGCGGCCACATGGGCGGCACGCGACCAATCACAAGCCGTGACGTCATGGAAGGAAGTAAAAGCGCGCATTTTAAGCAAAGAACGCTGCCGGTTCCCTCGGTGAGGTCCAGGCTGCGTCGGAGAGGTGAGTATAGCAATATTTTTTATTTTAATTCTTTATTTTACACATTAATATGGATCCCAGGGCCTGAAGGAGAGTTTCCTCTCCTTCAGACCCTGGGAACCATCAGGAATACCGTCCGATACGTGAGTCCCATTGACTTGTATTGGTATCGGGTATCGGTATCGGATTAGATCCGATACTTTGCCGGTATCGGCCGATACTTTCCGATACCGATACTTTCAAGTATCGGACGGTATCGCTCAACACTACTCCTAATAGAAAACACAGAGACGGCTGAAGAAACCAACTGAAAACAGAAACTAAAGATAGCAGAACCAGAGATCCCAGAACTGCACAGTATCAAACACAGAAAGCTATCAAAGCACCTAGCCAGAACTCTAGCGGATTAACACTGTTGTCCAGCAAGGAATGGGAGGCAGGTGCTGGGTAATAAAGGGTGATACAATCACCTGACCTAAGGTAACCCAGCACCAGGGGAAAAAGACCAGCAGCCAGAAAACCACAACAAGATGGAGGATGGTCAAAAACAAAACAGATTCTAACACTGAAAATTTTCAGGGGGTACAATCCATATGGGATCGATTGCTGCAGGAGTTGCCTGGGTCCTAGGGCGCCTTGTTGGGGGTCCTTCCTCACCAGATGAGGAAGAGGAGGAATAGAGGAATGTGGGATCCTTACTGAACAGAATTGACCAGCCAATCACAGCAATCGCCGATGTGGTGGGTGTTGTGGATTCTGTTTGCGGGCTCCCTCTGGTGGTTACTGCTGGTACTGTGTGACTTTGGTGGGTTGCGGCCTTTGGTTTCCATCTGTCCATCAGAGGCTGGGTGTTTCCTATTTTACCTGGCCTCTCTGTCATTTCCCTTGCCGGCTATCAATGTGTTCAGATGTGCTCTGTTTGGTTCCTGCCTACCTGCTCCCAGATCTTTCAGGATAAGCTAAGTGCTGATTTTCAGTTGTTTGGTTTTTTGTCCAGCTTGCTTAGAATGTCTCTTTGTTAGCTGGTTGCTCTAGTGGACTGAGGTTCTCCCCATGTGCCATGAGTTGGCACATGGGTTCTTGTAATCTCAGGATGGTTTTTTTGATTAGGGTTTTTTGCTGACCGCTCAGTCCCCTTTTGTGTCATTCTGCTTTCTAGTTTTCAGCGGGCCTCTATTTGCTAAAGCTATATACATCATCTCTATGTATGTGCCTTCCTCTCATTTCACCATCAATACATGTGGGGGGCAACTATATCTTTGGGGTTAATTCCTCTGGAGGCAAGTGAGGTCTTTGTTTTCTCTGCAGTACTAGTTAGCTCTTAGGCTGGTGCGTGGCGTCTAGAACCAACGTAGGCACGCTCCCTGGCTATCTCTAGTTGCGTTTGTCAGGCGTAGGGCAGCGGTCAGCCCAGGTTCCATCACCCTAGAGCTCGTCCGATATTTATTATACTTTGCTTATCCTGTGCTATCCCTAGCCATTGGGGATTCATGACAGTATAGCCGGCCCACAAAGTGTTAATTGTTTGGGCTGAAGCAGGAGGAAAAGAAGTGTTCAAGGAAAATTTTTTTTTTTTTTTTTTCCCTTCAGAGTTTTGCTGCCTAGCCCTTAATTGCTGTCTAGCTGCTTCTTACCTCCTCTTAACCCTTGAATGGCTCTGATCTTAGCTGTTTATCATGGATGTCCAGAGTTTGGCTTCCAGCCTGAGTAATCTCGCGGCAAAGGTTCAAAACATACAGGATTTCGTTGTTCACACTCCCATGTCTGAACCTAGAATTCCTATTCCAGAGTTTTTTTCTGGAGATAGATCTACCTTCCTGAATTTCAGGAACAATTGTAAATTGTTTCTCTCTTTGAAATCTCGCTCCTCTGGAGACCCTGCTCAACAGGTCAAGATTGTTATATCGTTCCTACGGGGCGACCCTCAGAATTGGGCATTTGCATTGGCACCAGGGGATCCTGCATTGCTCAGTGTGGATGCGTTTTTTCTGGCATTGGGATTGCTCTATGAGGAACCTAACCTAGAGATTCAGGCTGAAAAGGCTTTATTGGCCCTCTCTCAGGGGCATGATGAAGCGGAAATATATTGTCAGAAATTTCGGAAATGGTCGGTGCTTACTCAGTGGAATGAGTGCGCCCTGGCTGCAAACTTCAGAAATGGTCTTTCTGAGGCCATTAAGGATATTATGGTGGGTGTCATGATTCTCTATGGCGAGAGAACATAGCCCAGCATATATGAGAACTAGCTCTTGGAAGATGGAAACTATACTGACCATGAACTAAACCTGCCGCACAACTAGAAGTGGCCGGGTAGCATGCCTACGTTTTTTTATCCCTAGATGCCCAGCGCCAGCCGGAGAACTACCTAATCCTAGCAGAGGAAAAGACAGTCCTGGCTCACCTCTAGAGAAATTTTCCCAAAAGGCAGACAGAGGCCCCCACATATATTGGCGGTGATTTTAGATGAAATGACAAACGTAGTATGAAAATAGGTTTAGCAAAAATCGAGGTCCGCTTACTAGATAGAAAGAAGACAGAAAGGGCACTTTCATGGTCAGCAGAAAACCCTATCAAAACACCATCCAGAAATTACTTTAAGACTCTAGCATTAACTCATAACACCAGAGTGGCAATTTCCGCTCACAAGAGCTTTCCAGACACAGTAACGAAACAGCAGCTGTGAACAGGAACAAAATGCAAAAACACACAAGGACAAAAGTCCAACTTAGCTGGGAGTTGTCTAGTAGCAGGAACATGCACAGAAAGGCTTCTGATTACATTGTTGACCGGCATGAAACTGACAGAGGAGCAAGGTTATATAGCGACTCCCACATCCTGATAGGAGCAGGTGAACAGAGGGGATGATGCACACAAGTACAATTCCACAAGTGGCCACCGGGGGAGCCCAGAATCCAATTTCACAACAGTACCCCCCCCTCAAGGAGGGGGCACCGAACCCTCACCAGAACCACCAGGGCGATCAGGATGAGCCCTATGAAAGGCACGGACAAGATCGGAGGCATGAACATCAGAGGCAGTGACCCAAGAATTATCCTCCTGACCGTATCCCTTCCATTTGACCAGATACTGGAGTTTCCGTCTGGAAACACGAGAGTCCAAGATCTTTTCCACAACGTACTCCAACTCACCCTCAACCAACACCGGAGCAGGAGGCTCAACGGAAGGCACAGCCGGTACCTCATACCTGCGCAACAATGACCGATGAAAAACATTATGAATCGAAAAGGATGCAGGGAGGTCCAAACGGAAGGACACAGGGTTAAGAATCTCCAATATCTTGTACGGGCCGATGAACCGAGGCTTAAACTTAGGAGAAGAAACCCTCATAGGGACAAAACGAGAAGACAACCACACCAAGTCCCCAACACAAAGCCGAGGACCAACACGACGACGGCGGTTGGCAAAAAGCTGAGTCTTCTCCTGGGACAACTTCAAATTGTCCACCACCTGCCCCCAAATCTGATGCAACCTCTCCACCACAGCATCCACTCCAGGACAATCCGAAGATTCCACTTGACCGGAGGAAAATCGAGGATGAAACCCCGAATTACAGAAAAACGGGGACACCAAGGTGGCAGAGCTGGCCCGATTATTGAGGGCGAACTCCGCCAAAGGCAAAAAAGCAACCCAATCATCCTGATCCGCAGACACAAAACACCTCAAATAT
The DNA here is from genome assembly GCF_051348905.1 of Ranitomeya variabilis. Classification (NCBI taxonomy): domain Eukaryota; kingdom Metazoa; phylum Chordata; class Amphibia; order Anura; family Dendrobatidae; genus Ranitomeya; species Ranitomeya variabilis. The sequence goes on along the minus strand of NC_135232.1, from coordinate 225,559,995 downwards.
GTCTCCAAGGTCTGATTAGTCCGCTCGGTCTGGCCATTAGTCTGAGGATGGAAAGCAGACGAAAAAGACAAATCTATGCCCATCCTAGCACAGAATGCCCGCCAAAATCTAGACACGAATTGGGTCCCTCTGTCAGAAACGATATTCTCCGGAATACCATGCAAACGAACAACATTTTGAAAAAACAGAGGAACCAACTCGGAAGAAGAAGGCAACTTAGGCAAGGGAACCAGATGGACCATCTTAGAGAAACGGTCACACACCACCCAGATGACAGACATCTTATGAGAAACAGGCAGATCCGAAATAAAATCCATCGAGATGTGCGTCCAAGGCCTCTTCGGGATAGGCAAGGGTAACAACAATCCACTAGCCCGAGAACAACAAGGCTTGGCCCGAGCACAAACGTCACAAGACTGCACAAAGCCTCGCACATCTCGTGACAGGGAAGGCCACCAGAAGGACCTTGCCACCAAATCCCTGGTACCAAAGATTCCAGGATGACCTGCCAACGCAGAAGAATGAACCTCAGAGATTACTCTACTGGTCCAATCATCAGGAACAAACAGTCTACCAGGTGGGCAACGATCAGGTCTATCCGCCTGAAACTCCTGCAAGGCCCGCCGCAGGTCTGGAGAAACGGCAGACAATATCACTCCATCTTTAAGGATACCTGTGGGCTCAGAATTACCAGGGGAGTCAGGCTCAAAACTCCTAGAAAGGGCATCCGCCTTAACATTCTTAGAACCCGGTAGGTAAGACACCACAAAATTAAACCGAGAGAAAAACAACGACCAGCGCGCCTGTCTAGGATTCAGGCGCCTGGCAGACTCAAGGTAAATTAAATTTTTGTGGTCAGTCAATACCACCACCTGATGTCTGGCCCCCTCAAGCCAGTGACGCCACTCCTCAAAAGCCCACTTCATGGCCAAAAGCTCCCGATTCCCAATATCATAATTCCGCTCGGCGGGCGAAAATTTACGGGAAAAAAAGGCACAAGGTCTCATCACGGAGCAGTCGGAACTTCTCTGCGACAACACCGCCCCAGCTCCGATTTCAGAAGCGTCGACCTCAACCTGAAAAGGAAGAGCAACATCAGGCTGACGCAACACTGGGGCGGAAGAAAAGCGGCGCTTGAGCTCCCGAAAGGCCTCCACAGCATCAGGGGACCAATCAGCAACATCAGCACCCTTCTTAGTCAAATCAGTCAATGGTTTTACAACATCAGAAAAACCAGCAATAAATCGACGATAAAAGTTAGCAAAGCCCAAAAATTTCTGAAGACTCTTAAGAGAAGAGGGTTGCGTCCAATCACCAATAGCCTGAACCTTGACAGGATCCATCTCGATGGAAGAGGGGGAAAAAATGTATCCCAAGAAGGAAATCTTTTGAACCCCAAAAACACACTTAGAACCCTTCACACACAAGGAATTAGACCGCAAAACCTGAAAAACCCTCCTGACCTGCTGGACATGAGAGTCCCAGTCATCCGAAAAAATCAGAATATCATCCAGATACACAATCATAAATTTGTCCAAATAATCGCGGAAAATGTCATGCATAAAGGACTGGAAGACTGAAGGGGCATTTGAAAGACCAAAAGGCATCACCAAATACTCAAAATGGCCCTCGGGCGTATTAAATGCGGTTTTCCACTCATCCCCCTGCTTGATTCGCACCAAATTATACGCCCCACGGAGATCAATCTTAGAGAACCACTTGGCCCCCTTTATACGAGCAAACAAATCAGTAAGCAGTGGTAACGGATATTGATATTTAACCGTGATTTTATTCAAAAGTCGATAATCAATACACGGCCTCAAAGAGCCGTCTTTCTTAGACACAAAGAAAAAACCGGCTCCTAAGGGAGATGACGAAGGACGAATATGTCCCTTTTCCAAGGACTCCTTTATATATTCTCGCATAGCCGCGTGTTCAGGCACAGACAGATTAAATAAACGACCCTTAGGGTATTTACTACCCGGGATCAAGTCTATGGCACAATCGCACTCCCGGTGCGGAGGTAGTGAACCAACCTTGGGTTCTTCAAAAACGTCACGAAAGTCAGACAAGAATTCAGGAATCTCAGAGGGAATAGATGATGAAATGGAAACCAAAGGTACGTCCCCATGAGTTCCTTTACATCCCCAGCTTAACACAGACATAGCTCTCCAGTCGAGGACTGGGTTATGAGATTGCAGCCATGGCAATCCCAGCACCAAAACATCATGTAGATTATACAGCACCAGAAAGCGAATAACCTCCTGGTGATCCGGATTAACACGCATAGTCACTTGTGTCCAGTATTGTGGTTTATTACTAGCCAATGGGGTGGAATCAATCCCTTTCAGAGGTATCGGAGCCTCCAATGGCTCCAAATCATACCCACAGCGTTTGGCAAAGGACCAATCCATAAGACTCAAAGCAGCGCCAGAGTCGACATAGGCGTCCGCGGTAATAGATGACAAAGAACAAATCAGGGTCACAGATAGAATAAACTTAGACTGTAAAGTGCTAATTGAAACAGACTTGTCAGGCTTCTTAGTACGCTTAAAGCATGCTGATATAACATGAGTTGAATCACCACAATAGAAGCACAACCCATTTTTTCGTCTAAAATTCTGCCGCTCGCTTCTGGACAGAATTCTATCACATTGCATATTTTCTGGCGTTTTCTCAGTAGACACCGCCAAATGGTGCACAGGTTTGCGCTCCCGCAGACGCCTGTCATGATCTCAATGGCAAGAGAACATAGCATAAGCATATATAGGAACTAGCTCTTGGAAGATGGGAACTGAGCTGACCATGAACTAAACCTAACGCACAACTAGCAGTGGCCGGGTAGCATGCCTACGTTGATTCTAGATGCCCAGCCCAGCCGGAGGACTAAATAAAGCTAGCAGAGGAAAATATTAGTCCTAGCTCACCTCTAGAGAAATACCCCGAAAGGAGACAGAGGCCCCCCACATGTATTGGCGGTGAGTTGAGATGAAATAACAAACGTAGTATGAAAATAGGTTTAGCAAATTTGAGGTCCACTTACTACATAGCAGAAGACAGAAAGGACACTTTCATGGTCAGCTGAAAACCCTATCAAAAAACACCATCCAGAAATTACTTTAAAACTCTGGCATTAACTCATAACACCAGAGTGGCAATTCCCGTTCACAAGAGCTTTCCAGACACAGTAACGAAACTACAGCTGTGAACTGGAACAAAATGCAAAAACAAACATGGACAAGAGTCCAACTTATCTAGTAGTTGTCTAGGAGCAGGAACAAGCACAGAGAGGCTTCTGATAACATTGTTGACCGGCAAGCAACTAACAGAGCAGCAAGGTTATATAGCGACTCCCACATCTTGATGGAAACAGGTGAACAGAGAAGATGAAGACACCAGTTCAATTCCACCAGTAGCCACCGGGGGAGCCCAGAATCCAAATTCACAACAGTACCCCCCCCTCAAGGAGGGGGCACCGAACCCTCACCAGAACCACCAGGGCGATCAGGATGGGCCCTATGAAAGGCACGAACCAGATCGGAGGCATGAACATCAGATGCATTCACCCAAGAATTATCCTCCTGGCCGTATCCCTTCCACTTGACCAGATACTGGAGTCTCCGTCTGGAAACACGAGAGTCCAAGATTTTCTCCACAACGTACTCCAACTCACCCTCAACCAACACCGGAGCAGGAGGCTCAACGGAAGGCACAACCGGTACCTCATACCTGCGCAATAATGACCGATGAAAAACGTTATGAATAGAAAAGGATGCAGGGAGGTCCAAACGGAAGGAAACAGGGTTAAGAATCTCCAATATCTTATACGGGCCGATAAACCGAGGCTTAAACTTAGGAGAAGAGACCCTCATAGGGACAAAACGAGAAGACAACCACACCAAATCCCCAACAGAAAGCCGAGGACCAACACGACGGTGGCGGTTGGCAAAAAGCTGAGTCTTCTCCTGGGACAACCTCAAATTGTCCACCACCTGCCCCCAGATCTGATGCAATCTCTCCACCAGAGCATCCACTCCAGGACAATCCGAAGATTCCACCTGACCAGAGGAAAATCGAGGATGAAACCCCGAATTACAGAAAAACGGGGACACCAAAGTGGCAGAGCTGGCCCGATTATTGAGAGCGAACTCCGCCAATGGCAAAAAAGCAACCCAATCATCCTGGTCAGCAGACACAAAACACCTCAGATATGTCTCCAGGGTCTGATTAATCCGCTCGGTCTGGCCATTCGTCTGAGGATGGAAAGCGGACGAAAAAGATAAATCTATGCCCATCCTAGCACAGAATGCCCGCCAAAATCTAGACACGAATTGGGTCCCTCTGTCAGAAACGATATTCTCAGGAATACCATGCAAACGAACAACATTTTGAAAAAACAGAGGAACCAACTCGGAAGAAGAAGGTAACTTGGGCAGAGGAACCAAATGGACCATCTTAGAAAAACGGTCACACACCACCCAGATGACAGACATCTTCTGAGAAACAGGCAGATCTGAAATAAAATCCATCGAGATGTGCGTCCAAGGCCTCTTAGGAATAGGCAAGGGCAACAATAATCCACTAGCCCGAGAACAACAAGGCTTGGCCCGAGCACAAACGTCACAAGACTGCACAAAGCCTCGCACATCTCGTGACAGGGAAGGCCACCAGAAGGACCTTGCCACCAAATCCCTGGTACCAAAAATGCCAGGATGACCTGCCAACGCAGAAGAATGAACCTCAGAGATGACTCTACTGGTCCAATCATCAGGAACAAACAGTTTATCAGGTGGGCAACGATCAGGTCTCTCCGCCTGAAACTCCTGCAAGGCCCGCCGCAGGTCTGGAGAAACGGCTGACAATACCACTCCATCCTTAAGGATACCTGTGGGCTCAGAGTTACCAGGCGAGTCAGGCTCAAAACTCCTAGAAAGGGCATCCGCCTTAACATTCTTAGAACCCGGTAGGTATGACACCACAAAATTAAACCGAGAGAAAAATAATGACCAGCGCGCCTGTCTAGGATTCAGGCGCCTGGCGGTCTCAAGATAAATCAAATTTTTGTGGTCAGTCAATACCACCACCTGATGTCTGGCCCCCTCGAGCCAATGGCGCCACTCCTCAAAAGCCCACTTCATGGCCAAAAGCTCCCGATTCCCAACATCATAATTCCGCTCAGCGGGCGAAAATTTACGGGAAAAGAAGGCACAAGGCCTCATCACGGAGCAGTCAGAACTTTTCTGCGACAACACTGCCCCAGCTCCGATCTCAGAAGCGTCGACCTCAACCTGAAAAGGTAGAGCAACATCAGGCTGACGCAACACAGGGGCAGAGGAAAAACGGCGCTTAAGCTCCCGAAAGGCCTCCACAGCATCAGGGGACCAATCAGCAACATCAGCACCCTTCTTAGTCAAATCGGTCAATGGCTTAGCAATATCCGAAAAACCAGCAATAAATCGACGATAAAAGTTAGCAAAGCCCAAAAATTTCTGAAGACTCTTAAGAGAAGAGGGCTGCGTCCAATCACAAATAGCTTGAACCTTGACAGGATCCATTTCAATGGAAGAGGGGGAAAAAATATATCCCAAAAAGGAAATCCTCTGTACCCCAAAAACACACTTAGAACCCTTCACACACAAAGAATTAGACCGCAAAACCTGAAAAACCCTCCTGACTTGCTGGACATGAGAGTCCCAGTCATCCGAAAAAATCAGAATATCATCCAGATACACAATCATAAATTTATCCAAATAATCGCGAAAAATATCATGCATAAAGGACTGGAAAACTGACGGAGCATTAGAAAGACCAAAAGGCATCACTAAATACTCAAAGTGGCCCTCGGGCGTATTAAATGCGGTTTTCCACTCATCCCCCTGCCTGATTCGCACCAAATTATACGCCCCACGAAGGTCAATCTTAGAGAACCACTTGGCCCCCTTTATGCGAGCAAACAAATCAGTCAGCAACGGCAATGGGTATTGATATTTAACAGTGATTTTATTCAAAAGCCGATAATCAATACATGGTCTCAAAGAGCCGTCTTTTTTTGACACAAAGAAAAAACCGGCTCCTAAGGGAGATGACGATGGACGAATATGTCCCTTTTCCAAGGACTCCTTTATATATTCTCGCATAGCAGCATGTTCAGGCACAGACAGATTAAATAAACGACCCTTTGGGTATTTACTACCCGGGATTAAATCTATGGCACAATCGCACTCTCGGTGCGGAGGTAACGAACCAAGCTTGGATTCTTCAAAGACGTCACGATAGTCAGACAGGAACTCAGGAATTTCAGAGGGAATGGATGATGAAATGGAAACCACAGGTACATCCCCATGAGCCCCCTTACATCCCCAGCTCAACACAGACATAGCTCTCCAGTCGAGGACTGGGTTGTGAGATTGCAGCCAAGGCAATCCTAGCACCAAATCATCATGTAGATTATACAGCACCAGAAAGCGAATAATCTCCTGGTGATCCGGATTAATACGCATAGTTACTTGTGTCCAGTATTGTGGTTTATTATTAGCCAATGGGGTGGAGTCAATCCCCTTCAGAGGAATAGAAGTCTCCAAAGGCTCTAAATCATACCCACAGCGTTTGGCAAAGGACCAATCCATAAGACTCAAAGCGGCGCCAGAGTCGACATAGGCGTCCGTGGTAATAGATGACAAAGAGCAAATCAGGGTCACAGATAGAATAAATTTAGACGGTAAGGTGCAAATGGAAACAGATTTACCAAGCTTTTTAGTGCGCTTAGAGCATGCTGATATAACATGAGTAGAATCACCACAATAGAAACACAACCCATTTTTCCGTCTAAAATTCTGCCGCTCGCTTCGGGACAGAATTCTATCACACTGCATACTCTCTGGCGACTTCTCAGTGGACACCGCCAGATGGTGCACTGGTTTGCGCTCCCGCAAACGCCTATCGATCTGAATAGCCATTGTCATGGACTCATTCAGACCCGCAGGCACAGGGAACCCCACCATAACATCCTTAATGGCATCAGAGAGACCCTCTCTGAAAGTCGCCGCCAGGGCGCACTCATTCCACTGAGTAAGCACAGACCATTTACGGAATCTTTGGCAGTAAATTTCCGCTTCATCTTGCCCCTGAGATAGGGACATCAAAGTTTTTTCTGCCTGAAGCTCCAAATGAGGTTCGTCATAAAGCAACCCCAAGGCCAGAAAAAACGCATCCACATTGAGCAACGCAGGATCCCCTGGTGTCAATGAAAAAGCCCAGTCTTGAGGGTCGCCCCGGAGCAAGGAAATCACAATCCTGACCTGCTGTGCAGGGTCTCCGGCAGAGCGAGATTTCAGAGACAAAAATAATTTGCAATTATTTCGAAAATTCTGAAACCCGGATCTATTCCCCGAGAAAAATTCCGGCAAAGGAATTCTCGGCTCAGATAGAGGTGCATGACAAACAAAATCTTGCAAATTTTGTACCTTCGTGGCGAGATTATTCAAACCTGCAGTTACACTCTGAAGATCCATTACAAACAGGTGGACACAGAGCCATTCAAGGGTTAAGAGGAGGTAAGAAGCAGCTAGACAGCAATTAAGGGCTAGGCAGCCAAACTCTGAGGGGAAAAAAAAAAAAATTTCCCTTCAACACTTCTTTTTCTCCTGCTTCAGCCCAAACAATTAACACTTTGCGGGCCGGTCAAACTGTCATGATCTCAATGGCAAGAGAACATAGCATAAGCATATATAGGAACTAGCTCTTGGAAGATGGGAACTGAGCTGACCATGAACTAAACCTAACGCACAACTAGCAGTGGCCGGGTAGCATGCCTACGTTGATTCTAGATGCCCAGCCCAGCCGGAGGACTAAATAAAGCTAGCAGAGGAAAATATTAGTCCTAGCTCACCTCTAGAGAAATACCCCGAAAGGAGACAGAGGCCCCCCACATGTATTGGCGGTGAGTTGAGATGAAATAACAAACGTAGTATGAAAATAGGTTTAGCAAATTTGAGGTCCACTTACTACATAGCAGAAGACAGAAAGGACACTTTCATGGTCAGCTGAAAACCCTATCAAAAAACACCATCCAGAAATTACTTTAAAACTCTGGCATTAACTCATAACACCAGAGTGGCAATTCCCGTTCACAAGAGCTTTCCAGACACAGTAACGAAACTACAGCTGTGAACTGGAACAAAATGCAAAAACAAACATGGACAAGAGTCCAACTTATCTAGTAGTTGTCTAGGAGCAGGAACAAGCACAGAGAGGCTTCTGATAACATTGTTGACCGGCAAGCAACTAACAGAGCAGCAAGGTTATATAGCGACTCCCACATCTTGATGGAAACAGGTGAACAGAGAAGATGAAGACACCAGTTCAATTCCACCAGTAGCCACCGGGGGAGCCCAGAATCCAAATTCACAACAGACGCCTATCGATCTGAATAGCCATCGTCATGGACTCATTCAGACTCGCAGGCACAGGGAACCCCACCATAACATCCTTAATGGCATCAGAGAGACCCTCTCTGAAAATCGCCGCCAGGGCGCACTCATTCCACTGAGTAAGCACAGACCATTTGCGGAATTTTTGGCAGTATATTTCAGCTTCATCTTGCCCCTGAGACAAGGACATCAAGGCCTTTTCTGCCTGAAGCTCTAAATGAGGTTCCTCATAAAGCAACCCCAAGGCCAGAAAAAACGCATCCACATTGAGCAACGCAGGATCCCCTGGTGCCAATGCAAAAGCCCAGTCCTGAGGGTCGCCCCGGAGCAAGGAAATTACAATCCTGACCTGCTGTGCAGGGTCTCCGGCAGAGCGAGACTTCAGGGACAAAAACAATTTGCAATTATTTTTAAAATTTTGAAAGTGAGATCTATTCCCCGAGAAGAATTCAGGCAAAGGAATTCTAGGCTCAGACATAGGTGCATGAACAACGAAATCTTGCAAATTTTGTACCTTTGTGGCGAGATTATTCAAACCTGTAGCTACACTCTGAAGATCCATTTGAAACAGGTGAACACAGAGCCATTCAAGGATAAGAAGGAGAGAAAGAGAGGAAGGCTGCAGTATAGGCAGACTAGCAAGTGATTCAATTAAGAGCACACTCAGAACTAGAGGGGAAAAAAAAAAAAAAAAAAATTGTAGCAGACTTCTTTTTTCTCTCCTTTCTCAGCCAGTAATTTAACCCTTTTTTTTGGGCCGGTCAAACTGTCATGATTCTCTATGGCGAGAGAACATAGCCCAGCATATATGAGAACTAGCTCTTGGAAGATGGAAACTATACTGACCATGAACTGTTGTGAATTTGGATTCTGGGCTCCCCCGGTGGCTACTGGTGGAATTGAACTTGTGACATCATCTTCCCTGTTCACCTGTTCTGATTAGATCTGGGTGTCGCTATATAACCTGGCTTCTCTGTTAGATGCTTGCCGGTCAACAATGTTATCAGAAGCCTCTCTGTGCTTGTTCCTGCTCCCAGACATCTACTAGATAAGTTGGACATTCGTCCATGTTTTGTTTTTGTATTTTGGTTCCAGTTCACAGCTGCAGTTTCGTTACTGTGTCTGGAAAGCTCTTGTTGATCAGGAATTGCCACTCTGGTATTATGAGTTAATGCCAGAGTCCTAAAGTAATTTCTGGATGTGTTTTGTTAGGGTTTTCTACTGACCATGAAAGTATGCTTTCTGTCTTCTGCTATCTAGAAAGCGGACCTCAAATTTGCTAAAACTATTTTCCTGCTGCGTTTGTTGTTTCATCTCATATCACCGCCAATATATGTGGGGGGCCTCTGTCTCCTTTTTGGGCATTTCTCTAGAGGTGAGTCAGGTCTTATATTTCCCTCTGCTAGCATTATTTAGTTCTCCGGCCGGCGCTGGGCATATAGGGATAAAAAGTAGGACATGCTACCTGGCTACTTCTAGATGATGCGGTAGGTTTAGTTCATGGTCAGTATAGTTACATCTTCCAAGAGCTTGTTCCTATTGAGGCTTATGCTAGTTCTCTGGCCATGGAGATCATGACAGTTTGACCGGCCCACTAAAGGGTTAAAATCCTTGGCTGAGAAAGGAGAGAAATAAGAAGTCTGCTGAAATTTTTTTTTTTTTTTTTTTTTTTTTTTTTTCTCTAGTAGTTAGTGTGCTCTTAATTGGATCACTTGCCAGTCTGTCTATGCTGCAGTCTTTCTTTTTTTTCTCTCTCCTTCTAATCTTTGAATGGCTCTATGTTCACCTGTCTATAATGGATCTACAGAGTGTAACTGCAGGTTTGAATAATCTCGCCACGAAAGTACAAAGTTTGCAAGATTTTGTTGTTCATGCTCCGGTATCAGAGCCGAGAATTCCTTTGCCGGAATTCTTCTCAGGGAATAGATCTAGCTTTCAGAATTTTAGAAATAATTGTAAGTTATTTTTGTCCCTGAAATCTCGTTCTGCTGGAGACCCTGCACAGCAGGTTGGGATTGTGATTTCCTTGCTCCGCGGCGACCCTCAAGATTGGGCTTTTGCATTGGCACCAGGGGATCCTGCGTTGCGCAATGTGGATGCGTTTTTTCTGGCCTTGGGCTTGCTGTATGAGGAACCTCATTTGGAACTTCAGGCAGAAAAAACTTTGATGTCCCTATCGCAGGGGCAAGATGAAGCTGAAATTTACTGCCAAAAATTCCGTAAATGGTCTGTGCTTACTCAGTGGAATGAGTGTGCCTTGGCGGCTACTTTCAGAGAGGGTCTTTCTGATGCCATTAAGGATGTTATGGTGGGGTTCCCTGTGCCTGCAAGTCTGAATGAGTCCATGACAATGGCCATTCAGATCGATAGGCGTCTGCGGGAGCGCAAACCAGTGCACCATCTGGCGGTGTCCACTGAGAAGACGCCAGAAAACATGCAGTGTGATAGAATTCTGTCCAGAAGCGAGCGGCAGAATTTTAGACGGAAAAATGGGTTGTGTTTCTATTGTGGGGATTCTACTCATGTTATATCAGCATGCTTTAAGCGTACTAAAAAGCTTGATAAATCCGTTCCCATTGGCACTTTACAGTCTAAATTTATTTTGTCTGTGACCCTGATTTGCTCTTTGTCATCTATTACTACGGACGCCCATATCGACTCTGGCGCCGCTTTGAGTCTTATGGATTGGTCCTTTGCCAATCGTTGTGGGTATGATTTAGAGCCTTTGGAGACTCTTATTCCTCTGAAGGGGATTGACTCCACCCCATTGGCTAATAATAAACCACAATACTGGACACAAGTGACTATGTGTATTAATCCGGATCACCAGGAGACTATTCGTTTTCTGGTGCTGTATAATCTACATGATGATTTGGTGCTGGGATTGCCATGGCTGCAGTCTCACAACCCAGTCCTTGACTGGAGAGCTATGTCTGTGTTGAGCTGGGGATGTAAGGGGACTCATGGGGACGTACCTTTGGTGTCCATTTCATCATCTATTCCCTCTGAAATCCCTGAGTTCCTGTCTGATTATCGTGACGTCTTTGAAGAACCCAAGCTGGGTTCACTACCTCCGCACCGTGAGTGCGATTGTGCTATAGATTTAATTCCGGGTAGTAAATACCCAAAGGGTCGTTTATTTAATCTGTCTGTGCCTGAACATACTGCTATGCGAGAATATATAAAGGAGTCCTTGGAAAAGGGACATATTCGTCCATCGTCATCTCCCTTAGGAGCCGGTTTTTTCTTTGTGTCAAAAAAAAGACGGCTCTTTGAGACCATGTATTGATTATCGGCTTTTGAATAAAATCACGGTTAAATATCAATACCCATTGCCGTTGCTGACTGATTTGTTTGCTCGCATAAAGGGGGCCAAGTGGTTCTCTAAGATTGATCTCCGTGGGGCGTATAATTTGGTGCGGATCAGGCAGGGGGATGAGTGGAAAACCGCATTTAATACGCCCGAGGGCCACTTTGAGTATTTGGTGATGCCTTTTGGTCTTTCTAATGCCCCTTCAGTCTTCCAGTCCTTTATGCATGATATTTTCCGCGATTTTTTGGATAAATTTATGATAGTGTATCTGGATGATATTCTGATTTTTTCGGATGATTGGGACTCTCATGTCCGGCAAGTTAAGAGGGTTTTTCAGGTTTTGCGGTCTAATTCTCTGTGTGTCAAGGGTTCTAAGTGCGTTTTTGGGGTTCAGAGAATTTCCTTTTTGGGATATATTTTTTCTCCCTCTTCCATTGAGATGGATCCTGTCAAGGTTCAAGCTATTTGTGATTGGACGCAGCCCTCTTCTCTTAAAAGTCTTCAGAAATTTTTGGGCTTTGCCAACTTTTATCGTCGATTTATTTCTGGTTTTTCGGATGTCGTTAAGCCATTGACCGATTTGACTAGACAGGGTGCTGATGTTGCTAATTGGTCCCCTGATGCTGTGGAGGCCTTTCAGGAGCTTAAGTGCCGTTTTTCTTCTGCCCCTGTGTTGCGTCAGCCTGATGTGACTCTTCCTTTTCAGGTTGAGGTCGACGCTTCTGAGATCGGGGCTGGGGCAGTGTTGTCGCAGAAAAGTTCTGACTGCGCCGTGATGAGGCCTTGTGCCTTCTTTTCCCGTAAATTTTCGCCCGCTGAGCGGAATTATGATGTTGGGAATCGGGAGCTTTTGGCCATGAAGTGGGCGTTTGAGGAGTGGCGCCATTGGCTCGAGGGGGCCAGACATCAGGTGGTGGTATTGACTGACCACAAAAATTTGATCTATCTTGAGACCGCCAGGCGCCTGAATCCTAGACAGGCGCGCTGGTCATTATTTTTCTCTCGGTTTAATTTTGTGGTATCGTACCTACCGGGTTCTAAGAATGTTAAGGCGGATGCCCTTTCTAGGAGTTTTGAGCCTGATTCACCCGGCAACTCTGACCCCACAGGTATTCTTAAGGAGGGAGTTATCTTGTCAGCCGTTTCTCCAGACCTGCGGCGGGCCTTGCAGGAGTTTCAGGCGGATAGACCGGATCGTTGTCCGCCTGATAGGTTGTTTGTTCCTGATGATTGGACCAGTAGAGTCATCTCTGAGGTACATTCTTCTGCATTGGCAGGTCATCCTGGAATTTTTGGTACCAGGGATTTGGTGGCAAGATCCTTCTGGTGGCCTTCCCTGTCACGAGATGTGCGAGGCTTTGTGCAGTCTTGTGACGTTTGTGCTCGGGCCAAGCCTTGTTGTTCTCGGGCTAGTGGATTATTGTTGCCCTTGCCTATTCCTAAGAGGCCTTGGACACACATCTCGATGGATTTTATTTCAGATCTGCCTGTTTCTCAGAAGATGTCTGTCATCTGGGTGGTGTGTGACCGTTTTTCTAAGATGGTCCATTTGGTTCCCCTGCCCAAATTGCCTTCTTCTTCCGAGTTGGTGCCCCTGTTTTTTCAAAATGTTGTTCGTTTGCATGGTATTCCTGAGAATATCGTTTCTGACAGAGGAACCCAATTTGTGTCTAGATTTTGGCGGGCATTCTGTGCTAGGATGGGCATAGATTTGTCTTTTTCGTCTGCTTTTCACCCTCAGACTAATGGCCAGACCGAGCGGACTAATCAGACCCTGGAGACATATCTGAGGTGTTTTGTGTCTGCTGACCAGGATGATTGGGTTGCTTTTTTGCCATTGGCGGAGTTCGCCCTCAATAATCGGGCCAGCTCTGCCACTTTGGTGTCCCCGTTTTTCTGTAATTCGGGGTTCCACCCTCGATTTTCCTCCGGTCAGATGGAATCCTCGGATTGTCCTGGAGTGGATGCGGTGGTGGAGAGATTGCATCATATCTGGGGGCAGGTGATGGACAATTTAAAGTTGTCCCAGGAGAAGACTCAGCTTTTTGCCAACCGTCACCGTCGTGTTGGTCCTCGGCTTTGTGTTGGAGATTTGGTGTGGTTGTCTTCTCGTTTTGTCCCTATGAGGGTCTCATCTCCTAAGTTTAAGCCTCGGTTCATCGGTCCGTATAAAATATTGGAGATTCTTAACCCTGTTTCCTTCCGTTTGGACCTCCCTGCATCCTTTTCTATTCATAACGTTTTTCATCGGTCGTTATTGCGCAGGTATGAGGCACCGGTTGTGCCTTCCGTTGAGCCTCCTGCTCCGGTGTTGGTTGAGGGTGAGTTGGAGTACGTTGTGGAAAAAATCCTAGACTCCCGTGTTTCCAGACGGAGACTCCAGTATCTGGTCAAGTGGAAGGGATACGGCCAGGAGGATAATTCTTGGGTCACTGCATCTGATGTTCATGCCTCTGATCTGGTTCGTGCCTTTCATAGGGCCCATCCTGATCGCCCTGGTGGTTCTGGTGAGGGTTCGGTGCCCCCTCCTTGAGGGGGGGGTACTGTTGTGAATTTGGATTCTGGGCTCCCCCGGTGGCTACTGGTGGAATTGAACTTGTGACATCATCTTCCCTGTTCACCTGTTCTGATTAGATCTGGGTGTCGCTATATAACCTGGCTTCTCTGTTAGATGCTTGCCGGTCAACAATGTTATCAGAAGCCTCTCTGTGCTTGTTCCTGCTCCCAGACATCTACTAGATAAGTTGGACATTCGTCCATGTTTTGTTTTTGTATTTTGGTTCCAGTTCACAGCTGCAGTTTCGTTACTGTGTCTGGAAAGCTCTTGTTGATCAGGAATTGCCACTCTGGTATTATGAGTTAATGCCAGAGTCCTAAAGTAATTTCTGGATGTGTTTTGTTAGGGTTTTCTACTGACCATGAAAGTATGCTTTCTGTCTTCTGCTATCTAGAAAGCGGACCTCAAATTTGCTAAAACTATTTTCCTGCTGCGTTTGTTGTTTCATCTCATATCACCGCCAATATATGTGGGGGGCCTCTGTCTCCTTTTTGGGCATTTCTCTAGAGGTGAGTCAGGTCTTATATTTCCCTCTGCTAGCATTATTTAGTTCTCCGGCCGGCGCTGGGCATATAGGGATAAAAAGTAGGACATGCTACCTGGCTACTTCTAGATGATGCGGTAGGTTTAGTTCATGGTCAGTATAGTTACATCTTCCAAGAGCTTGTTCCTATTGAGGCTTATGCTAGTTCTCTGGCCATGGAGATCATGACAATGAACTAAACCTGCCGCACAACTAGAAGTGGCCGGGTAGCATGCCTACGTTTTTTTATCCCTAGATGCCCAGCGCCAGCCGGAGAACTACCTAATCCTAGCAGAGGAAAAGACAGTCCTGGCTCACCTCTAGAGAAATTTTCCCAAAAGGCAGACAGAGGCCCCCACATATATTGGCGGTGATTTTAGATGAAATGACAAACGTAGTATGAAAATAGGTTTAGCAAAAATCGAGGTCCGCTTACTAGATAGAAAGAAGACAGAAAGGGCACTTTCATGCATCCAGAAATTACTTTAAGACTCTAGCATTAATTCATAACACCAGAGTGGCAATTTCCGCTCACAAGAGCTTTCCAGACACAGTAACGAAACAGCAGCTGTGAACAGGAACAAAATGCAAAAACACACAAGGACAAAAGTCCAACTTAGCTGGGAGTTGTCTAGTAGCAGGAACATGCACAGAAAGGCTTCTGATTACATTGTTGACCGGCATGAAACTGACAGAGGAGCAAGGTTATATAGCGACTCCCACATCCTGATAGGAGCAGGTGAACAGAGGGGATGATGCACACAAGTACAATTCCACAAGTGGCCACCGGGGGAGCCCAGAATCCAATTTCACAACAGGTGGGGTTCCCTGCGCCTACAGGTCTGAATGAGTCTATGGCTATGGCCATTCAGATTGATCGGCGTTTACGGGAGCGCAAACCCGTGCACCAGTTGGCGGTGTCTTCTGAACAGGCACCTGAGACTATGCAATGTGATAGAATTCAGTCCAGAAGTGAACGGCAAAATTATAGGCGGAAAAATGGTTTGTGTTTTTATTGTGGTGATTCAGCTCATGTTATATCAGCATGCTCTAAACGCACAAAAAGGGTTGATAAATCTTTTGCCATTGATACTCTGCAGTCTAAGTTCATTTTGTCTGTGACTCTGATTTTTTCACTGTCTTCCATTTCCGTCGATGCCTATGTGGATTCAGGCGCTGCCCTGAGTCTTATGGATTGGTCATTTGCTAAACGCTGCGGTTTTAGTCTAGAGCCTCTGGAAGTTCCTATTCCTCTGAAAGGAATTGATTCTACACCATTGGCTATGAATAAACCGCAGTATTGGACACAAGTGACCATGCGCATGACTCCCGTTCATCAGGAGGTGATTCGCTTCCTTGTACTGTATAATTTACATGATGTACTAGTGCTTGGTCTGCCATGGTTACAAACTCATAATCCAGTCCTGGACTGGAAAACAATGTCTGTGTTAAGCTGGGGATGTCACGGGGTTCATGATGATGCACCTCCGATTTCTATAGCTTCATCTACTCCTTCGGAGATCCCTGCGTTTTTGTCGGATTATAGGGATGTTTTTGAGGAGCCTAAGCTCAATTCGCTCCCTCCCCATAGAGAGTGTGACTGTGCTATAGAATTGATTCCTGGCAGTAAGTTCCCTAAGGGTCGTTTATTTAATCTGTCACTGCCAGAGCATACTGCTATGCGGAATTATATTAAGGAGTCCTTGGAAAAGGGACATATTCGTCCATCTTCGTCCCCTCTGGGAGCAGGTTTTTTTTTCGTGGCAAAAAAAGATGGTTCCCTGAGGCCTTGTATAGATTATCGCCTTCTGAATAAGATTACAGTCAAATACCAGTATCCATTGCCATTATTTACTGATTTGTTTGCTCGCATTAAGGGGGCTAGGTGGTTCACTAAAATAGATCTTCGTGGTGCGTATAATCTGGTGCGGATAAAACAGGGTGATGAGTGGAAAACCGCATTTAATACGCCTGAGGGCCATTTTGAGTATTTGGTAATGCCTTTTGGACTCTCCAATGCTCCGTCAGTCTTTCAGTCCTTTATGCACAATATTTTCCGTGAATATCTGGATAAGTTTATGATTGTGTATTTGGATGATATTTTGGTGTTTTCTGATGACTGGGAGTCTCATGTTCTACAGGTCAGGAAGGTGTTTCAGGTTTTGCGGGCCAATTCTCTGTTTGTGAAGGGCTCAAAGTGTCTCTTCGGAGTCCAGAAGATTTCTTTTTTGGGGTACATTTTTTCTCCTTCTACTATTGAGATGGATCCCGTTAAGGTTCAGGCTATTTGTGACTGGACACAACCTACATCTGTTAAGAGCCTTCAGAAGTTCTTGGGGTTTGCTAATTTTTATCGTCGGTTCATTGCTAATTTTTCCAGTATTGTTAAACCTTTGACTGATTTGACTAAAAAGGGTGCTGATGTTGCTGATTGGTCTCCTGTGGCCGTGGAGGCCTTTCGGGAACTTAAGCGCCGGTTTTCTTCTGCTCCTGTGTTGTGTCAACCAGATGTTTCACTTCCTTTCCAGGTGGAGGTTGATGCTTCCGAGATTGGAGCGGGGGCGGTTTTGTCACAGAGAAGTTCTAATGGCTCGGTGATGAAGCCATGTGCTTTTTTCTCTAGAAAATTCTCGCCCGCCGAGCGCAATTATGATGTGGGTAATCGGGAGCTTTTGGCCATGAAGTGGGCATTTGAGGAGTGGCGTCATTGGCTTGAGGGTGCTAAACATCGCGTGGTGATCTTGACTGATCACAAGAATCTCATTTACCTTGAGTCTGCCAGGCGTTTGAATCCTAGACAGGCTCGTTGGTCGTTATTTTTTTCTCGTTTCAATTTCGTGGTTTCATACCTGCCAGGTTCAAAGAATGTGAAGGCAGATGCTCTTTCCAGGAGTTTTGTGCCTGACTCTCCTGGAGACACTGGGCCTGCTGGTATCCTTAGGGATGGGGTAATATTGTCCGCCGTATCCCCAGACTTGCGACGCGCATTGCAGGAGTTTCAGGTGGATAAACCGGATCGATGTCCACCAGAAAGACTGTTTGTTCCGGATGATTGGACCAGTAGAGTCATCTCCGAGGTCCATTCTTCTGTGTTGGCTGGTCATCCTGGAATATTTGGTACAAGAGACTTGGTGGCCAGGTCTTTTTGGTGGCCTTCCTTGTCTAGGGATGTGCGTACCTTTGTGCAGTCTTGTGAAGTGTGTGCTCGAGCTAAGCCTTGCTGTTCACGGGCTAGTGGGTTGTTGTTATCCTTGCCCATTCCGAAGAGGCCTTGGACGCACATTTCCATGGATTTTATTTCTGATCTCCCGGTTTCACAGAAAATGTCCGTTAACTGGGTTGTGTGTGACCGCTTTTCTAAGATGGTTCATTTGGTGCCCTTGCCTAAGTTGCCCTCCTCCTCTGAGTTGGTTCCTTTGTTTTTTCAGAACGTGGTTCGTTTGCATGGGATTCCGGAGAATATCGTTTCTGACAGGGGATCCCAGTTTGTGTCTAGATTTTGGCGGACGTTTTGTGCCAAGATGGGCATTGATTTGTCTTTCTCGTCTGCATTCCATCCTCAGACGAATGGCCAGACGGAGTGAACTAATCAGACCTTGGAAACTTATTTGAGGTGTTTTGTTTCTGCTGATCAGGATGACTGGGTTGCTTTTTTGCCACTGGCCGAATTTGCTCTTAATAATCGGGTTAGTTCGGCCACGTTGGTCTCTCCTTTTTTTTGTAATTCGGGGTTTCATCCTCGTTTTTCCTCTGGTCAGGTGGAGTCTTCGGATTGTCATGGAGTGGACGTGGTGGTGGACAGGCTACATCACATTTGGAATCAGGTGGTGGACAATTTGAAGTTATCTCAGGAGAAGACTCAGCAGTTTGCTAATCACCGTCGCCGCGTGGGTCCCCGACTTCTTGTTGGGGACTTGGTGTGGTTGTCTTCTCGTTTTGTCCCTATGAAGGTCTCTTCTCCTAAGTTCAAGCCTCGGTTCATCGGTCCTTATAGGATCTCGGAGATTCTTAACCCTGTATCTTTCCGTTTGGATCTCCCAGCATCGTTCGCTATTCATAATGTGTTCCATCGGTCGTTGTTGCGGAGGTATGAGGTGCCTGTTGTTCCTTCGGTCGAGCCTCCTGCTCCGGTGCTGGTGGAGGGAGAATTGGAGTATGTTGTTGAAAAGATCTTGGATTCTCGTGTTTCCAGACGCAAACTCCAGTATTTGGTTAAGTGGAAGGGTTATGGTCAGGAGGACAATTCCTGGGTGGTCGCCTCCGATGTTCATGCGACTGATTTGGTCCGCGCCTTCCATAGAGCTCACCCTGATCGCCCTGGGGGTTCTCGTGAGGGTTCGGTGACCCCTCCTCAAGGGGGGGGTACTGTTGTGGATTCTGTTTGCGGGCTCCCTCTGGTGGTTACTGCTGGTACTGGGTGACTTTGGTGGGTTGCGGCCTTTGGTTTCCATCTGTCCATCAGAGGCTGGGTGTTTCCTATTTTACCTGGCCTCTCTGTCATTTCCCTTGCCGGCTAACAATGTGTTCAGATGTGCTCTGTTTGGTTCCTGCCTACCTGCTCCCAGATCTTTCAGGATAAGCTAAGTGCTGATTTTCAGTTGTTTGGTTTTTTGTCCAGCTTGCTTAGAATGTCTCTTTGTTAGCTGGTTGCTCTAGTGGACTGAGGTTCTCCCCATGTGCCATGAGTTGGCACATGGGTTCTTGTAATCTCAGGATGGTTTTTTTGATTAGGGTTTTTTGCTGACCGCTCAGTCCCCTTTTGTGTCATTCTGCTTTCTAGTTTTCAGCGGGCCTCTATTTGCTAAAGCTATATACATCATCTCTATGTGTGTGCCTTCCTCTCATTTCACCGTCAATACATGTGGGGGGCAACTATATCTTTGGGGTTAATTCCTCTGGAGGCAAGTGAGGTCTTTGTTTTCTCTGCAGTACTAGTTAGCTCTTAGGCTGGTGCGTGGCGTCTAGAACCAACGTAGGCACGCTCCCTGGCTATCTCTAGTTGCGTTTGTCAGGCGTAGGGCAGCGGTCAGCCCAGGTTCCATCACCCTAGAGCTCGTCCGATATTTATTATACTTTGCTTATCCTGTGCTATCCCTAGCCATTGGGGATTCATGACAGGTGGGGTGCGGTGCAGCCCCCCGGGGCTATGTGCAGAGATGGTCTGCTGTCAGGGACAGCAGCCATTGGAACCCGGTCACCGCACGATGCCGCGCTGTGACCGGAAAATGGCGGCGCCGTACTAGTACAGCTCTGGGCAGAAATGCACCTCCCGCAGAGCAGTACTAGTACGGCGGCAGTCGGGAAGGGGTTAACATTGAAAGTTTTTGAGAAACTTTGCAATTTCATTTCCAGTATCCATACAGGAAAAACACTGATTGCACATGGACGACACACTGATTGAAAACACTGGTGACACCGATATCGGTGTAACACATACATGGACATGTGAAGGGGGCCTAACAGTGTTATTGGTGGAATATTTCAGGATTGGGGGTCCCACTTTTAATTTTGCCCAGGGCCCTATTTTGTCTAAAACCGGCCCTGGTCACACTGTTGTACACTGTATAACTCTCACACTTTTCCCCCTCTGCATACTTTCCCACAAACTGTGCCCTCACGCTGTGACTTCCTTATACTGTGACTCATACTCTCCCCTCATACTGTGTCTCCTGCATACTGCCCAGTCTCTATAGTGTTCTCCCTCTTTTCCCCCCTCTGCACCCCACACTGCCCCTTCTCAATACTGTGTTTTCACATCACTCAACACAGTATCTATACTGTGCCCCTTTCTCACACTTTTCACCCCATACTGCCCTCTCACATTACTTTCCCCAACTCCTAAAACCTCACTGTATTTTATGCTCTATTGTAGCGTTTACATTTCCACCGTCTTCTCCTCCTTTGCGGCGCAGGAGTGACGTCAGCAGTGTGTTCAGGTGACCCCATCACACTGCTGTACATCACCCTGACCCTGAAAGTGCTGGTGTATCAGAGGTTCAATTGTATTCATAGCTAATAGACGTGACAGTGGGGAGCCGACCTATTACCTGTTCTGTGAACCAGCTAGCAGTTTAACAACGGGTTTGTAGAATGGTCAAACTGACAATTTTTCCATACTTTAACACTTTTGGTGTGCTTGTTAAGTACATAAAAAAAAACAGATGTAAAAAAACCCCTATTTTTTTACCACAAACTGATGTGTTTTACATTGCATTTTTGGCTTTGCTGTGTTTACAGGTGAAACACCTTTTTTTACCTGTAACACCACAATTCCAAAAACTGCATTGTAAAACCACAGCAATTGCTGTAAAAAAAGCAAAAAGAGTTTTATTAGCATTAATTTACTAGTCAGGTCAGAAGTGGTGTACTCATCAAATAACGTGGTGCTCAAAGGAAAAAAGACCAAAATACAAAAAGGATAACCTTCGGCACTCAACAAGTCCACAACTTTTTACTCTCATTAAGAATGGATTTATTAGAAGACAGCCAGCAAAAAGTAACAGACATCAAAATTCCAACGTTTCGGCATATGCTGCCTTTCTCAAGGAAGTCTGTGTATAGTTAATAATACACCCAATATGTCACTTGCCAATGTGGCATAGGAGGAAGAAGCATAACTGTGATCAATCAAATGCCGGCGTGTGTCCCGTAGCTCAGGGCGAGATGATATGCCGAAACGTTGGAATTTTGATGTCTGTTACTTTTTGCTGGCTGTCTACTAATAAATCCATTCTTAATGAGAGTAAAAAGTTGTGGACTTGTTGAGTGCCGAAGGTTATCCTTTTAGCATTAATTTACTACCCTGAGTCGCATCTCTGAGGTCCTCTGAGCCACCCCTCTGACGTTCCCTGAGCCACCCCTTTGAGCGCCCGAGTCGCATCTCTGAGGTCCCCTGAGCTTCCCCTTTGAGCTCCCCTGAGTCTCATCTCTCAGGTCCTCTGAGCCACCCCTCTGAGGTCCCCTGAGCAGCCCCTTTGCGGTCCCCTGAGCCACCCCTCTGCTTGCAGAGTTGAAGCATTAGTGTCTGAAAAAAGTAAGCCTAACACTGATTGGCTGATACTCGGCCCAGCAGGGCTAGGCTGCATTTGTAACACCCCATTTGTTACAGTGGCATTGCTTTCCTCAAGGGGAGAGTGATGTCATGCTTGGAAGCAAGGAAAGATCTCTTTTATCAGGTAACCACAAAGCACACAACATGTTCACATTCCAGGCCAGAAGGGGAAGCTCTGAACCTGGTTTTCAGGGGTACTTCCCTATTTATACATTCTGGCTTGGAGGGAAAGTCAGTCAGTGAGTAGGAAGAGATAGAGAAGGCCAGATAGCAGATTGGAGCAGTCTGGGGCTGAGAGGAGAGTTGGGGAAGGCCAAAGAGGAGCTTGTCAAGGATCATCAGCTTAGGCAGAGCTGGTAGGAAAGGAGAATAGCTGATCAGACGTGGGAGTCTGCAGCTCCTGGCAGAAAGAGAGGAGAGCAGAAGGAAGCAGGGGGGCCGTGCAGCCACAAGAAAGTGCTGCAGCTCCTGGACAGAGAAACTGAGAAGGAAATAACAGATTGTAGAGAACATGCAGGAGAGCGAAGCACAGGAGAGTGACAACTGGGGAGCACAGCTGCGATTGGGCTACCTCACTGCAGAGCGCAGATTTGGGTAGCCGGAATACCAAGGTTGTGTCAGACTCTAGGAGGCACAGCAGAAACCGGCAGGACAGCTGGACTACACATAACCTGTCTGCCCTAATACCCAGGAGGCACAGTGGCGCATAAAGCCCGGGTCATGATAGAGACCCTGTAAAAAGGCTCGAGCCACCTGTCATACGGGTTAGTGTCCCACCTTTCTGGAGGACAGAGGGAACTGTGAGGACCTTGATAGAAGCCACAGGCAGCAAGGGACTACACCAAAGCGCTGGTAGGAAGGCTTTCATCTCCACCTGGTAAAGGGGAGCCTGAACTTGCTTCAAAGCCAGCCGGATCCTGCCTGTACCTGTGATCTGGTGCCGTGGACTGTGGATACCTGAAGTCTTCAGTAAACCAGGTAGAGACTGCAAACCTGTGTCCTCCGTTCTTTACTGCACCACTCACCATCCTCATCAATACACACCAGGAGCCCTGGGGACCCCAACTTCACCTGTGGGAAGTTATACCATCTTAGCTGCCATAACATCACCCCAGAGGACCCCTTTAAGAAGCATCGGTCCTCACTGACCGAACACCACAGGTGGCGTCACGAACACAAACTTTATTACAAATCCCCTTAAAAGACCTTTTCCCTTTATTTGGGCACCCAGGGCCACGGACCAGGTTGCAGCCACCGTGACATTCACTTTAAGTACCCGACCCGGTACCGAGTACCCCAATGCCCTGGCGGGCGACTCACATTCTCACACACAGGCTGGCCAGTGAGCATTTCTGCTCTGTGGTGCTGAGGCCATAAGGTTGTGTGCCCACGTTCAGCACTTGCTGTGGGTTTAACGCTGCGTACTTATGCAACATCAAACTTGCAGTGGCCAGCTGTTACAGCATAGTGGATGTGTCCACTACGCGTCCACAGACACTTGTGGATCACAGACATGTGGTGTATCTGTCCAGACCGCAGCATGTCAATTTCTCTTGACAATTTTCTAGCGTCTCCACAAGAGAAATCTATTGAATGCGGTAAATCCACACGGTTCAGTGAACACATGCAGATTTACCTGCATTCAATAGAAGGTAGCGTTTTGGATGCAGCGAACAAGCACAGCTTCTTCCAGATCGTGGGCGCCCAGCCTAACTGTGCATGGATCTGCTCTCTGCTGACTCCCCCAGTGATGGAGCTGCACATATCAGCCAGCAGGGGGAGCCCCCAATCTTATACTGTCTCTCCCCATAAGTCTACAGCTGTTATATATGTTACTGCTGACTGCTCTGCTAAAGTGCTGGTCCCTCCGAGAATGTTTTCACTGCTGCGATCATGGGAGAAGCGGCCCTGCCAGCGCCCCCTGTCCTCTGCACCAGGGGTACATGCCTTACACTACCATTCCGGTTACAATTTAGCATTAAACACCCTAAAATACTTACCTGTGTTGAATCAAGATCTCATCTTCAAGGACATCACAAACAAGAATATAGATGTGTAGCTAGAAGAGGACATTCTTTAGGCAATATATTATCCTCCCTCGTCTTTAATGAACAATCTGCCAATTACTCTTGGCTTTCATTAAAAGGATTAATTAACATCATTCATATTAATGTGTCCCAACGCCATATTCCTACGTTTAAATAGATCCAGGCTCCAGCTACTAAAAAGTGGGGAGAGGAGGAAATTTGCATGTCCACCATTAATGATTAACTACATTTTACTGTAGCTTGTGAGCCCCATCGGGGACAGCGATGATAATGTGTGCAAACTGTAAAGCGCTGCAGAATATGTTAGCACTATATAAAATTAAAGATGATGATTATTATTACTACTTTGCATCCAGCTAAAGCCTAATGTGTAAATATACATCCAATTATTTACAGGGGGAAGGGTGAAAAATAGCTGGACTCGCTTTTTGCACATTATCCCAACACCCCCTTATAATGAGCAAACAAAAAGTGCATCGAGCTATTTATCCCCCTCCCCCTGTAAATAATTGGATTCATATTTTGCACATTGCAATGGAGGAGGGGAACAAAGTGCAAAAAGTGCATGCTGGGGGATGATGCGAAAGTGCACCCAGATATCTACGACACGGGATAATAATGAGCACAGGTACATCCAAGTATTTTATATATGTATGTCACTGTCAACCCGCTTCACATGTACAGCACTCTGGAATTAAAGGGGTTGTCTGTTCTTAAGTTACAAGTCACTCTATGTGACTACAGACGTGTGAATCCTGACATAGCGCCCCCTCTGCACTGTGAGGATGCTCCAGCGTCAGGCGTGTGACCCCCAAGTATGTGATTTGCATACATGTGGTCATGTGCCGCCTAGATGGGTGCATCCTCGCTCAATTAGAGTGTATTGATCATCACCGGATACAGTTTAGTTGAAATGTGGCTGGATGTATGCAAATCGCATACTTGTAGTCACATGATCACTCGTTCCCCGCACCAGACAATTCTCATAGCATGCAGTGTGCGTGATGTGAGGATTTACAAGTCTGCAGCCACAGCGTGATATAGCTTGACTGCAAACTTGTAATCTGAGGCCGAACAACCCATTTAATGCTGCATACAGGGTCGCCATCAGGGCATTACTGCCCTGACTGGCATATGGGGCCCGGTGGGTAGAGGGGACCCACATCAGGCCTCGTCTTATCTGCCCGGCCCCGGGCCCCAGCGGCAGGCTTCTGACGGTACACTGAATCTGTGTCTGAGACGCAGGTTCAGTGTCCTCTATTGCTTTTGCGGGCCCGTCCGGGCCCACAAAGCAGTAGTTAAAGCCACCAGCCAATCGGAGGCTGGCAGCTGACGTCAGCGCGCACGTCGCCAGCATATGACGTCATTGTCATTCGCCGGCGAGTCCGCACTGAAATGCCTGGGGTGGACGTTGGCGCTGGACAGCGGCCAGGTAAGAAGAAAGGTTTTTTTTATTGTTACTGAATGCGGCAAGCCCAGGGCATGATAAAAACAAGAGGGCAGGATGGGAGACACAGGGGCTTGATGGAGACACGGGGGCAGGTATGAAAACAACACAGGGGGCAGGTATGAAAACAACAAGGGGCAGAATGTGAGACACAAGGGGCAGGAATGGAAACAACACTGGGCGGGAATGGAAACAACACGGGGCAGGAAAGGAAACAACACAGGGGGCAGGAATGGAAACAACACAGGGGGCAGGAATGGAAACAACACTGGAGGCAGGAATGGAAACAACACAGGGGCAGAATGTGAGACACGGGGCAAGAATGGAAACAACACAGGGGGCAGAATGTGAGGCACCGGGCAGGAATGGAAACAACACAAGGGGCAGGAATGGAAACAACACGGGGCAGAATGTGTGACACAGGGGGCAGAATGCATGACACAGGGGGCAGAATGTGTGATGCAGGGGGTAGAATGTGAGACACGGGGACAGAATGTGTGACACGGGGGGCAGAATGTAAAACAGGGGCAGAATGTGAGACACGGGGGCAGAATGTGAGACACAGGGTGCAGAATGTGAGACACGAGGGCAGAATGTGAGACAAGGGGCAGGATGTGAGACTCAGGGGGCAGGATGTGAGGCGGGGCAGGATGTGAGACAGGGGGCAGAATGTGAGACATGGAGCAGAAAGTGAGACACAGGGAGGCAGAATGTGAGACACAGGGGGCAGAATGTGAGACACACGGGGCAGGATGTAAGACACGAGAGCAGGCTGGGAGACACAGGGCAGGATGGAGACAAATGGGGCAGGAATATGGGGCAGGAAGGAGACAGATGGGGCAGGAATATGTGGCAGGATGGAAACAGATGGGGCAGGATGGAGACAGATGGGGCAGGATCATGAGGCAGGATGGATATGATGGAGACAGATGGGGCGGCAGGATCATGGGACAGATGGGGCTGCAGGATCATGGGACAGATGGGGCGGCAAGATCATGGGACAGATGGGTCAGGATCATTGGACAGATGGGGCAGGATGGGGAGATCATATGGGGGCAGAATGGATACTCATGAGGGCAGGATGTGAGGACATATGGCTGGAGCCAGGAATGAGATACATGGGGCCAGGATGGGGAATATTATTACCATAGGGGCTGATTAAGGGATATTATTACTGCAGTGATGTATTTATTTTATTTTTTGAGTTTACTGTTTTAAATGGGGGCGGTCCTGTTACTGTGCAGAGCGACACAATGTCACCTTTTTTTCTTCATCTGGTATAGTGTAGAAGTTGGGAAAAAATTAAGTGATGTGTTCTGCAAGCGGTGCTCTAGATAACTGTGTTATTTCCTGCAGAGATGAGTCCTGGCTGGAAGACGTGATGGTGGTCTGTGCTGGATGAAGATGGAAAGCGAAGCTGAAGGACTTAATCTAGAGACGTCACTGGTGAGTCAGTGTGTTACCTGTACACAGACACTGCATACTAATTACAGATCTGCTGTGTATAATGGCACTTATGATGATAGTATTGTGTTTTTTTTTTATAATAATCAGTATTGCAGTATTCAGTCACTATGTGGGGTAATATGTGATCTGGACATGGTGTGGTGGTATTTGTCCCTTGTATGTGGTATTTTTGGTAACCATGTGGTGATAATATGTGATCTGGTCATGGTGTGGTGGTAATTGTTCCTTGTATGTGGTATTATAGGTCATTAAAAAAATTGAAAAATAAATAAAAATATACCGAAATTGTATTGCATATTTTAACAAATTTTTAATAGGTTAGCGTAGAGTAGGTCCCGGTCAAAAGAGTCTACCTTGTCGTGGTGGCAGATTAGAAAAATCTTTTGGAAAACAAAAGCTGCTGGCTACATGTGTGATCTGGTGATGGGACCTGTTAACGTGTGATTGATGAGAAGTGGAGTTTTTCCAAGAGAGAGTGGTGAGACTTTGAACAGTTCAAGGGGTGGAGCCTGGGTGGAGTCTCAATGGGGCCCCCGAAAATTTTGCTAGTATGGAGCCCTGAAATTCCTAGTGGCAGCCCTGGCTGCAAATGCTAATGAGTCAGGACTAGTCTGAAGCAGCATCTCTAACCTCAGACTAGTCCTGATCTTCTAATCTCGCCTGCCTGGATAATTAACACCTTGCATATAATACTTGTTATGGTAGAACCGTTATGCAGGCTGTCAAGCATGCCCAGGTAGACAATATTAGAAGATGCAAAGCAGGATTAGTGCACAGGATGAGATTTGTTAGCTATACGGCATTCCTGATCTTTTAAATGGGTGCTTAAAGTTTCACACTGTTTGCATCAGAAGAATTTACTCCATTATTTTCCCTCTGCATTTCAGCTCTGACGTCTTAGTGAAGTGGTCACGATGACGTCATTACATTGCGTCCATTGTGCTGAGCCGTGCAGAGCTTCAGAACGCTCCCTGCCGAGACCAGAGCATCAGGGGAGCGAGGAGAGGTGAGTATTTATTTACTTTTAATCAATTAGTACATTGTGCGGTCTGTTACACTGCACGAAAGACTATGTTGGGCCAATTATACTACATGGGGTCACTATAATATTTGAAGGGCTATGTGGGGGCCTTTATACTATATGGGGGGGATATGTGGTGGCCATTATGTGAGAGGCCATTATACTGTTTGTATTGCTATGTGGGGGTCTATTATACTATTTGAAGGTCTATGTGGTGGACCATTACACTGTTTGGAGGGCTATGTGGTGGGCCATTATAATGTTTAAAGAGCTATGAGGCGGGCCATTATACTCTTTGGAGGGCTATGCTGGGACTATTATACCATTTGGAGGGATAGTGGGGGCCATTATACAGTGTGAAAGATTGTAGGAGGTCCGTCATACTGTGTGGAAGATTGCGTGGGGGGTCATTATGCTGTTTGGAGGGCTGTGTGATGACTATTATACTGTGTGGAGGGTTGTGTTGGGTCATCATACTGTGAGGAGGGTTGTGTTAGGGCCATCATACTGTGTGGAGGATAATGGGGGCCATTATACTGTATGGAGGACCATTATACTGTACAGAGGGCTGTGTGGGGGACATTATTTTGTGTGGAGGGCCGTATTGAGGTCATAGCTGGGGCATCATGCTTTGTTGAGGTCACCATACTTTTCTGGGGAAACAGTAGGGCCATCATACTGTGGATGTGGAGGGTGCTGTGGAGGAAAAATTAATTTATACCGGCTTCAAAGTTGTAAGACATGCTCTTTCAGTGATCCCACCGAATATTACTATTCTTTTTTTTAAAAGGGGGGGCACTTACAACTTCTGCTATGGGGCCCCATGATTTCTATGTACGCCTGTGATTTTGGAAGTAACAAGCGGCTATGGAAAACATCCTAATAATTACCTACTGACAAAATTTGGAAGTAAAGGAACACCCTGACCAAAATTATTGATCCTGGATAAGTATTGTGAGAGATGCTCTAAAATTACCTGTAACTAAAAATGTTCAAAAAGAAAATTTTAATTCATGTAATCTTTATCTTCTGACCATAATAAATGACAGCTGTTTCGTACATCATTTGAAAAATGACTGCTTCAATAATTAATATCATTTACAATAAATATTGACCCAAAGGTTGAACTTGATGGACCTAGGTCTTTTTTCAACCTACAGTTGTGTTCAAAAGTTTACATACCCTGGCAGGATTTTAGTTTTCTTGGCCCTTTTTCAGAAAATATGAATGATAACACCAAAACTTTTTCTCCACTCATGGTTAGTGGTTGGCTGAAGCCATTTATTGTCAAATTACTGTGTTTTCTCTTTTTAAATCATAATGACAACCCAAAACATCCAAATGACCATGATCAAAAGTTCACATGCCCCATTTCTTAATACCGT
The DNA here is from genome assembly GCF_051348905.1 of Ranitomeya variabilis. Classification (NCBI taxonomy): domain Eukaryota; kingdom Metazoa; phylum Chordata; class Amphibia; order Anura; family Dendrobatidae; genus Ranitomeya; species Ranitomeya variabilis. The sequence continues at coordinate 225,530,754 of NC_135232.1, read as the reverse complement.
GTATTGCCCCCTCTAACATCAATGACAGCTTGAAGTCTTTTGTGGTAGTTGTGGATGAGGTTCTTTATTTTCTCAGATGGCAAAGCTGCCCACTCTTCTTGGCAAAAAGCCTTCAGTTTCTGTAAATTCCAGGGTTGTCTAGCATGAACTGCACGCTTGAGATCTCCCCAGAGTGGCTCAATGATATTGAGGTCAGGAGACGGAGATCGCCTCTCCAGAACCTTCACTTTGTTCTGTTGTAGCCAATGACAGGCCGACTTGGCCTTGTGTTTTGAATCGTTGTCATGTTGGAATGTCCAAGTACGTCCTATGCCCAGCTTCCGGGCTGATGATTGCAAATGTGCCTCCAGTATTTGCTGGTAACGTGCTGCATTAATCTTTCCTTCAATTTTGACCAAGTTTCCTGTGCCTTTGTAGCTCACACATCCCCAAAACATCAGGGACCCACCTCCGTGTTTTAATGGTGTTCCTTTCATCATAGGCCTTGTTGACCTCTCTCCAAATGTAACGTTTATGGTTGTGGCTGAAAAGTTCAATTTTGGTCTCATCACGCCAAATTACCTTGTTCCAGAAGATTTGAGGCTCATCTCTGTGCTGTTTTGCGTATTGTAGGTGAGATACTTTGTGGCATTTGCACAGTAATGGCTTTCTTCTGGCGACTCGACCATGCAGCCCATTTTTCTTCAAGTGCCTCCTTATTGTGCATTTTGAAACAGCCACATCGCTAGTTTTCAGAGAGTCCAGTATTTCAGCTGATGTTATTTGTGTGTTTTTCTTTGCATCCTGAACAATTTTTCTGGCAGTTGTGGATTAAGTTTTTGTTGGTCTACCTGACCATGGTTTTGTTTTTACAGAACCCCTGATTTTCCGTTTGTTAATCACAGTTTGAACACTGCTGACTGGCGTTATCAATTCCATGGATATCTTTTTGCATCCATTTCCTGTTTTATACAGTTCAAATACCTTTTCCCGTAGATCCGTTGACAATTCTTTTGCAATCTCATGACTCACAATCCAGAAACATCAGTGGCTGGATGAAAGATGCAAGAGTCTGTCTGGATTCCAGAAACTCACTCAGCTTTTATGCACACACACTGATTACAAGCAAACAGGTCAGGACACATAGCGGGCCGTTGTCCTATGTCTTCCGAGCACATGGTTTGCAACCTAGGCAGGTGCTGCTCGTATTATGCCTACCCAGCCTGCAGTGTGGACTATGTGGACCATAAACAGAGTACTGGTGTCAGGACTCTTGGACTCTGTTAGCTTGGTGACCCTGATAAGGACCACGCTTCCCCACCAGTTGATCACAGGGAAACATGTGGGCATCTGCTGAATCCATGGGGATGCCAAAGAGTACCCTTTTGCCAGAGTGGTGATTAAAACGAGCCATGTTACAGAGGTACACGAGGTCGGGGTAGTCAGAGACTTACTACACCCCGTGATAATCGGGCAGGACTTCAGCCTGTTCTGGGACTTGTGGGGAAAAGCAGAGGGGCAGAGTGTCTTAGGCAGTAGTTAGCACAACCCTGATGAGTCCCCATTGCAGTCAGAGGTGGAGGAGTTCTCCTTGTGTGTCTTAGTGTCATGTCGGACGCTGTTCACACTAGGGCGTCCGACAGACAGCAGTAATTCCACTTACATCCACTACACGCTCAGTGGTGTCGGCTAGATTTTATCCAGCTTGCTCCGGGTTAATCTAGCTGGTAATCAGGTTGGAGGCTGGGTCACGCTCACGGCCTTTAAATAGTCGCGCTGGACTTTGGGCGTCGCCGATTATAGCTTGTGCTTTGCCTAGTCATTCCGGTCTGGAGTGGTGGTCTTGTTGGAGGAATATCGTATCTGGTGGTGTATTATCCTTTGTCATATTCCTCCTTCCTATATTTGTATTTGTTTTGCCCTGTGCACATTATAATGTATTCCTGAATGTCTGCGGCGTGGTGCGTTTTTCAGTTTTCCCTGTCTGTGCTTTCTGTGGGGATTGGTGTGTGGTCTCTTCACTGGGTGGTGGTCTCAGCGTAGGGCTGAAACAGGAGACAGGGTCAGGCCTGGCGGCCCAGATATGCACACCTTTAGTGTAACTTCTGGGAAAGGGACAGACAGGGTTTCCCTAGCCTAAGGGAAATCGCAGGGGCCCGGGTAACCAGCCTTAGTCTACCCAGTACTCCTCCTGTGACATTATAATCGGCCCAAAAGAAAAAAAAAAAAAAAATATATATAATATATATATTTTTTTGTATGTCATGGATCCCATGACTTCCATAAACCGCCAGTTGAGGGCGCTGTTCTTACAGGTCACTGAATTGAAGGGGGCAGTTCAGCAACAGGGTCTTGTGGTATCTAATGTGCAAGTGGACACTGCAGGTAGAGTTGCAGAGCCAAAAATCCCTTTACCTGAGAGGTTTGCTGGGGAACGCAGTAAATTTTTTTTTTTTTCCGTGAAGCTTGCAAATTGTATTTTCGTATGCGCCCGCTTTCTTCAGGTAATGAGGCTCAGAGTGTGGGCTTGGTTTTATCATTACTGAACGGAGACCCCCAAGCATGGGCGTTTTCATTACCTTCTGATTCAGCTGCATTTAACTCAGTAGAGAGTTTTTTTTTCTGCTCTTGGACTCATTTATGATGATCCTGACAGATTGGCTCTAGCAGAATCTAAAATATGCGCACTCTGCCACAGGGAGCGAATGGCGGAGGATTACTGCTCTGAATTTCGCCGCTGGGCGGTGGACACACAATGGAATGACCCGGCGCTGCGGAGTCAGTTTGTATGTTGGGTTTCGAGAAGGGTTAAACAAGCCCTTCTGATGTATGAGACTCCTGCTTCTCTAGAGTCTGTCATGAGTCTTGTTGTCCGCATTGATCACCGTTTGCATCAGGGGGCGCTAGAGACGCCGCCTATGGGGGAGGTTGTAGGTGCACGTGAGGTTGCTGCAGGTGAGCCCACGGAGTCTATGCATATCGCAGGGGTGTCGCATCATCAAGCCCACTCGCTCAGGAAGCAGGTTTTTGCTGTGGTAAAAAGGGGCATTATGTAAATGCTTGTCCTCTGTTTTCTAAAGAAAAGCGCAACGGCGGAAAACTACTAAGCTCTGAGGGAGTGGAGGAGGCCAATCTGAGCTGATGCATATCCTCCATGGTGGTCTCTCAATGTAGGCTCCCTGCCAGAGTTATGGTCGCTGGCAGAGAGCTGCCAATCACTGTTTTTGTGGATAGTGGTTCGGCCACTAATCTCATTGATGAGGAATTTGCGCACACGGCCGGGTTCACGGTCGAGAAATTGCCTCATCCTATCCGGGTGGTCACCATCAATGCTACCCTGTTATGACCCCAATGGCAGAGGGTCTCAAAAGTACATACCAAGTCTGCAAACACAAAAAAACAGCTCATAGGGCAGTGGTAACTGGGCTGACCATATATCTAATCCTAGCACCACAAATAGCAGCAGCCGGGGAACGTGCCTACGTTGGTTCTAGACGTCTCGTGCCAGCCGGAGAACTAACTAACCCTAGAAGGGAAAAGATAGACCTTTCTTGCCTCCAGAGAAAAGACCCCAAAAGTTGGATACAAGCCCCCAACAAATAATAACGGTGAGGTAAGGAGAAAAGACAAACGTAAGAATGAACTAGATATTTAGCAAAGAGAGGCCCACTGACTAATAGCAGAATATAGTAAGATGACTTATATGGTCAGCAAAAACCCTATCAAAATTTCCACGCTGGATATTCAAGAACCCCCGAACCGTCTAACGGCCCGGGGGGAGAACACCAGCCCCCTAGAGCTTCCAGCAAAATCAGGAATCACATTTAGTACAAGCTGGACAAAAAATAAGAGCAAAGCAAATAACCAAAAAACAAGGAAGCAGGACTTAGCTTAATTTTGCAAGATCCAAGACCAGCAGACAGGAGCAAACAGAAAGGAACTGATTACAACGATGCCAGGCACAGGACTGAGAAACTAGGAAGTTTATATAGCAACACCCCTGGACTAACGACCCAGGTGGGTGCCAAACTGAGGAAAGACAATCCCAGAGTCATATCAATAGTGACCACAAGAGGGAGCCAAAAAAGTCTAATTCACAACAGTACCCCCCCTTTAAGGAGGGGTCACCGAACCCTCACCAAGACCACCAGGGCGATCAGGATGAGCAGCGTGAAAGGCACAAACTAAATCGGCCGCATGCACATCAGAGGCAACCACCCAGGAATTATCCTCCTGACCATAGCCCTTCCACTTGACCAGATACTGAAGCCTCCGCCTGGAGAGACGAGAATCCAAGATCTTCTCCACCACGTACTCCAACTCGCCCTCAACCAACACCGGAGCAGGAGGCTCAACAGAAGGAACCACAGGTACAACGTACCGCCGCAACAAAGACCTATGGAACACGTTGTGAATGGCAAACGACACCGGAAGATCCAAGCGAAAGGACACAGGATTAAGGATTTCCAATATCTTGTAAGGACCGATGAAGCGAGGCTTAAATTTAGGAGAGGAGACCTTCATAGGAACAAATCGAGAAGACAGCCATACCAAATCCCCAACACGAAGTCGGGAACCCACACCGCGGCGGCGGTTGGCAAAACGCTGAGCCTTCTCCTGTGACAACTTCAAGTTGTCCACCACATGATTCCAGATCCGCTGCAACCTATCCACCACGGAATCTACCCCAGGACAGTCATGTGAAGATTAGACTGAAAGAATCCTTTGTGTCTTATCTCAAGAAACTAGAGCAAAGTTGACATTTCCTTTTATGGACGCATTCCTTCTTACTGATGTAACCTTCTTACTTACATACTAGAAGCTGTACCTTATCTCTGCTTGTATAGACTGTTTTTGTAAGTGATAGTGAAATATGAGCGCTTGTGCGCATGTCTGTAAATGAATAATTTTTTTGATATAAAGGAGGGGTAGAGCTCAGTGAGTCAGATGTGCTCCTGGGTTTCCCCTGTATATGATCACACAATACTTTGTTTGCGTGTCATTTACTCAGGATTCCTACAGTTAGGAAGCCAGGGACAGATAAGGACTCAACATTTCTCTGGCGCACCGAACAGGGACCTGAGAAGAGAGTATTTGCTCGAGATTTACCTGCGGATACGGACAACGGAGATCTGGGATAATGGACGGCAAATGAACTGAAAAACCTGGCCAGGTAAGAGACATTATTAGTTCTCTTTTATCTGCCCTGTATTATCCGAAAGATCTCTATGAGCCGTGTCACGCTGGGTTAGTCTAGTAGTGAGTAGATACCTATAAAACTCGGGTTACCATATTGTATAGACTTATGAGTCCTGTCCCTGGCAGTGTGTGAACAGTGTGAAGGTTGTGGTATGTTGTGAAAGAAGAGCAAAAGTGCGTAGAAAAATAAGCCGAAATAGTTGGGGTATAAGCCTTATACACGGAAGTCAGCCTAACTGGGTCATGTGGTTGCGTCCTTCTGGGAGACCTCCGCCCATGCTTGACTCCAATTAAGTGCTTAACTTCCTTCATTTCTGGATAAGGTTTGATAGAATGAGCCCAGGACGCGGGTCCATGAGCCTGGGACAAGTATGCTAACTGACACAGAAAGTTTTGTGATCTGTATGGTGTTGCTGGGGTCTGTTTGTGTGCATAATAGCACTTAAGTACGTCCTGCATATTAGAAGAAACGGAGCAGACAAGCCCTTCAATATTTTAGCTCCCTAGGAGAGAAGGCAACGAGACGCCACCAACAGAGGAAGTGGTTGTCCAAACGTCACCTAGGGTAGTCATAGCTAATATTGAAAAGAAAAATGGGAAATAATAGCTCCCTAGGAGAGAAGGCAACGAGACATCACCACAGAGTAAGTGATTGTCCAAACGTCACCTGGGGTAGGAATAGCTATTATTGAAAAGAAAAATGGGAAATAAACAGACCAAAACCGTCTTAGGACAAGTAGAAGCAGCAGATATCATACAGGAAAGATGTGGAAAGACAGTCAGAAGGCAGATTAGAAGGGTAAGAGAAAAATTGGGAATTTCAGAAGCACTTATGTTCAGTACAGAATGGGAAAGACTGAGTAAAGAACGAGGTGGAATTATCAGGGATAATGGGTGGGAAGAAATCATACACTGTATGATAAAGGTCTCAAAAACGGCTAAAGAGGAGAATTGGAAGTATGATCCAGACACTTCCAAATGGAGTATGGGTACGGGAAAATGTTGTGCTACGATTCATTCAGTTCCTCCTCCTTATCTAGATCCGAGTGTTCAACCATTTGTACCTTCAGGAGGTACAGAGGGAGGGAAACCCATACCAAATTTATATCCTGGGTTAAGCGGGGTGGAAGGATGGGTATGCCAAAATTGTGGCCAGCAGAATCCGGATTGGAGAACTGAGTGTTCCGCCTGTGGGGCCCCTAAAGGCCATCAGTTATTAGCGCCTGTTAGGATAATAACAAAGGGAGTGAGAGAAGCTGATCCCGAGAATCCTAATCAAAGAATTACTAGGCAAATTGAAACACAACAGTATTTTCCATGGACACCAGCTGAGGGTATGTCTCTTCTTATGAATGCACCAGATCCAACTCGATACCCAAATAGATTTGCTAGTTATATAGAGCAAATAATTCGCACACATAATGGTTCATGGATGGATGGAATGGAATTATGTAGGCTAAAAATGCCATCGGGAATGTTTCAGGAGCTGATTGTAGCAACACAGGCTCAAAGACCAGCAGGAGAAAATGTAAGAGCACCTTTTGTGATAGAGTCAGGAAACCGGTTTGTAGAGGCTCTAAATCAGTTCATGCAAGGAAAACAGAGGGAGAGAGGATCCACAGGCATAGTTATGCAGAAAGCAGGTCAATCCATAGATGAGTATTCCCGGGAGCTGGAAGATAGCTTTAGGGATGAGGGATTAAATATTGCTGATCCAGGAGTCCTCCGGCTCTATACTAAACAATTGATTGAGGGACTTGAACCAGGCATTAAGGAAAGATTCAAGTCAGCTACGCCAGATTGGAGAACTCTAGAACAACCACAGATAGTGAAACAAAGATGTATGGGCATTGCTATGGATTTAAGAGAAAAGAAAAAACCTGTCAGAATAGCGCAAGCAAACACAACAGGTGGAAGGGCAAGACATAATTTTCCCTGTCATTACTGCAAGAAACCAGGACATTTCCAGAGAGAATGTAGAAAGAAGCAGGCAGACATAAAATCAGGAAAATTTGTACCAAAGAATAAGCCCTCAGACATCCAACAGACATCCATAGTGGATGGTCCCATATCAGACTCAGATTGACTTAATGTGTTACAAACTTCCCTACCAGCTAGAAGACCTATAATACAGGTGAATGTGGGGGGAAGAGAGATTCCATTTTTGATAGATACAGGTGCAACTTCCTCAATTTTGAATCAAGATTTTCTTCCAAACCCAGAAGATATTTCACAGCAAACAACTTTTGCTGAGGGTTATGATGGGGTAATTCGAACACTGCCATATACTGTGCCCCTAGAGGTCTCATTAGGACCTAAATGTTTTGCATCCAGATTTTTGTATGCCAGAGGTGCCCCAACATGTCTGTTGGGAACTGATGTCCTAAAGAAATTAGAAGCTAACATCAATTTTAGGGAAGATGGCACAGTTATGCTGACTATCCCTGATGATGCAGAAACATTAGAACAATATGTTAGAATTCAGGCTTTTGAGGATTATACTGAAGAAAAAGAGTACACCACAGATCTAGATCTCTCAACGGTCCCAGAAACACTGTGGGCACAGGGTGACACTGATGTGGGATTATTGCATATCTCTCCTGTAAAATTATCTGTGCAACCAGGAGCTGTTCTCCCACAGCTCAGACAATACCCTGTGAGTGCCCAGCAGGAATTAGCAATTACAAAACAGATAGAGGAATACAGAGAGAAAGGAGTTTTGGTAGAGATACAATCACCTGCTAACACTCCTCTGTATCCAGTCAAGAAGAGAACTCTTGATAAGGGTTCTATGCCCAAATATCGTATGGTACATGATCTAAGAGAAATAAACAAAGTTCTAGATCCAATCACCCCAGTTGTACCCAATCCTCATACGTTACTATCACAGATACCAGCCAGTTCTCAAGTGTTTACTGTAATAGATCTTTCAAATGCATTTTTCTCGGTTCCTTTACACCAAGATAGTTGGCATTTGTTTGCATTTACATTTAAGGGCAAACAGTTGGCGTGGACACGCCTTCCACAGGGAATGATACACTCCCCTACTCTTTATTCAAATGCCCTACAAACAGTTCTTCAAAGGTTTGAACCTGAATCACAGGTAGTAATTTTGCAGTATGTGGATGATCTACTACTTTGCTGCCCAGATCTAGAAACTGCAGAAAGGTCCACTGTGAGTTTACTATGTTTTCTAGAAAAAGAAGGGTGTAAAGTGAATAGACAAAAGCTACAAGTTTGTCAGATCAAAGTGGTCTTTCTAGGTCATTGCATTTCTCAAGGTAAAAAGCATCTTACACCTCAAAGAACTGAAGCAATAAGACAGATGAATGAGCCTAGAAATCATAAACAGCTACGAGCATTTTTAGGAATAGTGTCTCATTGTAGACAATGGATTATACATGCCAGTCAACTAATGCAACCACTGTATGACTGTGTAAAAAGTGAACCTTATTTGTTGACAAAAGAAGGTCAGAGTTCGTTCCAACAATTAAAAGATGCCCTTGTTTCAGCTCCAGCGTTAGGGCTACCAGACTACACCAAACCATTTCAGCTTATGGCTGCAGAAGTTGATTCACATGCTACAGGAGTTCTTACCCAGAAGCATGCAGGGAAACAAAGACCAATTGCATATCTTTCAGCAAGGTTAGATCCAGTAGCTAAAGCAGCGCCAACCTGTGTACGTGTAGTTGTTGCTGTCTCACTATTGTTGGACAAAGCATCAGAAATTGTCCTAGAGCATCCACTCACAGTTCAAACTACACATGATGTTTATGGGATATTAAACCAGGTCCAACCAAAACACATTTCCATGGCCAGACATTTGCGGCTACAGTGTTCTTTGCTGCTTCCCTCTACTATCACATTTGCAAGGCTTCAGACTCTCAATTTAGCTACACTGCTACCTCTCGAGTCTGAAGGGGGGAATAAGGACACTGATCCACACGCAAATTTTTTCCCTACAGACACACATGATTGTACAGAGCTCATTTTACAAGAAACAGCAGGCTTACCCAATGTATCCGAAACACCACTTCAAAATCCAGATTTAGAGCTGTTTATAGATGGTAGTAGGTTTGCAGATGACACAGGTAACTTCCATACAGGGTATGCAGTTGTGTCAGAATCTGAAACTCTCAAAGCAGAACCACTTCCACCGAAACAGTCTGCACAAGAAGCAGAACTAACAGCATTGATTGAAGCGCTAAAAATAGCTGAGAATCAGACAGCTAATATATACACTGATTCTAGGTATGCACATGGTATTGTGTTTGATTTTGGAGTAATCTGGAGAGCTAGAGGTTATATGACAGCGTCAGGCCAACCTGTAAAACATGCTTCTCTGATCAAACAGATCTTAGAGGCTGCACAAGAAACAAAAGAAGTAGCAGTAATTAAGGTAGCTGCACATGTGAGACTCGACACTAGGGAATCTAGGGGAAATGATAGGGCTGATAAAGCAGCCAAGGCAGCAGCGGTCAAACCCTTACAGCAGGTTCATACTGTAAACCCCACAGAAAATACTGAAGATAGACTGAGACAAGCACAGGAAGATGCAGGAGAAGAGGAGAGGGACAGGTGGAAAAAGGAAGGGGCAGAAGAACAAGCAGGAATTTGGAAGAAAGATGGACTAATATGTCTACCTAGAGCCTGGTACCCGATTGTAGTTGGTGGACTGCACCACCCTACTCATGTGTCTGCAAATGCAATGACACTGCTGGCAAAGCAAGTCTGGTTGGCTCCAGGTTTTGGCAACTACGCAAGAGACTATTGTGCTGCATGCGTTATATGCCTGGCACATAATCCCGGACAGACAACAAAGACCCCTATGAAGCACCACGTCCGACCTCTCTATCCGTTTCAGCGATTACAAATAGACTTTATCCAGCTGCCAAAAAGTAATGGGTATGAGTATGTGTTGGTGTGTGTGGACATGTTCTCAGGGTGGCCAGAGGCCTATCCAGTTCGGAAGGCTTCAGCTAAAAACACTGCTGTAAAGCTAGTTGCCGAACTGATACCCCGTTACGGTCTCCCTGAAGTGATCGAGTCAGATAGGGGTACTCATTTCACTGGAGAAATATTTCAAAATGTACTGAAAATGTTGGGTGTTGAAAGTCAGTTACACACTCCATACCATCCTCAAAGTTCTGGTAAGGTGGAACGCATGAATGGAACTTTAAAGTTAAAAATACAGAAAGCCATGGCTGAAACAGGAAAGCCTTGGACAGAATGCCTTCCACTGGCCCTTTACTCAATACGCAATACCCCAAGGGGTAAGACTAAACTGTCTCCATATGAAATTTTGTTTGGCAGGACTGCCAATTTAGGATGTTATTTTCCACAGCAACTTGTGTTAAATATTGAGTCATTGACTTCTTATGTGCAAAATCTTCAGAAACAATTAACTAAGGTGCATGCACAAGTTTTTGCTTCCCTTCCAGATCCTGACAACATTGAAGGAAGTCACAAGTTGGAACCAGGTGATCAAGTCTATGTAAAAAGACACACCAGAAAGGCTCTTGAACCAAGATTTGACGGACCCTTCCAAGTCTTGTTGACAACACCTACATCAGTCAAGCTAGAAGGAAAGGCATCATGGATACATGCAAGTCACTGCAAAAAAGCAGTACAAAACTCATGATATTGATGTTAATAATGTTAATCTCAACGGAGGCATGGGATAGACTAAAATCTCTAGCCCCTTTGAACAATAGATTCGTACAACATCATAGAAAATTAGTGCATGACTTGTTAAATAATACACAACCCCTGACAGATTGTTGGATCTGTACCCATTCACCGGTATCAGCCATAAGTATACCTTTTCTAGCAGTTCCCGTGTCAGCAGAAGAAATATTTGCTTGGCCTAATTGTTCAGACAACCTGGCCAACAACCAAACTGGTAATGCTAGGCTGTGGAATACTACAATCGCCATACCAATTGTGGGATGGGTAGAATTTCCTTGGTGGCAGGGTAATCTCTCAGGGAGTAATACACATCTACAATATTTAGCATTCAGGGGAGGAAAATGGGTACCTAGAAATAAGACTGGATTAACTGATCTAGGACAGGTCCCCACTGAAAATCTACAGCTCAGTTTCAGTACAACCGTCCCTTCCTCTGATGCTTTCAAACCTGTAGTATTGGAAAGATACATACACAATAGAAATTGGGAACATTCTGAGTTGTTCCCTCAAGGTAATGAAAGAGATTGTACAAGCAAACCGGGGAACCTGGTTTGTAATTAATCTGATGAGTATGACATTTAAATTAAAGGATGTACAACGACTCAGAGATCAGTATGACAAAGATAATGACCAGAATAAGGATAACTGGTGGTCAGATACCTTTTCTTTTCTTAACCCAGCCAACTGGTTCAGAGGAATCGGTGGGTGGGTTGCTGGGATTATGCAGAGCATAATACATATAGTTATGATTATTGTAGTCATATACGTACTATTCCAGATTATGCTCAAGGGTATCTCAGTATGCACAGATAAACTTTGTGTAATAGATGCAAGAGTATAAAGTTTTTTTTTTTTGTTTTTTTTTTTCCTTTATTCTTATGTTATCCTCTAGTGATTCTAATTAATATTACTGTACTAATTTTTGTTTTTATATTTTAGTATACTGCTAAAGAAGAAAATAATTTGCGATAGAAGAATTAATACTAGATTTGATTCTCTTATTAATAATATAAGTGTGTGTATGTGTAATACCAAAATAAAGGCTTTGTCTTTGGCCCTATGGTAATAAATAAAAGGAATATGTCAAAGGGGGGAATTGTGAAGATTAGACTGAAAGAATCCTTTGTGTCTTATCTCAAGAAACTAGAGCAAAGTTGACATTTCCTTTTATGGACGCATTCCTTCTTACTGATGTAACCTTCTTACTTACATACTAGAAGCTGTACCTTATCTCTGCTTGTATAGACTGTTTTTGTAAGTGATAGTGAAATATGAGCGCTTGTGCGCATGTCTGTAAATGAATAATTTTTTTGATATAAAGGAGGGGTAGAGCTCAGTGAGTCAGATGTGCTCCTGGGTTTCCCCTGTATATGATCACACAATACTTTGTTTGCGTGTCATTTACTCAGGATTCCTACAGTTAGGAAGCCAGGGACAGATAAGGACTCAACAGTCAGAAGGCTCCACATGTCCCGAGGAAAAACGAGGATGGAAACCAGAGTTTAAAAAAAAATGGCGAAACCAAAGTAGCGGAACTAGCCCGATTATTAAGGGCAAACTCAGCCAACGGCAAGAAGGTCACCCAATCATCCTGATCTGCAGAAACAAAACACCTCAAATAAGCCTCCAGAGTCTGATTAGTTCGCTCCGTTTGTCCATTAGTCTGAGGATGAAAGGCAGACGAAAACGACAAATCAATGCCCATCTTAGCACAAAAGGATCACCAGAACCTGGAAACAAACTGGGATCCTCTGTCAGACACAATATTCTCAGGAATGCCGTGTAAATGAACCACATTCTGAAAGAACAAAGGAACCAGATCGGAAGAGGAAGGCAGCTTAGGCAAAGATACCAAATGGACCATCTTGGAAAAGCGATCACATACCACCCAGATGACAGACATGCCCTGAGACACCGGAAGATCTGAAATGAAATCCATGGAAATGTGTGTCCAAGGCCTCTTCGGGACAGGCAAGGGCAAGAGCAACCCGCTGGCACGAGAACAGCAAGGCTTAGCTCGAGCACAAGTCCCACAGGACTGCACAAATGACCGCACATCCCGTGACAAGGAAGGCCACCAAAAGGACCTAGCCACCAGATCTCTGGTGCCAAAAATTCCCGGATGCCCTGCCAACACCGAGGAATGAACCTCGGAAATGACTCTGCTGGTCCACTTATCAGGAACAAACAGTCTGTCAGGTGGACCAGAGTCAGGTCTACCAGCCTGAAATCTCTGCAACACACGTCGCAAATCCGGAGAAATGGCTGACACAGGGGCGTAGCTAGAGCTTTTGCCGCCCGGGGCTGTTCCCGAGTTTGGCGCCCCCCCCCCCCCCCAGAACGTATGCGATTTTCACACTTAGTCATGTACCGACGAGCTCCTCGCCCTTAAGCTCCCAATGTTCAGTGAAAAACTGAGAGAAGCAGAAGAGAAGCTCGTTGTTACAGGACCATGAGTATGAAAATCGCATATGAGTGACGTGTCCATGTGTCGACGACTGGAACCTGCAGAGCTGAATCCTGACATCGCAGCTTCTGAATTCTCACAACTAATGCACTGCACACTTTTAGGATTCTCCCTGGCCGGTGGACAGTCATGTCAGCACAAGCATGCGATTTGTATACTTCTGACCACATTCCGACTAGACGTGCCTGGCCTCGCTCAGTTCATTTTCATAGAGTGAGGCCACACGTGTCTAGTCAGCACGTGACCGCATGTATGTAAATCGCCAGCACCAGAGAATCCTGACAGTGTGCAGGGCGCACTGTGAGAACTCAGAAGTCTGCAGTCACAAAGAATGACTGCAGACTCATCACAAACCTGGACATCCCCTTTAATGCTCCTAACATAAATAAAAACATGAGAGTTAGTCAGTATCACAAATAACATTTACATCCAGGTACCTGATAGATGGCGTCGTCTCTGGAGTCGTTCTCCTTTTCTTCATCTTATCCAGACCCCATGATGAGTTTTCTCATCCACAGCCGTCTCTGCAGACTTCCATCTTCTCTGTTCTTTTGCAGAAAATCTCCACATGACGCCCTTAAAGATACAAGTGTCATTATAATGCTCCTGAATGAAAAATTTCCCCTCACTATATTCTCTGCACAAAATATGACCCCCACACTGTCCCTCTTATGGTACATACTCTTCACACTGACCTCTCCTTTCTATACCGGCCCCCTCTTCACACTGTCCTCTCACACTGTGTCCCCCCTATAGGGCCCAGTATTTATACTGTACTCTCTCATCACACTCCCCCTCCTTGGTATACTGTCCCCTCCTGGCTGTGCCCTTACACTGTCTCCCATGCTACGCATGCACACATCCCAACACCCTCACTCCCCGTACTCTGTCCACATACGTTTTTCACATCGCTACTCATACTGTGTCTGCATACATTCCCCCGTTTGACCCCAAGCTGTCTGCACCCATCCCCCATACTGTTTCCTCATATATGCCCCCCATCTCCCCCTTTGCTCTTCATTTTGTGTCCTCAGATCTCCCCCACACATTAAATCCCCCCATTCCCATGACAAATCTCCCCCCACACACATTCAATCCCCCATCTCCACTCACATTAAATCTCCCCCCACAATAAATCCCCCCCATCTCCACTCACAGTAAATCCCCAATCCAATAATATATCCCACTATCCCCACTCACATTAAATCCCCCCCAGTCACAGTAAATCCCCCCCACAATATATCCCCCCATCCCCACTCACATTAAATCCCCCCCACAATATATGCCCCCATCCCCACTCACAGTAAATCCCCCCCACAATATATGCCCCCATCCCCACTCACAGTAAATCCCCCCCCCACAATATATGCCCCCCATCCACTCACAGTAAATCCCCCCCCCACAATATATGCCCCCCATCCACTCACAGTAAATCCCCCCCCCACAATGTATGCCCCCCCATTCCCACTTACAGTAAATCCCCCCCTGCACCTTCGGTGTCTTCAGCTCCACTGGAGCACTTACCACCGCTCTGTGTCTCCTGCTCTGCCGCGCAGGTGAGTGACGTCAGCAGCGTGATCACATGACCTGATCACGCTGCTGGTGTCGCTCTGACCCGGCAGTCAGAGCTTCAATTGTACTCGCATCTCAGATACGAGTACAATTGAACACTGGGAGCCGGCGCGCTGCAGCTTCTCTGTGCCGGCTGTCAGCTTGACAGTCGGCACAGAGAACAGCTGACTCCCAGTGCGGGGGGGGTGGCAGAATGCAGCCGCCGGGGGAGACACTGCGGACCGCCGCTTTAGGCGGCCCGACTGCGCCCCCCTGCCGGCTGCTCCCCCCTAGATACGCCACTGACTCACCCCCACATTGTGCCGCCCCCCCGCACTGTGCCGCCCGGGGCGGCCCGCCCCCCCCGCACCCCCCTTCCTACGCCACTGGGCTGACAGGATAACTCCCTCTTTGAGAATACCAACTGGTTCTGCGACTCCAGGAGAGTCAGGCACAAAGCTCCTTGAAAGAGCATCAGCCTTCACATTCTTTGAACCTGGTAAATACGAGACCACAAAGTCAAAACGGGAGAAAAACAATGACCAGCGGGCCTGTCTAGGATTCAGGCGTTTAGCAGACTCGAGATACATCAGATTTTTGTGATCAGTCAAGACCACCACACGATGCTTAGCACCCTCGAGCCAATGACGCCACTCCTCAAATGCCCACTTCATGGCCAACAACTCCCGATTGCCAACATCATAATTCCGCTCAGCAGGCGAAAACTTCCTAGAGAAAAAAGCACATGGTCTCATTACAGAGCAACCAGGGCCTCTCTGCGACAAAACGGCCCCTGCCCCAATCTCAGAAGCATCCACTTCAACCTGAAAGGGAAGTGAGACATCAGGCTGGCACAAAACAGGCGCCGAAGTAAACCGGCGCTTCAACTCTTGAAAGGCTTCCACGGCTGCAGGAGCCCAGTTAGCAACATCAG
This sequence comes from Ranitomeya variabilis, assembly GCF_051348905.1. Classification (NCBI taxonomy): domain Eukaryota; kingdom Metazoa; phylum Chordata; class Amphibia; order Anura; family Dendrobatidae; genus Ranitomeya; species Ranitomeya variabilis. Next base: position 225,514,936 of record NC_135232.1, on the reverse strand, counting down.
AACCTTTCTTGGTCATATCCGTCAAAGGTTTAACAACGCTAGAAAAATTAGCGATAAAACGACGGTAGAAGTTAGCAAAACCCAAGAACTTCTGAAGACTCTTAACTGACGTGGGTTGAGTCCAATCATGAATAGCTCGGACCTTGACTGGGTCCATCTCCACCACAGAAGGGGAAAAAATAAAACCCAAAAAGGGAACCTTCTGTACTCCAAAGAGACACTTTGAGCCCTTAACAAACAAAGCATTCTCACGCAAAACCTGAAACACCATCCTGACCTGCTCTACATGCGAGTCCCAGTCATCAGAAAAAAACAGAATATCATCCAGATAAACAATGATAAATTTATCCAGATACTTCCGGAAAATATCATGCATAAAGGCCTGAAACACTGAAGGAGCATTAGAGAGCCCGAAAGGCATCACCAAGTACTCAAAATGACCTTCGGGCGTATTAAATGCAGTTTTCCATTCATCTCCTTGCTTAATGCGCACAAGGTTGTACGCACCACGAAGATCTATCTTGGTGAACCACTTGGCACCTTTAATCCGGGCAAACAAGTCCGACAACAGAGGCAAAGGATACTGAAATTTAACAGTGATTTTATTCAGAAGCCGATAGTCAATACAAGGTCTCAAAGATCCGTCCTTCTTGGCCACAAAAAATAATCCCGCACCAAGAGGGGAAGAGGATGGACGGATATGCCCCTTCTCCAGAGATTCCTTGATATACGAACGCATTGCGGTATGCTCAGGTACAGACAGATTAAATAATCTTCCCTTAGGAAATGTACTACCTGGAATCAAATCTATAGCGCAGTCACAGTCCCTATGAGGAGGAAGAGCACTGGACCTGGACTCGCTGAATACATCCTGGTAATCAGACAAATACTCAGGAACTTCCGAAGGAGTAGAGGAAGCAATAGACACCGGCGGGGAATCACCATGAATTCCCTGACAGCCCCAACTTGACACAGACATTGCCTTCCAATCCAAGACTGGATTATGGGTCTGTAACCATGGCAGACCCAAAACGACCAAATCATGCATTTTATGCAGAACAAGAAAACGAATCACCTCCCGATGTTCAGGAGTCATGCACATGGTTACCTGTGTCCAAAACTGCGGTTTATTTTCCGCCAATGGCGTAGCATCAATACCTCTAAGAGGGATAGGATTTACCATCGGCTCAAGAACAAAACCACAGCGCTTGGCAAATGACAGATCCATAAGACTCAGGGCAGCACCACAAACGCCATAACAGGGTAGGAGGACAATGAGCAAATTAAAGTCACAGACAAAATAAATTTAGGTTGCAAATTACCAATGGCGACAGGACTAACAACCCTAGTTAGGCGTTTAGAGCATGCTGATATAACATGTGTAGAATCACCACAGTAAAAACACAACCCATTCTGACGTCTATGATTTTTCCGTTCATTTCTAGTCTGAATTCTACCACATTGCATTAAATCAGGTGTTTGTTCAGACAACACCACCAGAGGATTCGCGGCTTTGCGCTCCCGCAAACGCCGGTCAATTTGAATAGCCAGCGCCATGGAATCATTCAGACCTGTAGGAATGGAGAAACCCACCATCACATTCTTAATGGCTTCAGAAAGGCCATTTCTGAAATTTGCGGCCAGAGCACACTCATTCCACTGAGTAAGCACGGACCATTTCCGAAATTTTTGGCAATACACTTCAGCTTCATCCTGACCCTGAGAAATAGCCAGCAAGGCTTTTTCTGCCTGAATTTCAAGATTGGGTTCCTCGTAAAGCAATCCGAGCGCCAGAAAAAACGCATCAATATTTGCCAATGCCGGATCTCCTGGCGCTAGCGAGAAGGCCCAATCCTGAGGGTCGCCCCGTAAGAAAGAGATAACAATTTTTACTTGCTGAGCTGAGTCTCCAGATGAACGGGGTCTCAGAGATAGAAACAATTTACAATTATTCCTGAAATTCCTAAACTTAAATCGGTCTCCAGAGAACAGTTCAGGAATAGGTATTTTAGGTTCAGACATTGGACTACTGGTAACAAAATCTTGTATGCCCTGCACACGAGCAGCAAGCTGATCCACACTTGTAATCAAAGTCTGGACATTCATGTCTGCAGCAAGCACAAGCCACTCAGAGGTAAAGGGGAGGACAAAAGAGAGGAAAGAAAAAAAAAAACCCTCAGACTTTCCTTTCTTGTAATCCCACTTCTGCAATGCATTAAACATTCAACCTTGGCCTGGCATACTGTTATGACCCCAATGGCAGAGGGTCTCAAAAGTACATACCAAGTCTGCAAACACAAAAAACCAGCTCATAGGGCAGTGGTAACTGGGCTGACCATATATCTAATCCTAGCACCACAAATAGCAGCAGCCGGGGAACGTGCCTACGTTGGTTCTAGACGTCTCGCGCCAGCCGGAGAACTAACTAACCCTAGAAGGGAAAAGATAGACCTTTCTTGCCTCCAGAGAAAAGACCCCAAAAGTTGGATACAAGCCCCCAACAAATAATAACGGTGAGGTAAGGAGAAAAGACAAACGTAAGAATGAACTAGATATTTAGCAAAGAGAGGCCCACTGACTAATAGCAGAATATAGTAAGATGACTTATATGGTCAGCAAAAACCCTATAAAAATTTCCACGCTGGATATTCAAGAACCCCAGAACCGTCTAACGGCCCGGGGGGAGAACACCAGCCCCCTAGAGCTTCCAGCAAAATCAGGAATCACATTTAGTACAAGCTGGACAAAAAATAAGAGCAAAGCAAATAACCAAAAAACAAGGAAGCAGGACTTAGCTTAATTTTGCAAGATCCAAGACCAGCAGACAGGAGCAAACAGAAAGGAACTGATTACAACGATGCCAGGCACAGGACTGAGAAACTAGGAAGTTTATATAGCAACACCCCTGGACTAACGACCCAGGTGGGTGCCAAACTGAGGAAAGACAATCCCAGAGTCATATCACTAGTGACCACAAGAGGGAGCCAAAAAAGTCTAATTCACAACACTACCCCTCTCCCACAGGGGGAGATTACTGAGTTTGTGTCTGAGGTTAAACTTCACATTGGGGTCCTACATTCTGAGCAGGTTACATGTAGGGTGCTCAGTAATCTTCCTGCACAAATGGTTCTGGGTTTTCCATGGTTATCTATGCACAACCCAGTTATTGACTGGAAAACTCAGGACATAATTCAGTGGAGCGGATTTTGCCAGGAGAATTGCCTGGCCACATGTGTGTCCGCTGTGACTCCAAGCATTCCTGAGTCACTGCTTGATTTCACGGATGTGTTCTCAGAGAAGGGTTGCTCAGAATTGCCACCACATCGCCCCTATGACTGTTCTATTAGGTTTAAACCAGGGGCTAAATTGCCGAAAGCAAGTATGTTCAACATCTCTGGTCCTGAGAGGCAAGCTTTAAAAGATTACATTGCTGAGAGTTTGAGCAAAGGGCACATCAGGCCTTCATCCTCGCCGGTGGCAGCGGGGTTCTTCTTCATTAAAAAGAAAGATGGCGGACTACGCCAGTGTCTGGATTTCAGGGAGTTAAACCAGATTACGGTTCGTGATCCATACCCTATGCCACTGATACCTGATTTGTTCAACCAGGTGGCTGGTGCTAAGTGGTTTTCCAAGCTTGACCTCAAGGGGGCTTACAACCTCATAAGAGTCCGTCAAGGTGATGAGTGGAAGACGGCTTTTAATACTCCTGAGGGTCATTTTGAAAATTTGGTGATGCCATTTGGGTTGACAAACGCGCCTGCTGTATTTCAACATTTCATAAATGATGTATTCTCGCATGTTCTGGGGAAATTCGTTATTGTGTACCTAGATGACATTCTCATTTATTCATGCGACCGTGATTCTCATTTAGAGCATGTGAGGCAGGTGTTACAGCTTCTCAGGGAAAATAAGCTCTATGCAAAACTTGAGAAATGTGTATTTTCGGTTCAGGAGTTGCCTTTCTTGGGTTATATTGTGTCTGCTTCAGGGTTTAAAATGGACGCCGCGAAGGTGCAAGCGGTGCTGCATTGGGAACGGCCTGATAACCTAAAAGCACTCCAGCGGTTCCTTGGGTTTTCCAACTATTATAGAAAGTTTATCAAAGATTTTTCTACCATTGCTAAACCGCTAACTGACATGACGAAAAAGGGTACCAATTTCTCTGCCTGGCCCCAGGCTGCTGGGCGCGCATTTGAATTTCTGAAGAACAGTTTTGCTTCGGCCCCCATTGTGGTGCAACCGGACGTATCAAAATCTTTTACCGTGGAAGTCGATGTGTCTGAGGTTGGAGTGGGGGCGGTGCTGTCACAAGGCTCATCCTTGGGCGAGTTGCGTTCTTGCGCCTACTTTTCCAAGAAGCTGTCATCTGCCGAACGTAATTACGATATTGGCAACAGGGAGTTGTTGGCTATCAAGTTGGCTTTTGAGGAATGGCGACACTTTTTGGAGCGGTCGGTCCATCAGGTTACAGTTATCACCGACCATAAAAATCTGCTGTATTTGGAGTCAGCCAAGCGTCTGTCCCCCAGGCAGGCTTGCTGGGCATTGTTTTTCACGCGGTTTAACTTTTTTGTTACTTACCGACCTGGGTCTAAGAACACTAAGGCGCTGCGGAATATGTTGGCGCTATATAAATAAAAATTATTATTATTATTATTATTATGCTTTGTCCAGGTGTTTTCCGGGGGGAGAACCTCGGGAAGATCCGGTACCCATCCTCCAAAAGGGTGTAGTGGTCTCGGCTCTCACGACCGAGGTTGAGGCTGAGATTGCCGAGGCTCAGGTGGAGGTACCAACAGAGCTTCCCATTAACAAATCGTTTGTACCACTCCATCTTCGCCTAAAGGTGTTGGGTGAGCATCATGATGCTGTCCTGGCTGGCCATCCAGGGGTTAGGGGTACCTTGGAGTTGGTGTCACGTCGGTTTTGGTGGCCCAAAATCCGACAGGACGTGGTCTCATACGTATCAGCATGTACCACGTGCGCTAGGGCTAAGACTGTCACGGAGAGACTAGGTGGGCGAGAGCTTATAACCCGGGCCCCTGCAATTTCCCTAAGACTAGGGAAATACTGACTGGCCCTCTACCTGAAGTTTACACTGATGGTGTGCATGTTCAGGCCTCGAACCTCACCCTGCCTCCTGATACAACCCTGAGCTGGATACCTTCGCCCTCCACCCAGTGAATGCAATACACCAGTACCCACAGTTAGCACAGACAAGGATAAAGGAAAATATACATCACGCTGCAGTCACTCAGGAATACACTATAAATGTGCAGGGCAAAATAAACACAAATATAGGAAGGAGTAATTAAGACAAGGGAAAATACACCACCAGCAACGATACTCCAACGACCAGCTCTCCACTCCAGACCGAGATAACAAATGCGCAAGACAGAAGCTATAATCGGCGACACCCAATGATCAGGAGAACTATAAAAAGGCAATGGGCATGGCCCAGCCTCCAATCAGAGGATCAGGTAAATTAACCCCGGAACAGCTAGACAAAATCTAGCCGACGCCAATGAGCAAATAGTGGTCAAAAGCGGAACTACCGCTGTCTGTCGGATGACCTGGTCTGAACAGCGTCCGACATGACAGTACCCCGCCTTCTACGAGGGACCCCAGGGCCCTCAAAACTTATAGGACCCGGCTTGTCCGGATGACGACGATGAAAAAACCTGATCAGCCGATCCGCATGAATGTCTGAGGCTGGTACCCAAGACCTCTCCTCAGGCACATAACCATGCCAGTGTACCAAGTACTGTAAAGTGCGGCGCACTACACGAGAGTCAACCACCTTGGAGACTTCAAATTCCAAGTTACCATCCACCAAGACTGGAGATGGCATAGGCGCCGCGTCCACAGAACCCACCACCCTCTTCAGAAGAGACCTGTGGAACACGTTATGCATCTTATACACCGTAGGGAGCTCCAGTCGGTACGCTACTGGGTTAATGACGGCGGTGACCCTAAATGGACCAATAAACCGTGGACCCAATTTAAGGGACGGAATTTTGAGTCTTATGTTTTTTTTTGTGGATAACCAGACCCAGTCATCCACACTCAGGTCCGGACCTGGCACACACCTACTGTCAGCCACACGTTTGTACCTAGCACCAACACTCAACAGGCGCTGTTTAACTCTCCTCCAGACTGATGACAATTGTGCTCCTAAGCGGTCCTCCTCCGGAACGCCGGAAGAACCCCTTTGACTCAAAGTACAAAATTGAGGATGTAGCCCGTAAACACAAAAAAACGGAGACTCCCCAGATGACTCCTGGCGATGATCATTGATGGCAAACTCAGCCAAAGGAAGAAAGGTAGACCACTCCTCCTGATTATCAGAGACAAAGCAGCGTAAGTACTGTTCCAAATTTTGGTTCATACGCTCAGTCTGACCATTTGACTGAGGATGAAACGCCGAAGAATGAGACGACTTGATCCCCAGCCGTGAGCAAAATGCTTTCCAAAATTATCCAAAAAGTATCAGACTCAGGTATCAGACTCAAGTATCAGACTCAAGTATCAGACTCAAGTATCAGACTCAAGTATCAGACTCAGGTATCAGACTCAGGTATCAGACTCAGGTATCAGACTCAGGTATCAGACTCAGGTATCAGACTCAGGTATCAGACTCAGGTATCAGACTCAAGTATCAGACTCAAGTATCAGACTCAGGTATCAGACTCAGGTATCAGACTCAGGTATCAGACTCAAGTATCAGACTCAGGTATCAGACTCAGGTATCAGACTCAGGTATCAGACAAAGTATTTATGATGTTTGACTTTGATATATGAAAGTCAGGTATCAGAATCAAGTATCAGAATCAGGTATCAGAGTATTTCTGATGTTTGACTTTGATATGTGATCATGTCCTAAAATGAACACTGTATTGCAGAGACCCTGATGTACCTAAACAGTAGAAATCCCCCACAAGTGACCCGAATTTGGAAACTAGACCCCCAAGAAACTTATCTAGATGTGTGGTGAGCACTTTGAACCCCCAAGTGTTTCACTACAGTTTATAATGCAGAGCCGTGAAAATAAAAAAATCTTTGTTTTCCACAAAAATGATTTTTTAGCCCCCAGTTTTGTATTTTCCCAAGAGTAACAGGAGAAATTGAACCCCAAAAGTTGTTGTCCAATGTGTCCTGAGTACGCCGATACCCTATATGTGGGGTAAACCACTGTTTGGGCGCACAACAGAGCTCGGAAGGGAAGGAGCACCGTTTTACTTTTTCAATGCAGAATTGTATGGATTGCAATCGGCCGTCATGTTGCGTTTGCAGAGCCCCTGGTGTGCCTAAACAGTGGAAACCTCCCAATTCTAACTCCAACCCTAACCCCAACACACCCCAAAGCCTAATCCCAACCCTAACCACACCCCTAACCCCAACACACCCCTAACCCTAATCCCAACCCTAACCCTAATCCCAACCCCAACATACCCCTAACCCTGACACACCCCTAACCAAACCATAAACTTAATCCAAACCCTAACCCCAACCCTAACTCTAGCCCCAACCCTAACTTTAGCCCCAACCTTAACACTAACCCTAATGGGAAAATGGAAATAAATACATTTTTTAATTTTATTATTTTTCCCTAACTAAGGCGGTGATAATGGGGGGTTTCATTTACTATTTATAGCGGATTTTTATAGCGGGTTTTTATGTTTGCCAGCTGTCACACACTAAAAGACGCTTTTTATTGCAAAAAATATTTTTTGCGTTACCACATTCTGAGAGCTATAATTTTTCCATATTTTGGTCCACAAAGTCATGTGAGGTCTTGTTTTTTTGCAGGACAAGTTGACATTTTTATTGGTATCATTTTCGGGCACGACATTTTTTGATCGCTTTTTATTCCGATTTTTGTTATGCAGAATGAACAAAAACCAGCAATTCGTGAATTTCTTTTGGGGGGGCGCATTTATACCATTCCGCATTTGGTAAAATTGATAAAGCAGTTTTATTCTTCGGGTCAGTACGATTACAGCGATATCTCATTGATATTTTTTTTATGTTTTGCCGCTTTTATACAATAAAAACTATTTTATTCTGAGGGCTATAACTTTTTTATTTTTTCGCTGATGATGCTAAATGGCGGCTCGTTTTTTGCGGGACAAGATGATGTTTTCGGCGGTACAATGTTTATTAATATCCATCTTATTGATTGCGCATTATTCCACTTTTTGTTCGGCGGTATGATGATAAAGAATTGTTTTTTGCCTAGTTTTTTTTTTTACGGTGTTCACTGAAGGGGTTAACTAGTGGGACAGTTTTATAGGTCAGGTCGTTACAGATGCGGCGATACTAAATATGTGTACTTTTATTGTTTTTTTATTTACATAATGAAATGTATTTATTGGAACAATATTTTTTTTTCAATTTATTAAGGATTTTTTTTTTTAAACTTTTTCACTTTGTCCCAGGGTGGGACATCATGGTAAAGTGTCAGATCGCTGATCTGACACTTTGCAATGCACTGTGTCAGATCAGTGATCTGACAGGCACTGCAGGAGGCGAGCAGGCGCTTGCAAGCCACTTCCCTGCAGGACCCAGAAGGAGCCCCGCGGCCATCTTGTATCCGGGGCCTGCAGGCAGGAGATGCTCAGAGCAACGCAATCACATTGTGTTGCTCTGAGGGCCTCAGGGAAGCACGGAGGGAGCCCCCTCCCTGCGCGATGCTTCCCTATGCCGCCGAAACGCTGCGATCATGTTTGATTGCAGTGTTCCGGGGGTTAATGTGCCAGGAGCGGTCCGTGACTACTCCTGGCACATAGTGCCGGATGTCAGCTGTGATAGCTGACACCCGGCCGCTCTCACGGGGGGAGCGCGGCCGGGTTAGACGTACTGTCCCGTCGGTGGTCATACGGGCCCATACCACCTCGACGGGATAGTACATCTAATGTCAGAAAGGGTTTAAAAGTACAATTTTCTCTTAATATCTTTCAACAAACTATTGGTTTTTGCAGAACAGTGAGTTCTCAAGCTGTAGTGTCTGAGACACTAGATAGATAATTTTACAATAGATAATTGTAACAATTGAAACTTTCCACTCCCACACTCTTTAACAGGATAGGATGAGATACAGGGCTCAGCAGACAGTATCACACGATAGGATTAGATGCACAGGTCAGCAGACAGAATCACACAGTATACGATTAGATACACAGCTCAGCAGACAGTAACACAGGATAGGATTAGATACACCGCTCAGCAGATAGTAACACAGGATAGGATTAGATGCACAGGTCAGCAGACAGTATCCCGCAGGATAGGATTCGATACAAGGCTCAGTAGTCAGTATCACACAGGCTAGGATTAGATACACAGCTCAGCAGACTATCACACAGGATACGATTAGATACCCAGCTCAGCAAACAGTAACACACAGTATAGGATTATATACACAGCTCAGCAGACAGTAAAGGCCCCGTCTCACATAGCGAGATCGCTAGCGAGATCGCTGCTGAGTCACAAGTTTTGTGACGCAACAGCGACCTCAGTAGCGATCTCGCTATGTGTGACACGTACCAGCGACCAGGCCCCTGCTGCGAGATCGCTGGTCGTGTCGGAATGGCCTGGACCTTTTTTTGGTCGTTGAGGTCCCGCTGACATCGCTGAATCGGTGTGTGTGACACGGATTCAGCGATGTCTTCACTGGTAACCAGGGTAAACATCGGGTTACTAAGCGCAGGGCCGCGCTTAGTAACCCGATGTTTACCCTGGTTATCAGCGTAAAAGTAAAAAAAAACAAACAGTACATACTCACATTCCGGTGTCTGTCCCCCGGCGTTCTGCTTCTCTGCACTGTGAGCGCCGGCCAGCCGGAAAACACAGCACAGCGGTGACGTCACCGCTCTGCTTTCCGGCCGCTGTGCTTACACAGTGCAGAGAAGCAGAACACCGGGGGACAGACACCGGAATGTGAGTATGTACTGTTTGTTTTTTTTTACTTTTACACTGGTAACCAGGGTAAACATCGGGTTACTAAGCGCGGCCCTGCGCTTAGTAACCTGATATTTACCCTGGTTACCCAGGGACTTCGGCATCGTTGGTCGCTGGAGAGCGGTCTGTGTGACAGCTCCCCAGCGACCACACAGTGACAAAACAGCGACGCTGCAGCGATCAGCATCGTTGTCTGTATCGCTGCAGCGTCGCTGTGTGTGATGGGGCCTTAACACACAGGATAGGATTAGATACACAGGTCAGCAGACAGTAACACACAGGATAGGATTGGATATACAGCTCAGCAGACAGTATCACACAACATAGGATTAGATACACAGCTCAGCAGACATAACACACAGGATAGGATTCGATACACAGGTCAGCAGACAGTATCACACAGAATAGGATTAGATACACAGCCCGCATAAACTCTTTCTAAAACCTGGAGCACCTATTCTGCTGTTGAGAAATTTAGATCCACCAAAGCTGTGTAATGGAACAAGACTCTTGATTAAGAACCTGTTTACACTTGTAATTGAAGCAACCATTTTGACAGGATGTGTCAAAGGAGAGGACATTTTCATTCAAAGAATTCCACTCATTCCATCTAATTTGCCTTTTGATTTTAAACGCCTCAGTTTCTAGTTCGACTGGCATTTGCAATGTCCATTAACAAGTCTCAGGGACAGTCCTTGAAAGTAGGGATCGATTTGCAATCTCCATGCTTTTCTCATGGTCAACTTTATGTGGCCTGCCAAAAATCTGTTCATCTTTGCACAGGATGGAAACACCAAAAATTTTGTTTAGCAAAAGGCTCTTGGATGAGTTGAAAGTAAAATACTATCAATACTTGGGTAATCATTTAGTTAATTTGTGTTGCAAATTTGTAGTGTTGAATATATGATGTGAAATGTTTTTATGTGCAATATAATCATTATAATTTGTTATAGCTAACCATAGTTAGTTACTATGCCCGGGCAACGCCGGGCTCTTCAGCTAGTAGTAACATAATTATCAAACCTGCTGATAAAGGTGACTCCATAGTCATCATGGAAAAATCTGCTTATGGTATGTCACTGAGATTTACTCACAACTTCATAATACCAACAATACTTACCCATTTCCAAAGATCCGACATTGGTCATATCTGGAGAAATACACACTATGGTGGAGAGGTTTAAACAACAAGGAGTTATTGACGATAAATTGGGAAACTTTCTCATAAACACACATCCGGTAATCCCAGTTTTTTATATCCTTCCCAAAAATCATAAGTACCTATTTCACTCCCCTAGCTGTCCAATTGTCACTTTGACTAACTTATTACTGTCTCCTTTAGCAATTACTTCAGAAAAAATTCTCACTCATTTGGCACAAGACATCCCTTCGTATCTAGACAACACATCCCATTTTTTTGTCTTGTTTATGGAGAGTTGGTACAGTTTCTTCCCATTGTTTATTAGTTACCATAGATGTAAACAGTTTGTACACTAGCATAATACACAACAAAGGAATTGCAGTGATTAAAATATTTTAGGATGACAGCTCATTTTCTCAACTCCAGAGAGAATTCTGTTTATCACTTTTGACTCTTATTTTAAGTAAAAAAAAAAAATTTATTCGAGGATCAAGTCTACATTCAACAAACAGGTACACAAACATTTTTATGGCACAATTTGTATCCATTCACGTGTATAACAATGTCCTGTTCCAGAGACATTCAGTCTTCTGGAAGAGATATATTGATGATATCTTTGGCAGGGAGAGGGGCACTCTTAGGGTATGTGCACACGTTGCAGATTTGCCTGCGGATTTTTCTGCACTAAATCCGCAGCTCTTGGCAGAAAACGCAGGTGCGTTTTTGATGCATTTTTTTATGTGTTTTTTTTGCTCGGTTTTGATGCGTTTTTGAAAGCTAAATAAAGATTTATTATTGAACAAAAAAAGATTTGTGATGTCATGTCTTGCCCAACCTCCTCCTTTACATTTGTCCAACCCACACTCCATTACACACATAGATAGACAGACAGATAGACAGATAGATAGATGGAATTAGATAGATGTAGATAGATATATGGATAGTTAGGCTACTTTCACACATCAGGTTTTTGCCGTTAGGCATAATCTGGAGAGTTTTGAAAAAAAACTGATCCATTTTTTTTCGCTGGATCCGTTTTTTTCTCATAGAGTTGTATTAGCACCGGATTGCGCCTGATGGCCACACATTTCATCCATTTTTTGCTGGATCCGTAAAAAAAACTTTCCGGCGGATGGAGAAAACGTACAGAGGAAAATTTTTTCTGTCCGGCGAAAAAACGTACAGCGATGGATCCGGCCAAAAACGTATGAAACTGAGATGTGAAATGATGAATCCGGCATCCGAATCCGTTTTTTCATGCATTTTTTCCATTGAAATCATGTACATTTTCCGTTCTTTCTCTCGCTCTCCAGTGGGGACGCTGAGGAGAGAGGTACCGTGTGCTCAGTGACTGAGAATACCTCGCATGAGTAGAGGATTGAAGGCCGAGGACCAGACAGAATCGTGCGGCCTTCCCTGCCAGTAACTTCGCGACCATTCCCGTTTGACACTGGAAGTGTCGCGGCCTTGTTTGCTTCGGCCGCTCGTGTTTATGGACTAAGGGCTCAGCAGGAGCTACTGGAGACCGACCGCTGCCGCCAGAAGACGGACCATTGTCTAAAGGACCCCCATCTGAGGACATCTTCCTGGATGCTCCCGATCCTACAACCCTTGCAGAATCTCCTGCTGAAGAGAAACAGAAAGGACACAATAAGTTCCTTAACTGGACTGTAATTGTTTTATTTTTATTATTCTTATTAACTATTCACCTCCCTGTGAGGAGTGAATACTCTGTTCCATTAAATTGTTACATTTGGTTAACCCTTGCTCTGCCTTCTGGCTGTCACTGCATCCCGCAACCTGCTTACACATGCACTCATCATCTCCAGCCTTGACTACTGCAACCTCCT